>NW_027187352.1:18189479-18286762 GCF_028583685.1 Petaurus breviceps papuanus
TCTCTGTCTCTGTCTCTGTCTCTCTCTGTCTCTCTCTCTGTCTCTCTCTCTCTCTCTCTCTCTCTCTCTGTCTCTCTCTCTCTCTCTCTCTCTCTCTCTCTCTCTCTCTCTCTCTCTCTCTCTCTCTCTCTCTCTCTCTCTCTCTCTCTCTCTCTCTCTCTCTCTCTCTCTCTCTCTCTCTCTCTCTCTCTCTCTCTCTCTCTCTCTCTCTCTCTCTCTCTCTCTCTCTCTCTCTCTGTCTCTCTCTCTCTCTCTTTCTCCTTTCCCTCTGTCCACATTATCACACCCTTACCTGCAGGTGCTCTGCCCAAAAAGAATGCAAATTTTTAATCTCTAAAGCTTTTTTTCCCTTTTCTCTTAAAGATAGCCTTAACCCCAAATCACTCTGATTCTCCAAATAACTCTAGATAGATGGACATAGATAGACAGACAGATAGATAGATATATATAGCTATATAAGATCTATAATATATTCCAATATATATTATTAATAGTATATCACTACATATAAGATAGTATGTATATATACATAAAGTACACATTATCTCTACATGCATGTGGAGATGTGTATGTATATAAATATACATGTGTGTATGCATATATACGTGTGTGTGTACGCATAGGTATTTACATAGTTATTTGCTTGCTGTCTCCCTCACTAGCATGTGAGATTCTTGAGGACAGATTCATTTTTTTTAAACTTTATTTGTATTTACAATGCTTAGCATACTGCCTGGCACATAGTAGATAATTAATACCTGCTTGTTGACTGACTGACTTAAGGATTCCAGAACAGTTACATAATTTTGTGTTCAATGGATCTTCTTGGGAGAAGTCAAATATACTTATAATTATCATATTCACCCATTGGGTTATGCTAGACCTCCTAATTAAGAACTGCTTTGATTATTCATCTCTAATCTTTCCTGATGAGTTTCAAATAGAAATGGTACTGAGAATGGTCACTGTCCTGTGATTTTTCTTTCATATTTAATATCCTTTGGATGATTCCATAAACCAATAAATAACATTTTATAATTGAATAAAATTATTGTAGACTTACTGAAAGAATTTTGAAGAAAACTCTAGTAGTAGACAGGATGGGGTTGATGATAATTACTTCATCCTGATTATATCTAATTTTTAGTTCCTCTGCTAAATCTTAACTTCGTTTAAAGATTGTCTTTCCATATATGTGGCTTGGTGAATTCTATCTAAAATTATATTCTTAAATTTTTATGGATCAATGTGACATCTGAATCATTTTAAACAACAATTTTGTCTGTAGTAATTCCCTATTTCTAATACAATATATAATTTAAATTTCCAAGTTTATTTTGAGGTTTGAAATTTTATTATGAAGAATAATTTTTCTTTTAGCTTATGAAGGATAGAAAATTTCTTAATGCTCAATTTTAGCCAATAGATCATGTCATATTAGATATTTAAGTGTTATATTTATTGATGTCTTTCACTGTTTTTACCTTTATTAAAAAATCTATACTTATCAATTTGTCTGAACCTCTTAAGAACAAACCTCTAATATTTTTGGCAGTGACTTGATGCTGTATTCTGTAGTAAACTTCTGTTTCTTTTTTTTTTTTTTGCCTTTTGGAGGGCAATTGGGGTTAAGTAACTTTGCCCAAGGTTACACAGCTAGTGTTTTTTGTGTGGGTATTAAGTATCTGAGGCTGGAACCGAACTCAGGTCCTCCTGACTCTAGGGCCAGCGCTTTGCTCACTGCGCCACCTAGCCGCCCCAACTTCTCTGTTTCTATAAATACATGTGCATAACTCTCATACATTTGTTGCTCCTTTGTCAACATACTGTCCGCTGATTTCATGTGAATGTTGTCTATGGAAGGCCTTCTGATTCCATTCATGATTCTTAGCAACTGCATCTGCATAATAATGCTCTCTATGAGAACATTACTTTGATTTATTAGTCTTTCATAAGATAGAGTGTGCTTAGCAAACCTAGCTTGAATTTAGTGTCTATTCAGGACATATCTTTAATTGATGAATTGGTTGACATTTATTAGAAAAATTCTAGAGCAGCATAGAATAGCAAAGAGGTGACCATTTAAAGGCAGGAAACCTAAAAAGGAGATTTACCTCTGCCATTTACTAGTTCTGGGTACTTAAACACATTATTTAAACTTTCTGGTTCCCAGTTTCCTCATAAGTAATGTAAGTATAGTAATATCGGCACTATCTTTTTCATAGGGCCATTTTAAGGAAAATTCTTTGCAAACTGTCAAGTGCTATAAGATCATGAATCCTTTGTGTAAGTGGGTTTGCTCTGCAGAACTGTACTCTGTAGCCATCTCTACTAGGAAGCACGTATTTGCTACAGTGAGAAAAAACTCTCGGTCCTAAATAGGGCTAGTAAGGTAAGGGTAGAAAGAAAATGATAATGGCAATTGGTGACCTTCCTCAGTGATAGTTTTCCAAATCACAGAAATCCAAGCCTTAAAGGTGTTCTAAGCAGGAAAAGATCCTATTTCCCTAAATATGTAGGGTGTCAAAAGAAAATACCGTTTCATGAATTCAGCCAAATGGTCTTGCTAATACTCTTTTTTTAAAAAAACAAATCCATAAGAGAACCGTCCAGTAGAGAGACCCGTTATTTTTATCCTTTAACTTCTAACTATTTTCTCTAGTAAATTACTCCCATAATAATATGCCACATGACTCCAAAGGCGCATGACAAGACCACTTCTCTGCTCAAAGTCAAAACTCCAATTATCTTTCACAACCCAATAACTGCGGAACCTCATAAAATACAACTTTTTTGAGTTCCTTTAAGTATTGCTATGCAATAATGCACCACTGACATATTTAAAGGACGTGTCTATGGTAACATATTCCTATTATTGGAAACTTCTAACACCCACATTAATTCCCAGGCATTCAGTCACAGAATGGAAAAGGAGGGGAGGAGGGAATGCTCCACATCAAGACTGCAGAACAAAGAACTACCTCATCTCTACTTTTATACTCAGTCATCCTTCTGTATAAGGTCACTTCAGAATATGGGTATAAGAAGTCAGAGACCTAGGAATACTTGGTCAGTCCACTACACTTGCTGCACCATACCAAGTTGGATTTGTAGAATCTTTAGACTGGCATTTGCCTAGAAGCCCCGATGTCTTTCTCTCTTAAATCTCTGAGGGAGAAACTAAGTTGTCACTGTAATCCTCTTTTCATTTAGATTAAAATAGCATGCAACTCAAAAATATGAATCATTAGACAGACAAGAGAGAGCCATATGAGAGCACCTTCTCCAGGGCATACATAAAAAGGAGTCAGGTCCAGGTATGAACAGGTAATTGTTCCCACAAGTCACGCATCAGTTGTTTATCAGCACCTAAGCAGAAATACCTTGCCTGTGCCCATAATTGCCTCCCCCTCTGCCTGTTTTTAGGAGTTTTCTTTTACGTACTGGTTGTACAGAAATATTTTCCCACATGAACCAAAGCTAAAATTAATAACTAATAAAAATTGGAGAGAAGTCGTTTGTGGGAACGTGATGTAACTAGAAAAAAAATGAAATAATGAGAAAGCCTAAAACCATCTTATTTTACTTATTTTAAATTTTATCACAAATTTTCTTGTAAAAGGGGCTATAAGCCCATTGGTTTGTCTTTCCTATTAGAATATAATAGCCATAAAGAACCTGGTTGGCTGGTGGATGGTCCTCTTCAGAGTTCTCTGGTTGTTACAGTACAATAAAGCCTATATTTGTTCAGGCTTCAGTTCTTCTTGTAAATCTCATCCTGACCTTTGCACTGAAATCAAATTTCTTTTGTCATGGAGCCAAGTGCTTCACCTAGTCAAGCTTTGGCATAAGGTTATATTCCTGTTCCCAAGGATTATTCATTATTCTTTAAAATTAATTAATCAACAAATGAACACCAATGGAGAACAGTGTGGGTGGAGACAGGTGGCAATATATTATCAACTAGAAAATTTGTAAAAGAAGCAGTGCAAAGAATGTCATCAGAGAGATGTATAGCATCCCTCTGAGATAATACCCTAACTCCCACTCACAATGTCAGGATAATGATTATTCCCAAGGGTTATAGGGATAACTGTAAAGTATTTGGGGTTTTATAGTGCTGTCACCAATGAGCCCCTACCTGTGTATTTCTCACTGATAACCAGCCTGCAGAATTTCAATTAAATTTTAGAAAAAGATATTAAGATGAGATAGTAACAAGAGTTGGTACACAAAATATCCTCAAAACTGTGGTGCCTGCTTCTGCACAAATACCTACAAGTCCCTGGGAGGTTGGCTTCTACCTGTTAAACAAAATAATGGTTAAGCACATATGTAGAGAACACATGAAACAGAGGGGTAACTGTAATTGGAATCTGAAGATCTTCCCTGCCCCTTGGCCCCTTGATAGGCTTAAGTGAATCTGAGAACCTTCCCTGATTTGAAAATATACTCTGCCCCCTAATGGGCTGAATGTGGTCACATGGAGCCTATGGCAGGAGGCTTGTTTTTCAGGAATGCCCACACCTTGTTACTTTGTGATTGGGCAGTGGGTCAAGAGGGTTATGACATTCTCTGAGCCAGGAGAAGGCTATATATACCCTGATGGGAGGTTTTGTTTTGGAGTTCACTTTGGGAAGAGTTGTACGATTTGGCCAGATGAGACTCTGGGTAGCCGTTGAGGCCCCCGGCTTTGAAAACCCAGATGTTGGTGCTTTTCTCTCTGGTAACTAACTAGATATGGATGCAATGGTCAGACAGCTGGAAGTCCTGTCTGCTTAACTGTGTTATTTACTGTTGTAATTTCTGTTTGTATTCTCTGAAGTTCAAGGTGCTGGCTTTTCCCCCTGAACTAGGTAAATGATATATGTTTGACTGATTAACGAATGTTAACACATTTTGATTTGCTTTTGTTTAGAAAAGCAGATCTAAGAACCTGTGCTAACAGCCATCCTGTGGATGCTGGAGTGCTTGCTGCTACAGTAACTTATGATACCTGGTTACTAAAAGTTGTATCTCATACCCACAATTTTTGTATGCCACTAAATGATCCTTGTACATTCCTTAAAGGGGCTTCCTTCCTCAGTTGACTATCTTTCTGCATCATCTTCTATGTCCATTTTTGTCCTTGCTGAGTATTTTGAATTTCTTGTTTACTACTGGTCCAGTCTCTCCCATACAAGGATCATTATATGTAAGTGGCAGGAGGGGCGGGGGCCGCAGAGGGGGAAAGAAGAAGAAAGTAAGAGAGAGAGAATATAGCATGCTCTCTGGGCTCCTTCCATTCTTTGATAGTCTCTGTTAAAAGGCACTTCTGAACCTGAATTCCTTCACTATTTATTTGCTTTGTCACTAGATCAACTTCTGAAATTTCTCTAGGTATTTAAAGCCTCAGAGGAATGGTCAGTCAATGTGGTCAGCCAATCAGCTCTATTCTTCTTGATACAACAAAAGCAGTTCATATCTAGTCAAGAGAGCACAGATTGTGAACTATTATATTTACGTATTTGAACTTCATCATACCTTCACACTGATTGGGGGTGGGGCGTGGCGTGATGCTCCTCTTTTCTATGTCTAGAGAAGGTGGCAGGAAAAAAGGACTACCAGTGGGTAATCTGTGCAGTATACTGATACTCACAAGATATCTAGAGAATTAGAGGAGGCCCCTCCTCCCCAGCATGTTGGGTGGAACCTCAGCAGAAGATTTGTTGGGAACATTGACAAGAGTTGCCCTAGATAAAAGCCCATTCATGGCTATAATCTGTATTGCTGAAGAGAGTATTCACTTAAATGAGACCACAGATTCACTGAAGTATTGAAATCTCAATGGAAATAATCAAAAGCTATAAAGCTTTAATATAATCAAGATCACTGATTGTAGCACTATTTTTATTACAGATGTTACATAATTATTAGATAGTCTATTGCATAAATGACCATTAGGACAGGCCATTTCTGATCCCTACACAATCCACATGGTAATAAAATGAATATTTAGTTTGATATGTTGAATCAGAAAACCTGAGTTAAAGACACAGCTTCAATATGCACTTGCTGTATGACCTAGGATATGTTATTTCGTATCCCTGAAATTCAGTACCTCTGGTAGTAAAATATGGGTATTAATACCTGCACTGCCTATCTTACAGGGCTGTCTGAAGAAAAATGCTTTATAAAATGTCAAGTGCTATGTGGATGGAAATTATTATTCTACAAGTGGTATTTTAATACAGAGTATTCAGGATGCCAGGAATATCTACATGAACTGAGCACCTTTTAATCTGGGAGCTCAGACTAATGCATGAATATTCATTAAATTTGATTACACCTCTCTAAGGCAGGTGGGCGTCCAAGCCCATTGCTGCATGGCTTTGAGCTGACTTAGAGCCACTATATTGCCTCAATATGATTCTCTGCCTGAGACAAATTGTCAGCTGGAGATACGCCACACTATCCCATCTTTGTGGTTTTCTTGGTTTTGCCTTAGGCTAATGTCTTCTCTCTACTCATTATCACTACAAGTGGATTTGTTATTGGAGGTATAAATACAAAGAATGTATGAAAAAGTCCTGAACTGCAAGATTTACATTCTAACGGAGGAGACAATACATATTTTCAATATGTATGTATGTATGTGTGTATGCATGCACGCACACACACATCATATATCACCACATATGTAGTATATACCACATATACATATGTTTATTTGTATATATAATGTGTGTAATAAATACCATACATGTGTGCAACCATGTATGGCATAAAATACACAGTTCATACATATAGTATATATCTTATATATACACACTCCATATATGCTGCATATATATTATACACTATATACACGCATATTGTACATACCACATATATCGTGTGTGTGTACCTATATAGCATATATACATTATGTATCATATAGGATATGTGTATAGGCATGTATACTATGTACCACCTATAGCACACATGTATACTGTATACCATATATTATATATACACATAGTATGCACTATATATTCACATACATTTTTATATTCCACCTATATGGTGTGTATGCATAGATATATATTATACAGCATATATACACATATTGTATCTATTATATACATATACCACTGTAGCAGCAAGCACCCCAGTGTCCCAGGGTGTCTGCCACCACAAGTTGTTGGATCTGCTTTGATAAAGGAAAGCAATTCAAAATGGGTTAACAAGCTTACTTTAATCAGTCAGACATATATCATTTACCTTGTTCAGGGGAAAAAGGTCAGCACCCCGAACTTCAAAGTATACAGGCAGAATTATCAAGACAGAGAAACAGATCAAGTAGACAGTTTTCCAAACTGTCCAACCATTACATCCATACCAAATCAACATCTGGGTCTTTCAAAGCCAGGGGGCCCTGGACAACGGCTCCCCAGAGTTTCATCTGATCAAATCACACAACACTTCTCAAAGTGGGCCCCAAAACAAAGCTACACATCAGGGCTTATATAGCCTTCTCCTGGCTCAGAGAATGTAACAACCTTATTGACTCACTGCCCAATCAAAAAGTATCTACTGAAAAACAAGCCTCCCACCCCAGGCTCCAGGTGCACTTTAGCCTAGGGGCAGGGAAAATCTTTAAATTTGCATTTCCATTACAAACACATACAGTATAAACCATATATGGGGGATGGCCAGGTGGCTCAGCGAGTAAGAGCACCGGACCCAGTGTCAGGATGACCTGGGATCAAATCTGGGTTCAGACACTTAGCACCCACCCAGAAACACCTGGCCGTGTAACCTTGAGCAAGTTACTTAACCCCAATTTGCTTTAAAAAAAAAAAGAGTAAACCATATATATGTACACACATACATATGTATATATATATATATATATGTGTAAGTATATGTGTAAAAATAAATACAAATAATATACAGAGCAGTTAACTATAAGGTTTCAAAGGAAAGGTCCTAGTAGTTGAGAGAATCAGGAAAGAATTTATGAATAGAGTTTGAATCTCATCTTGAATGAAAAGAAGGTTTTAATCATTAGTATTTTAATAATTAGACAGTTAAGGAGGAAGGGTATTGCAGGCATGAGAGATTTCCGTGCAAAGATATAGCCATAAGACATGGAGTATCATGAATGAGAAACAGAAAGAAAGTCAGCATAGCTGAATCACAAAGTATGGAAGAATGCAGAATGTCCCATAAGACCAGGAAGAGAAGTGAGGGTCAGGCTGCATAGAGATTTTAATACTAGAAAGAAATATTTAAATGTTTTACAGACAGAAGCATTATTAGAAGCTTGAGCAGGCTACTAGAATTGAGTTGGGGAATTCCATGATCAGAACAGGACTTGAGAAAAAATTACTTTGGAATCAGTGCATAAAGTGAAATGGATGAGGAAAGACTTGAAACACAGTGAGGCTGATGAAGAAGGTATTAAGATTCAATATGGGCATGAGATGATAGAGGCCTACCTGAACTAAGCTTGTAGCTATGTGAATTGAGAGAAAAGGTTAGATGTGAGAGGACCAAAAGTCGAAATTGCCAGATTTTGATACCTGATTCGTTATGCAGAGCAAAGGAGATCAAAGAATTGAAGGTAATGCCAAGGTGACAAACCAAGCTGCTTAGAGAGATAGTGGACTCTTTGATAGAAATTAGGGAGTTTAGAGGAGGGAAGAGTTTGAGGCAAATGATAATGAATTCAGTTTTGGAACAGTGAGTTTAAGATGTCTCTGGGACCCTCAGTTTGAAACTAAGAAACTCAGTTTGAAAATTCAGAACACAATTAGTGAGGCAGGATAGAAAAACAGGTGAGAGAATGGGGCTAGATATATAGACCTGGGAATCATCTACACAGAAATAATAGTTAAATGCCTGAGAAGAGAGAGAGAGAGAGAGAGAGAGGAGGGAAAAGGTTAGAGGGCATGAGGGCAGAAACTCTTCCTTATTTGTCTTTATGTCTTTCTCCACAATTTCCATCACCTGGACCAAAGGTACAATGAATGTTCTCTGTACATATCAGGGGCTTCATAAGTGCCTGTCAAATCATATTTAAGTTTTGAAGCTGTTGGCCTATTAGAGGTTCCTACCATTTCAAAGCAATTTTAAAAACACAACTTACTTTAGTTAACTGTGAACAAAATTTCCTCATCTACAAAACAAGAGGGCCGGACTAGATGATTTGGGAAATTTTATCTTTCAAGTGAAACATTAGTTTTAGTCATCAGCTTAATAAATAAAGCCACTGGGTTGATAACCAAAAATTAAGACAAACCTAATTTTCAAATTTGCTGACCAATGTGGGTGTAAATAAGTCACTTATTCTTGCACAAACTATAAGAATTACCTCATATTTGATAGCATTTTATATCCTTCCTGCTCCAAACCATCTAATGCACCATGGCCACATTGACCTTCCTAATAGGTAGGTTTCATTAAAAAATCAGATTTGGGAATCAGAGCGCCTAAGTTTAAGTCCTGGCTCTGTCACTTAGTATCTTGTTAGCCCTTGACAAGTTATTTCAACTTGAGGAGTTGGTCCTCCCTTTTATCATCTATAAACTGAAATAATTTGAGCTAAATGATCTTAAACCAGTCACTTAGAACTCTATATGCTGGTGAGTTTATATCATTTTCATGCTCAAAATCATTTGTTTTTCATTGTATAATGACTACATCCAAAATTTTTAATATGTTGATCCAGAGCTTACATAATGTGGCTCAAATCTACCACTCCAATTTCCTCATACTCCGTTGTGTATTTAGTACTCTAGTCAAAACAGACTACTTGCCACACCTTGAATGTTCTCTGTTTTCCTCCATCCCTGTTTTTGTTCTCACTTTTCCTTATTACAGGAATGTACTTCTGGGCCAAACTTTTTTTATTTTATTTTTTAAATAATAAGCATATATGTATGTGTATACACATGCAAATATATACATATATAAATATTAGCATATACTCATTTCTATGTATAGAATCATTTGATTTCTTATAGACATAACCATCAGTTACTAGTTATGCTATTTATTAACAGTGTAACAATCAATAGAATAAAGTCATAAATTATGTGTCAGTTAAGAGAAAGACCATAGTCTATATTACCTTTGACCATTACTACAATAGCTACATAGCCACTTTAAAATATGTATTTATTTATTTATTTGTTTTGCTTTTGGGAGGGGCAATTAAGTGACTTGCCCAGGGTTACATGGCTAGTAAGTGTTAAATGTCAAGTGTCTGAGTCCGGATTTGAACTCAGGTCCTCTTGACTTCAGGGCCAGTGCTCTACTGACTGTGCCACCTAGCCACCCCTATTTAATACTTTTAGTATGCTGGCCAAAGACTCTCAAGAATTCTCTCTATGTATTTCTTCCTAAGTATCAGACAATAAACAGTTCTCTCAGGAAAGAATTTCTCTTAATTCTTTTTCACTCTACACTTCATTCAGTCTCTCCTGACATGAAAAGTAACTCTCTAGAATCACAGGTGAATTACAGATCTCTAAAGATTCTAATGCTTCTTAAAGATAGAGGAACATTACGTATAGTTTGTAAGAGAGGCTGTTTTGTAGTTGGTGTTACGCTAGGATGACCACATTTTTCAAACCAACAATCAAGACATGACCAAAAAAGGGTCATTCCTTTGGCAAAAGCTCACGAAAAGTACTTGTCTTTTCCTGAAATGGAAACTATCCTAAACAATTGGAGATATATAATATTTGTACTTATCACCCTTATTAGACTGTACGGGTCCTTGAGACTAACAACTGTGTCTGATTTAGTATCTTTGTTAGGCACTTAAAACAGTACACAGCCCTATGAAGGTGATGTCCAATTGTTTAATGGAAATTCTGGATATTCTTTTTCCGAGTATAATGGTGAGAATCTTTGGGCTACTTAGATGTAAATATTTCTATTTGTCCGGGTCCATTTCTGCTTTAGTTTAAACTCTAGCTACTCTATCCGTTCTGATCAGAAGAGTTTCATTTTAAAAATAAAATGAGTTCCCATATTTTATCTCTATGGAAAATCACGGGCTATGTCTACGCTAGGTAAATAGACCATAAGATTCCCTCATCTTGCATCACATCACAGTAATGTCTTTACAACTATTGTTGTAAACTGTTCAAAATTTGCTGAGCACATAGATTGTTGCTTCTTTATTGTCAAATGTTAAACTTGATTTCTCAAACACTGCAGAAATGGGATCAGATGGGAATTGGACTTCCCAGAGAGCTTATAATTTATCCCAATATTGTTGCTTTCCCCACAATACATGTTCCTAGTACCCCTAACAAAATTAACCCTCAAGAAAGGACTTAATAATATTCTGCCAAAGGGGGGAAAAATTAGTGATGCCTGGTAGTATGGCTTACTAGATAAAAGTCAGTTCTGACCATGGGGTTAGAATGACCTAGGTTTATATCCTATGACACATACTAGTGATATGACAGTGGGCAAGTCATTTAATACTTTGGTGCCCGCTCCAGATGACTCTGTTAAGAGTATGTTATACACAGTAACACAGTGTTTGTAAAACAAAGACCCCAGTTCCTAGGAGGAAATACTCACTATTTGATAAAAATTGCTGGGAAGACTGGACAAAAGTCCTGCAGAAATTAGGTAAAGATAAACATGTTACATGATATGCCAAGATAAGCTCCAAATGGATGTTGGAAAAGAAGGAAAGAAGTCACCTTTTGGATCTATGAATAAGGTAAGATTCCATGACCAAAGGCATGATAGAGAGAATTACATGAGATAAAATGGACAGTTTTGATTACATCGAAATTAAAAGATTTTGTACAAAGTTAATGTAGCAAAACATTAGACATTAAACAAGTAACTCAGGGAAAATCTTTAGAATATATTTCTTTAATAATGGTGTCACATTTAAGATATATAAGGAACTGATTCAACTTTAAAAGACTAAGAGTCATTCCCCAGTGGAATAAGAGTCAAACACAGTTTTTGAAGGAAAATATTCAAGTAGTTAACAATCGAATGAACAATACTCTAAAATTCATTATTAATAATTAGAGAGATTCCAGTTAAATAAACTTAAAGTATGTACTACATACTTATCAGGATGGTAAAGATGAAAAAGGGTGATAAATGTTGGAGGAACTGTGAGAAAAAAAATAGGTACATTAGTATATTAAAGGTAGAGCTATTTAACTGCAAAGCCTAGACCCCAAAGAAATTTTTAAAAGATAAAAATGATATATGGGGGGGGGGGGGGGGGCGGCTAGGTGGCGCAGTGAATAGAGCACTGGCCCTGGAGTCAGGAGGACCTGAGTTCAAATCCGGTCTCAGACACTTAACACAAAAACTAGCCGTGTGACCTTGGGCAAGTCAACCCCAAATTGTTCTCCAAAAAGCAAAAAAAAAAAAAAAATATTAAAAAAAGATATATAGGTATATGTGTGTATGTATGCATGTGTGTACACATATACATATACAGGCATACTTTGTTTTATTGTGTTCACTTTACTGTGCTTTGGAGATATTGTATTTTTTACAAATTGAAGATTTGCAGCAACATTGCACAAGTGTATCGACACCATTTTTCAACAGCATGTGCTTACATCATGTCTCGGTGTCACATTTTGGTAATTCTCAGGATATTTCAAACTTTTTCATTATTATTATATCTGTTATGGTTATCAATGATTGGTGATATTTGATGTTATTATTATAACTGTTTTAGAGCCCAAACTCTGCCTATATGAGGTGGCAACCTTAATCAGTGAATGTTGGGTTTTGTTTTTTTTTTTCTGATTGCTCCACTGACCAGCTGTTCAGTCTGTCTTTCTATCCTTGGGCCTCCCTGTTCCCTGAGACACAACAATATCGAAATTATTCCAGTTAATAACCTGACAATGGTCTCTAAGTTAGCTGATACAGAACAAAGTGAGCAGAACTAAGAGAATAATTTCACCACTTATAAACAACATTAGAAAGGGGGAAAAACTTTGAAAGACATCATAATTTGGGTCCATTCAAAGAGAAATCACAAGTCCAAAATAATGTGGATGAAACACATCATTCACCTCCTGACAAAGAGGTGATCAAATTAAAATGCAGAAAGACACATGTATTGTTGGATATGGCAAAGAGGGTTATGTACTTTGCAGGGCTACACAATTATTTAGTGAGGGCTTTATTGGGGTTATGGGAGTGTTTTTTATCTAGTCAGTAGAGGATTTTAAGAGAAAAGTATTAATAAAAATGTCAGTTAAATGAAAAAATAAAAATAACAATCTATTGTAAATATAACCACGGCTGGTCTAGACAAACCTGGCCTTCTTAACATGGAGAAACCCTTGAAGATCTATGGAGCATGTTAAAAAATGGAGGCCTCTTTGTCCCCTGCAACATGGATTTTCTGTAGATGTCTTTAAAACTGGCAAGAGTGAGCCACGTGCTCTTTTCCCCAGTTTCAGGTGCCAGAGATGATCTGCACAGGACTAGGAGTTTGAGCCATGTTGACCATGGAGCCAGGTTGTAGGTAGGGGTAGTCAACCAGACCAGTATGGAAGCCCTGAGAAGCCAGGGTGTCAGGGACTGCAGCCTGAGACAGGTTTGAGACTTGGAATTAAGACTCTGCTCAATTCAAGCTAAACTATTAACCTAATCCCCTTCCTCTTTCCAGAGACTGAAGTAGTGCAGGGAAGGAAGAGGATTGTGCCTTCCATGTGATGGTGTGTTGGTGGAGTAATTTTGGATATTTATGATTAAATATTTTGCAGTATATACTACTATGTGAAAGTTAATCAGACGTTTAGTGCCTAAAAGAAACAGGGGTACAAAGAGTCACATTCTAAAACTAAGGGGACAACATCAGGCTGGAGTCATGCGCATAGAACCTGGCCCCCACACCCATATCCAATCCCCTTATGGGTAATAGAGAACCCTGAAGGAAGAGTGACATGTAAATAGAAACTACTGGCCTTCAGATAGCAGAGGTCAGGTGTGTGTTAAATTAAACTGCCATGGTCAAAAAATAAAGACAGGAAGGAAGGCATGGGGAGGAGGGAAGAAGGGAAAGAGGAAGAGATTAAGGAAGCAAATGTCCAATAAGTACAAAACTATGGTGTCTATTTTCTAGTGGCAAAGAACT
This sequence comes from Petaurus breviceps papuanus, assembly GCF_028583685.1. NCBI lineage: Eukaryota > Metazoa > Chordata > Mammalia > Diprotodontia > Petauridae > Petaurus > Petaurus breviceps. Next base: position 18,203,596 of record NW_027187352.1, read on the forward strand.
GGAAATTCAGCAGACATCCATCAATTAGGTAATGTTGAACATTATAGTACACATGTATAACAGAAAGCTATTGTGTTGTAGAAAATGATGAAAAAGATGATTTAAGAGAAACGTGGATAGACTCATATGAATTGATATAAAGTGAAGTGAGCAAAGAAGGGGAACAATTTATACTATAACAACACTGTAAAAATAAAAGACTAAAAAATTGAAAGACTTAAGAATTCTGATTAACATAATGATCAACCACGATTCCAGAAGACTGGTGTTAAAGAATGCTACCTACCTCCTGAGAGAGGGATGATGGAACGAATATGCAGAATGAGACACATATTTTGGGACAGAGTCAATATTGGAATCTTTTTGTTTGACCACGCTTATTTGTTACAAAAGTTTTTTTTTTTTTTTCCAGAGGAGGGGGGTGGTATAAACATGTTGGGGGAAGATAAAAAGAATCACTGCTTGATAACTGAAAAAAACAGTATAAGCTATAAACTAGTTGCTGATGCACAGCAGTGGAAGTAGTTTCCATCACTGATAGAAGTATAGGTCCCCTTCTCCTAGACTCCCCTGTCCCCCACTGGAAGAAAAAAAAAAGATATGGCTTACTTCCCTCCACTGAGACACTTCCATTTTAATAGGACAATGGAATACATAAATAAAAGTAGAATTTGAGGCACTAAATTCATATTGCAGATATTTCTGGGCAAGGGGAAGAAGGGTGTGGTTCTCAGTCTCCCTGGTGCAAGTGGATTACTGCAATGTTCAGAGCCAAAGGATTTAGCTTCCCATCTCACCTTTGCCATGGTGATCTTGGGAAAACCATTGAATATTTCTATGTCTTAATTCCTTTTCTATATTAGGAGGTAGTAGGACTAGGTGACCTCAGAAGTCCCCTACTGTTTAAGAGCTATATACTAAGGCAAACCCAATAGGCTTCTAATAAGGTTGTTCCTTTCATCATTCCCCTTTGTTGAATAACTTTTCTCATACCCGAAGCCTTTTATCAAATCCCCTTCCAGTATTTGTTTCTCAAGGCTAAGTCTCTCCCATTCTTTGACATTCTCTTTAGGGATCTTATTGTCTAGCCTTTGCATTAGTACTTAAAATATTTCTGTAAAATTATATGGTATATAGAAGGTAAACATTTTGAAAGCTAATTCAAGTAACTTCCCTGCCAACATGTAGGAGGGGTTCAATTTAATATTAAAGCTACTCAAACCTTTTGATTCCCATCATGCTTGGCTACCACATATTATTCAAGAGTCTCTTAGTATAATAGAATGTAAAACATCAGGAATCAGCATAGAATAGTCTTTCACTGAGGTTTTCTATAGCTCCTTGACTTAAACAGATGGAAAGTAACAATTGTAAAAGTACATATGGAGAGATTACATTGAATGTTCTCAACCTATGCCCAGCTTGTGTGTGAAAGGCAAATATTATAGCAAGAGATGAAAATTGATTAGAAGTATAGCATTTTTCACCTGATGACTTCCTCTAAATTGGTAAATAATTACTGAACACTTTGAATATCTTTACTATTGTGAAAAGAGTATGTAAGGAATCTTTAGTCAAGTCCCAGATCTTCCACTTACTCTCTTTGTGGTTTTGAATGACTCATTTCACCTCTTGGTCACAGTTTCTTCATCTGTAAAGCAGGAGTGATTACATTTACAAATGGTCTAATTTACAACATTATGGGCCAAGTGTTTTGTAAATTGTTAAAACATTATAAAAAAAATAAAGAACAGCTTCCAGGAGTCATATCTCAACTTTGCATCTTCCCCCAAGACCTAACAGATGGGTATGCAAGGGAAGTCAAATCCATAAGCATCTGTTAATTCTTCACATAGTAGGCACTTAATACATGGTTGTTTGTTGATTCATTCTTATTATTATAATTTTGTGAAAACTCGTGCTTGGTATTTTTATTATTATTAATAGTTATAAAAAATGAGAACAGCATAAAAGTGATACAAAATAATGAGGAGGGGGAGAAAGAAGAGAAGGGGATGAGGGTAATTCACTCAAAACCTAACAAGGATTCCTTTAAAACCTTCAAAGTGTATTGAGGGAGATAAATTTAAAAATCAGAGGACTAGGGGTGAGTGGGTTTTGTTTTGGATGTTTGAAGAAAACAGAGAAAGAAGGAGGGGGGGGGGAGAATACTTTAAAGTAGAAATTAAGAAGAAAGGTAAGTCTTGTAATTTTTTTTACGCTGGAAGGACCATGAGAAAATATACAAAGTGAAAGGAGTGGGTAGAGCAGACATCAAATAAAGCTCATTCTTAGCTGAAATGGACAAAGAAGGAATGAACACTTACACACCCAATTTTGTGTAGATATATGTTAAGCTAGCCAGAAAAATAAGTGGAGATAGGGAAAAGATGTAGGTAAAGGAAGAATATAACAGAATGAGGATAGCCATAAATGAAACAAAATTCCTGGTCCTGAAAATAAGTTAAAAGAGGGAATTAAAAAAGGAAAGGAAAGAAAAAGAGAATCTAAGGGTATGCTTTATATCAACTCCTAGATAGTTGGAAAAGGTATGAATAAATTGGGATATTTTTGTCATGATAGCATAAACACTGTGCTATAAGAAAAGATGAGAGACATTTCAGAAAATCATCGGTAATATGGGCTAACATTGAAGGAAAAAGAACCAGGAAAATAATTTATATGAGAATACCACCAAAATAAAGAAAAGAAAAACAACACAATTAAAAAGACTTGAGACTATATCTTCAGATGATCTAGGAAAAAGCATGTACCCACCTCCTCACAGAAAGGTAAAGGACACAAGATGCAGATTCATACATTTCTAGCCAGAGCCACAGTATGGATTTGGTTTGCTTGAGTAAGATTACTTGTTTTTCTTTCTCTTGATTAATTGGAATGGGGAGGTCAGGTATAGAAAAGGTAATACAAAAAAAGAGGGACAATTGAAACTATTTTTAATTGAAATAGCAGAACAGAATGAAGTTTAGAAAGAAATACAGATAAATAGAATACTTTTGAAAGTGATGTATAGAATTATTTATAAATAAACATATATATGTATGTGTGTTATAAAAGCAAATGCTGTGAAAGAGTGAATTATGATTTCATGTCAAATACCCTTTTTTGTTCTGTGTGAATAGAAATGATGTTTTTTATTTAAGTTCAAAGTTGTAAGATTTTTTTTAATTAAAGAACCTGAGGTTCTTGAAAACCTTCATGTAGCACAAACTCCAGAAATTCTACCTGATAACAAAATGGAAGACAAAAACAAAACTGATGCATCTCATGATCTTAAAGAAGAAGTAGGCATAATGAAAATTTTTAAAGCCTTTTCTTAGTTTAATGACACAAATCTACCTAGCATGCTAACTAAACCCAGAGTAAATAATAAAAGTAGAATTTGTTATAAATGACATAAATAAATGATTCACCTGCAAAAAGTACAATTATACTTTAATCCTTGGAAATCACAATATATGTCACATCTATTGGCACTATAAGAAATATAGGATGGTTGAGATATCAAGGATTTTTTTTTACAAAGAGGTATCAAATACCACTATGCCAGAAGCATTTTAATAAAATTATTGAAAGGCACTTGAATCTAAGATTATACCAGAATCTAACTCGTATTCACAATGGAAAATGTTGGTTTCCATATCACCTAATTAAACAAGACAAAAAAGAAAAATGCAGAACAGAATAAAAAATATATATTAGGAAGTCTAGATAACTATTATTCAGAAACTGAATGGAAAGTCCAATAGTTAAAGCAAGAGAGGAGGTCAAAACAGCAGTGTAAGAATCAATTCTATTAATTCATTAATTATAAACAAGTCACTCAAAAGCAAAATGCCATTTGAATTTTAAAAGTATAAAGTTCTCAAGGTATTCCAAGGGAAGATAAAGACTTAAACTTTTGAGATTAAACCTAGACATCAAATTGAACTGATGAACAATAGTAATGTTTATAGATACTTTGGTCTCTTCCAAGTAAGAAACACTGACTATAAACCCACTCAGGAAAAAGGAAACTACTGTGGCTAAGTATGGTAAGAGGCTTGTTGGCATCCTGAAATCAAAGCTTAATGAGAATAAAATGGTTTACAATTGATATCTAACAAAAAGAATTTTAACTTACATCTAAAATGGACTGTAAAATGGACACTAACAAATGTTTACAACATTCTATACAATACCTATATGATTTTTTGAAATATGGAACTGACAAGAGCAGCTACAGAAGCTATAGAAAGAATATTTCCTTATGATAAAGGAGAAAGAAGACTGATAGAGAAGAGTATATGATAAATTGATAATGATGATGATTTGTGTATTTGTCCTGAAACATACCAAACACATAGATGGCAAGCTCAGCTTTGAAGATATTATAAATATAGTTTTGGGGAAATAAATCTAACACCCACAAAACAATGATCACTGAAACATTCCAGGGACAAACTTTATAGTGCTAATTATAGAGAGTGCCAGAAGTCTTCAAGAAATAAGTAATCTCTATAGACTTCAGTTAAAGAAGTTTCATATAGCAGATGAAAAGCAGTTCTTGCATAGTCAAAGACAAAGAAGGAATACATTTAAGGTGTCTGGTACATAGCACCTGCAAAAGCTAAGAATTGAAACTGAGCATGAAAATAAATAGACCTGTCTGCCTGAAGTAGAGGATATTTTGGAGAAAAATCAATAAAGGGAAATAAGTTAAGATGGGAAAAAAATCATGGATGACTTTAAATGCCAGCCAGAATAGCTTAAATTTAAAGTACAGTGTAGGAGAAAGAATGCTGGGTAGGTAGTAAAACAAAAATATTCTAGTTCTTTTGATTCACCTGCAAAATGAGGCTAAAATTTCTCCAACTTACTTCATGTGATACCTGCAAGATGCAAATGAAATTATGTCAGAGTGTTTTGTAAATTATGCATGTTATATACAAAGGTAGGTATTACTATAACTGATGTTATAAGAAATATGGAAGAACTAGAATTCTTAAACAGAGAAGGAACATGTTTACATTCTTTTCAACATTTTTACCAATGACTTGGATGAAGACGAAGGAGCCAGGTTTATATAATTTGAAGATGACTCAAAACTTAGACATATAACTAATATCTTGAATGCCCAATCAAGATTCTTAAAGATTTTGATAACTTAGATCCACAGCTGTAAAAAAAAAAACAATAAGATTAAATCTGATGGGATGAATGTCCTATCCTATGATTATGATTGTCAGATTGGTGAGATATAACTTAAAAGCAATTCATGTGTAACAGACTTAGGTCTTTTGGTGGAAAACAAGCTTAATACAAGGTAACAATGTGCTGTGGAAGTCAAACAAAGATCAGAGATTTGGAACTGGAAGGGACCTTAGGGGACGTGGATCTCAACAGCCCCATTTCAAATATGAGCAACTTGAGACATAGAGGAGTTAAGAGATGTTTCCAGGGTTACGTAGTAGTAATTAGTAAAGGAAGGATTTGAATTAGGTCTTCCTTAATCTGAGTCCAGCACTCTAGCTACTATGACACAAAACAGGCAATAAAGTTGTATTCCAATTAAGTATGGTATGCATAATTGGGAAGGTTACAACCTCCCTATAATTCACTCTTATCAGACATTAGCTGAAGTACTTTACTAGCTCCAAAAGTCAGAATGAGACAAATGGCTAAAAGTTACAGATGGACAAATTTGTTTTAATCTTTTCTAAAGCAGATACATACACATGTGTGTACACATAAATATATGTATATGCACATATACTATATATGTATGTATGTGTGTACATATGTGTGTATATACATATATATCCCCAATATTAGAATAGGAAACTTATGAAGTAATGCATCTCCTATCCCTAGAAGTGTTCAAGCATCTGTCAAAGATGCTGCAGGGAAGATTCCTTCATGCAATAAGAACCTGGATTAAATGAAACCTAAGATTCTTTCCAATTCCAAGATTTTAGGATTCTTTGGTGGAAAGAACCTTGTCTGGAAAGGATACACAGTATGAACCAGAACAAGAAAAGACTAGGGGTGTGGATAGCAGTTTGTATTGATCAATGATCAATGATCAAGAAGTGAGATGACAAAAGAATGAGCCATGGTAGTATCAGTTGGAATGGGGAAAAAGATAGGAATCTGGGAAATACTTGTAGGAAGAAATGATAGCACACAAAGGCCATTTTGATATGTGAGTTGAAAGGGAGGAAAAAGTTGCAAATCAGAAGAGTTCTTATTTAATGATTTCATTTTAAACTATGGCCAAGAACAAGAAGTAATGTCCTCGAGGTCACACTGGTAATAAGGAATAAAGAGAACACTCAGGAATTTAGAGTTTTGGGCTTTTCTTCCTGAACCTTTCACTACCTGTGCAAGTGTCAGTCACTTAACTTCTTTAGTTCCTCATATATAAAACTATAGTAAAGAATGAGATAATTTCCAATGCCCTTCCCACTTATTATGATTCATGATGATGCTACGATCTAACATTGTCTGATTCCAGGGTTTCTTCCTTATAAGACTGGAGGAGACTAGTAATATCATAACTGAAATGGGATAATTATGAAAGAGAACTGCTTTTTCTGGGGAAGGATTAGTTCAACAGTGGGCATATTAAGTCTGATATAATCTAATTATAGATGTCTTATATGCAAAATGTAAATATGTAACTAGAACAAAGTAAGGAAGCCAGTCTTTAAAAAAATACCAAATACCAATAAGTTATTTTTAAAAAATAGTATCAGGGCAGCTAGATGGCACAGTGAATAGAGCACTGGCACTGGAGTGAGGAGGACCTGAGTTCAAATCCAGCCTCAGACACTTGACACACTTACTAGCTGTGTGAACTTGGGAAGGTCACTTAACCCCAATTGCCTTGCCTTCCCCCTTTCAAAAAAAAGTAAAATAAAATAAAACAGCATGATAGAACTGAAAGCTGGAAAAGACATTAGAAATTACCTAGGCCAAGAGTTCTTATTTTTTTTTTGTCTCATGGACTCCTTATGGCAGTCTGGTTAAGCCCATAGATAAAATCTCAGAATAATACACAAAATAATAATACACAGGAATACAAAGAAAACCAAGTGTATTTAAATATATTTTTCAAAATATTAACACATATATGGGTTTGTGTATGTGTGCATATACACACATATATGTATACATGTACATGTGTATATATATATATATTTATAAACATATACTCACGTATACACACACACACACATACTCATGGACTTTAAGAATCCCTGATTTAGACCAAGCCTTAATTTTGAAGAAAAAAAAGTGAGGAGACACAGAGGTGACAAGAGACTTGCACAAGGGCACACAAGTAGCAAGTGACAGATGTCAGGATCAAAATCCTGGTGCACTGATTTGAAATCAGAAGTTTCTGCCACTGTACCATGTGATTTTCAATTGCCATTTAGTCTATAATCTATATCAAGTTCTCTCACAAAAACCTCATTATTTAGGAAGCCCATTCCTCAAATGGTATCTAAGCTGTAAATTTCTGAAATTCATCTGACTATGAAAAAAAGGCCTGATGCCTGGGGTAAACAACAAGAATTGGAAAGGTCACTTCATGAATGAAATATGTTGTTTGCCAGTAGAGAAATGACTTACCAAGTGATGGGCAAATCAAATGACTATCTGAGAGACTGTAAAAGGTCAAAAAAGCTGTCAAGACAGCCCTGATGGAAGTAGGGAGGAAAAAAGAACAAAACAAATGGAAGAAGTATGTCAGGATAAGTCCTGACAAATGTATTTGATGAGGCAACTTACTAAGAGAAATCCTTCTTCGTAGGAAGAAAAGTTCACAAACAGAAGGTTCAGCTCATTTAATTCCAAGTCTGATAGGGACAAAAATGCAACTTAATTTTTTGGAGTCTCAACAGAATCTTATTCATTTGAGATGTGACAAATAGGCAGGCAAGTTCTGTCAACTTTCTTCAAAACTGAAAATGAGAGAAGAATATTTTTAAAATGAGCAGGTTCTTGATTCTGCAGCTAAAGATTCACCCAAATACAGCTTTGTATCACCTCCAGGGTGAAATAAAAAATTCTGTTTGGTATTCAAAGCCCTTCATAACCCAGATCCCTCCTACCTTTCCAGTTATACTTTACTCACTCACCTTACTCTTCAAACCTGACACTGGCCTTCCAGCTGTTCCAGGAATAAGACAATCCTGTCTCTTGGCTCTAGACATTTTCTCTGACTTTCCTCCATTCCTGGAATGTTCTTCCTCCTCCACTCTGTCTACTGATCTCCCTGGTTTCCTTTAAATCCCAACTAAAATTCCACCTTCTACAAGAAGACGTATCCAACCCCTCTGAATGCCTGCTTTCCCTCTTTTAATTATTCTCCATTTATCCTTTACATGACTTTATTTGTATAGATTTGTTTGCATGTTATCTCCCCTATTAGATTGTAAGCTCCTTGAGTGCAGGGACTGCCTTTTGTGTCTTTTTATATTCTCAATGCTTAGAACAGCACCTGGCACACAGTAGGCACTTAATAAATGTTTATTGAATGAATGAGTAAATAAAATAAGTGTCCAGCATTCAGCAAAATATTTGAAGTAACACATGTGTGTATATGTGTGTGTATGTGTTTCCAAAGAATGGGAAACTAGCAACAAAGTAAATGGCCATTTTGATCAGGATATAGTTGAACATACTGTCATACATTAATAAAATTCAACATTGTTGCACAATTAGAATTGATGAATATGATGAATTTAGAGAAGTGTGAGAAGACATATGAAGTGATGTAGAGTGAAGCAAAACCAAAGCTTTCACAGAATAGTGACAGCTACCTCATGTCAATTCACAGAACTGTAATACAAATGGAAAGAACAAAAACAAGAAAAACACAACTGAACTCCATGTAATTATAATGACTGCAGTTGCTTTTAGGGAAGAGTTGAAAAATGCATGCTCCTTTCCTCTTTGCAAATGCAGGGGGCTAGGAAAGTAGAATATTGCATGTCTTTTCAGACATGGTTTATGTGCTCCTAGGTTTTACTCAAACACTTGACTTTTTTCCCCTCTACTATGAGGGATGGTTCAATGGGGTAGAGGAAGTGATAGGATATTCCAGAATTGAGATGATGCAAAAACAAAAGGTAGCTAAGTAGTATAAAGGATAGAGTTCCAGGTCTGGAGTCAGGAAGACCTAAGTTCAAATCCAGGGTCATATCTTTACTAGTTGTGTGACGCAGGCAAGTCACTTAGCCCCGTCTGCCTCAGTTTCTCATCTGTAAAATAAGCTGAAGAAGGAAATAGTGAACCACTCCACTGTCTTTGCCAAGAAAACTCCAGATGGGGTCATGAAGAGTTGAAATGACTGAATAACAACAATGTGAAATAAGCAGATAAATGAGACCCACAATGAGGTTGAGGACATGAATTATTTAGATAATTATCTCAGGTCTCCTCTGAGGATGTTTCCTTTAGGACAGCTAGGTGAATAAAGTATCTAGTCTTAAGTCAGGAAAACTCCTCTTCCTTAGTTCAAATCTTGCCTCATTCACTTACTAGCTGTATGACCTTAGACAAGTCACCTTACTCTGCCTCAGTTCCCTGATCAATAAAATGAACTGGAGAAGGAAATAAGAAACTACTCCAGTATCTCTGACAAGACAACTCCAAATGAGGTCATGAAGAGTCAGATACAATTGAAAAATGACTGAATAACTAAAACGAGATGGACAAAAATAAAATTTATTAGGAAAAGTAAATGGATAAATTAATCTATTCTGGAAAGAAAGTTGGAATTATGCTAGTAAAGTGACTAAAATATTCACACCATTTGACCTAGAGATTCTATTGCTGGAATATATTCTGTGGACATCATTTTTAATACAAAGGTTCTGTATACCCCCAAAGTACTTATAGCAGCACTTTCATGTCTGGAAACTTTTACGTGGGAGTATATTAAAGAAATTGTGGTACATGAATATAATGGGATAGTATTTCCCCCATAATAGTTAATAAGTTAACAACTGGTATTTATATAATGCCTTAGCATTTGCAAAGCATATTTTACAAATATTATCTCACTTGAACCTTACAACTATCTCTGCAGGCAGGTAATGTTATTATCCTCCATTTCATAGTTTAGGAAATTGAGGTATACAAAAAAGTGAATTGTCCAGGATTATAGAGTAAGTATCTGAAGCTGGATTTGAACTCATGTCTTCCTGACTCCAGTTCCATCAATCTATCCACTACATCACTTCCCTGCCTCATAAGAACCAATGAATATGAAGAACACAGAGATACCTGGGATGATTTACGGTAGATGAAGTGATGAAAAATGGAAAAGGAAGAGCCAGGAAAACTATATATAATGATGAAAACAATGTAAATAAAAAGAACAATAACAAAGCATGAATACTGGAGAATTATGACAGCAGTTGTCCCGAAAGAACAAATATAAGAAGACATTCTCCACCTTCTTTGTAGAAGTAGGGGACTAAGGGCATAGAATACTGTGTATAATATTAGACATTTTTGTATGTGTTGATTGTTTAGCTAGACTATTTTTCCTCTTTTTTTCTTTGTTATAGGGATGGTTCACTTTGTACAAGGAAGTGAATGAGTAGGGATATTTTGGGAAACATGGCTGATATAAGAAAAAAAAAGATGTGAATAGTATTTTAAGAAGAATGATTCCTAAATGAATATCTCTAATCCTTTAAATTGCTTTATAGTTTTATATTTGAAAAATTAGCTTATGTGAGCTAAGAGAAAGACCCACAGTCAGAAAATGGTATGCTACAGAAGGAACACTAAATTATAGTATCATTTTAGAGTTAAAAAGGACTTTAGAGGCCATCTACTATAGTAGAAAATGAGTTTCTTGAAGGCAAAAGCATTTTCATTTTTATATTTATATCCTTAGTACCTAGCATGGTGCTATATAGATAGAGTAAGAGCTTAATATATATTTATTGAATGGAACTGAACATTTTTTTGTAAATAGCTGAGATTTCAAGAGGTAAAGCAGCCAGCACAGTATCACACAGGTAGGAAATAGAATAACTGGGATCTGAAATCAAGCCCTTTGGCCTCTAAACCCAGTGTTCTTTTCTGTTTTCTGATGCTTCTCTTGATCCATAATAGATGACAGAGATTTTATAATCACTTATTCCATTATTTCAGTCATAAAGCATAAACAATAGTACCTAACTGAAACTTTCTAGATAAATTTAAAAAAATCTTTTTTGGAAAGGCACCATTCACTTCACAGTGGAAGCCCTGCCTGTGCTATGGGTCAGTCTGATGACAATATGAAGTAGGATCGATTTCATTAAAATATTTGTATGACACTGTATATACATGTGAAATCTTGTGGTTATGTTGGTTATTCCTCATTTAAATCTGTAAGGCAAGACTATATTGTTTTCCTCTTTTGAATACTCAGAAACTAAGACTCAGAAAGATTAAATGGATTGCCATGTAAAAAAAAAAACTGTGTTTAAAGCAATGGATTTGTAATTATGAACAGATTTGGTAAAAAAAAAATTCATTACTTTCCTTCTTTCTTTTCTTCCTTCCTTCTTTCCTTCCTAGATTGGTTCACCCTATCTCAGCCCAGTCTGAAAGTGTAGCAGTAACTCAAGGGCCAACTCATTACTGATCAGCATGGGGATTTTAACTTGTTCTATTTATTTTTTTTGACCAGTTCAACCTTCCTTAGGCATCCTGGTATCATCTACCTCCAGAGGCTTTGTCCCAGGTTTAACACACATACCCAGTCAGCTTTAGCCATACCACTGCTCAGAACTTCCAACTCAGAGAGCCTCAACCTCCCCAGTAGCCGTTACTATATTAATGAACTGCCACACTCAATTGATTACACATTTCTCTGATGACATCCCTTATTCCAATTCTTCTTCAGAATTCCTTATTTTGTTATTTGTTATATCCATAACCACAATAATAAATAAATCAAATGTATAGAAGGCTTTAAGGTTTATAGAGTGTTTCTCTCCTCTTAACAATCCTATGAAGAAAGCCTGGATGTTCTCCATTATTCAAATGGAAAAAGACATTAAATGAAATATATTCCTTAGTCATTTAAAAAAGAAAAGTTCCAAGGCAATAGATACAGAATAAACCATTCAGCATCCCATACTATAATTGTCATCTTCCTTGGCATAATCATACATCATGCATAAGGAAACTGTTTTAAGAGTTTATATAATATACAGTTATATATGAATAGGTTATGGGCTCCATTATGAAAAGTTGAGATTCAATTTGCCATGCACGTAAAGATGAAAACTTTTCAACAGAAGTAAAAATGAACATTATTCCAGACCTATAAGTTTGCAAACTATGATATAGGCCTCTTTCCCTATTTTCATTTAGGGGGAATATGATGTAATCATTCATTCAACAAACCATGGTACAAAGCAAACAAATATAGAATTTAAAGTTATAAGAATCTGACTCAACTGTTGTTTCTTCTGATACCGGTAAGACTTTGGACAAATCGCCTAACCTCTCTTGGTCTCATTTTCCTCATCCATAAAATGAAGGGAAATAGGCCTGACAATTTCTGAGGTCTCTATGAATTGTAAACACATATGTATGTTATGGGTCTTTGTGTGCTTATCAGTTAGCACCATGCTTAGACTATGACAGCCATTTAAGAATGCCACTCTTCCACTCCTACCACTCACCTCCCTGGCTTCCTTTAAGTCCCAACTAAAATCCTACCTTCTACAGTAAGCCTTTCCCAACCTCTATGAATTCTGTCTTCTGTCTGTTAATTATTTCCTATTTATCCTGTGTATAGCTTGTTGTTGTTTTTATAATTTCATTAAATTATGAATTAGGTTGTGAACTCCTTGAGTTCAGAGATTGTGTTTTGCCTTGTTTTGCATCTCCAGCGCTTAGCTATAATAAATGCTTAATAAACTGTTATTTGTTCTTTGTTTTTAAGATGATCAGTGACATCAAGGGTGATGTCTTCACTCATGTTAATTGGATTTAAGTGAAGCAGAGTTGCACAAGGTCATCAGCCTCATTCTCTCTTCCAGAGTCAGAGAGGTTCAGTGGCAAGACAAAAGTCAAAATGACTGGCAATGGCCTGGATCTTGTCATCTTTCATGTCTGATCAAGCTCTAAGGACTCCACAGTATCTTCAGCTACCTTCATGGCTCTGGGGGGAAAAATTGTTCTCATCCACCCATTCCATAAGGAGAAATTTTAAGAGGTTTGGGGTAGTCATCCCCCTAAGTCACTAACAGATTTGAGACCTCTCAGTTGCTCTCAGCCTGGTTTAGCCCATCTACCATGAAGGTTTATCGAGGTGTGGTCACTGCATGCTACAGCTTCTTGGAGCCACAGGTGAAAGGTGGTGCCTGCTGGATACCAAAGATGGATGAACAGTCCTGAAAAGGGTTCAGCAGCCCTCACACCTGAGGAGCTAGTCCTCTCTGAATACCTTACTTAATAAACCTTGATTGACTGATTGGAGATCAATGGTCCAACAATATCTATATAAGAACTTTCCCCAGTCTTAGACTTAATGGTATTTTCACTACAGTTACTCCCAAGCTCATCGAGTCAGAAAGATTTTGATTCCTATGAAGAACTGACAATAGAGAATCAAAACAAAGGCTAGTAGAGTCCTGAAGCATTATTCTTAATTTACTGTGTTAGAAACAGTCTTTGATTGATCAAAAGATTCCTTGAGGCTATCAAAATATCAATCTACCCTTGAACTGGCCTAGCCCACCATTGTCTGTAGTCTCCAGGTAGCCTCCAGAAACTTCCCACCTTTAATCACTCATTTACCTCATTAACTCTTCCTGAAGTCTCTCCCCAAAGTCCTCCTCTAGACCACCCCTAGATTCCACCCACAACCTTTCTGTATATAAAACCCCATCTCACAGGTGTGAGATGGCCATAGAATTTTCTAGCACAGACTTACTCTGTGTCCAGTACAAGCAAACTTTTAATAAACTTTGCTTTTCTTTGGCTGAGAGAAGACTTGAGTCGAATTCATTCAGTAAGACCCGGTGTGTTGGTATTTGGGGTTCTCGAGTACCCCCAACCCTATACATCATCATTTTATGGTTAACCTCTTCATTCTGGAGCCAAATGTTTGATTCTGCATCCTGATTCTAATATCTTGGAGTCTCATTTTCCCTGTTTATAAAGCTGGGCTGCTAATCCTTGTGCTAGCTACTTCATGTGGCCTTTGGGAAGAAAGCTTTAAAGTCTTGAATAAATGCTATTTTTAAAATTTAATACTTGCTCTACTAAATAGAAGGATTTAAGATTACAAAGTGCTTCATATATCAATGATCAATCAATAAACATGTAATTACAAGGTGTTGGGCATTACACTAGACAGTTACAAAAGACAAAAATTAACTAGCTCCTGCACTTGAGAAGAGTACATTTTATCAGTGGAGATGATCTATACATATGAAAATACATAGGACTTCCAGGGGCAGAACCAACATGGCTGAGTAGAAGCAGCACTCAGTTGAGTTTTTCCAACATTCCCCTGTAAACAACTTTAAAATAACACCTCAAATCAAATTCTAGAGTGGCAGAGCCAACAAAAGGTCAAGGTGAGACCTGCTTTCAGCCCAGCCCAACTTAGGAGTCTGGAAGAAAAGATCTGTGACAATAGGGTAAGAGCTGTCCTGGAGTGCACATGGATGAAATACCAGTAGCGGGACTAGGTGGTAGCAACAGAAGCAACAGCAGCCTCAGGATCTATCAAGCCAGAAATGGTAAGTGTACCTGGCAACTGGTCAGAGAGAGATTACAGGGGATTCCATGTGCAGGACTAGACTCTTTGGCAACTCCATTGCCTATACTTACTTCTGGGACATAGTTCAAGGACAGAAAATAGCACTTTCAGTCAAGAGGGAGCAGGAGCCCCGAGGAGCAGTATCACTTTTGACCACCATGGATCAGGGACTTGGAGGCATGGTATTATGTCTGGTTCCAAGGGCAATGGGGTCCTTCTTGTTTAAGGAACAGAGTGAAGACCAGGAGAGCAATGACCATACCTCTCCTCAGATCACCACCTTGAAACCAGTGAAAACTTACAAATACACAAAACTAGCTTTGAAAATAGCAGTATGAAAAATCCTAAAGCTTGAGAAAGTACCCCTCTGCCCCCTGACACCGGGAACAACCAACTTTAACATAAAAATCAAGAAATAGGGTGGAGCAGGGGTGGGGAACTGAGCAGACAACAACAATAAAAAGAAAAAGAATGTGAACATAAAAAAAAAACCTAATAAGGTAACAGGGAAGATCAAGAAAGAAACTCAGAAAAAGACAATGAAGTCAAAATACCTACAAGCAAAGCCTCAAAGGGAAAAAAATGTGAATCAGACATAAGTCTAACAAGAATTCCTGGAAAAGCTAAAAAATGAATTTTGAAGGAAACAAGAAATTTTAGGAGGCAGAGTCAAGGTGAGAATGTAATCCAGATGTGGGAGGGGCAGCCATACAAAGGTAGGAAGGAGATACAGAATGGTGTATGAAGAATAACAAGAAGATCAATTTGTCTGGATCATAGAGTAAGGGAAGGGGAGTTAATGTATAATAAAGTTGGAAATGTAGGTTGAAGTCAGGGTGTGAAAGAGTTTAAAAAGCTAAATGAGGGAACGGACATTTCAAGCTAGAGTCAAAAAGGAGCCATTGGAGTTTGCTAAGGAGAAGAGTAACATCTTCAGATTTGAACTTTGGGGAAAAGATTTAGGCAGCTATGTGGAAGACAGTTTGGAGAAAAGAAAGGCTTTAGGTAAGGGGATCAATTTGAAGACTACTACGGTAGTCTAAGTGAGAGAGAGGAGGGGGCCTGAAATATGTGGTGGCATCTATGTAAAGAGGAAGGCAAAGAGGTAGAAAGGACATTTTTTATTGATTGAATACATGAGAGAGATTGCAGACTCAAGGATAACACCAAGAACCCTGGGAGACTGGGAAGATGGTGGTGCCCTTGAAAGAAATAGAAATGTACTGAAGAGAAAAAGTTTCAGGTAGTGGAAAGGATATTGAGTCTGTATCACATCATATGATCCTCACATCACCCCTGGAATGCAGGCAATACAGGATTAACCTTATTTTAGAGCTCAGTAAACTGGAATTGAGTAACTTGCCCAAAGCCAAATACATAATAAGTGGCAGGACTGGAATTAGAGCCCAGCTCAGACTCTAAATCTGGTGTTCTTTCTAGCACATCACTCTGTAACCATACCAATGGCCTCATTGTCATTATCTCCACTTTTTAATCTCTTTTCCTCTTGTATTGTGTAAATTAGAGTGAGCTGAAAAAAGATATTTGTCTTTGTGAGAAAAATGTGGGCGAGACAGTAAAGGAAGAGGGTGGGAGGGAATGTCTCCTGAAGAGAGGAAAAATAAAATCCCCAAAGAGCAGAGGGTGAATCTCTGTTTCTTCCTTGGTATTTGGGAGTTCAGACCAATACAGTTGGCTAAAAATAAATATAGGCATTAGGGGAAAGGGAGGAAAAATCTTTTCTGCTACCTAGAGAGATACTAATGCATGAGGGATGAATTGTTGATCTACAGAAGAAAACAGAAATAAGTTTCAGATTAATCTGTCATTAATTTAAAATTCATCTCAGGTCTCCCCATTCTTAGGCAACAAATTCATATAGGTTGCCCTAACTCCACATGAGGTGCAATACCAATAAACGCAATTCAGAACATCCAATCCAATGATAAATGATTGTGGAATTGAATTAAATTTAAAATATAAACCAGCTCTCTAGGGGTGAAGGAGGCCTCTTTCCTTTCCAAGGATGAGGAGCTAATTCTGGGTTAGGGTTAATGCAAAACTCAGCAGGAATTTTGTTTTCCTTTTAACAGTTAGGCTGACCAAGACCAACCAATGAAGAGGCAGCAGGAAGTCTCTAGCTGAACAATCAACATGTTTTCAAGTGATTTTTTTTGAAGTAGTGCTGATATCCATTACACTTGATGGCAAAGTGTTGTGGGGGTTTTTTTGTTGTTGTTTTGTTTTTGTTTTTTAATGAATCTTCTGTTTTTGAAGATATAGTTCCTGTTACCCAATGGAACAGGCAAAAAAGATCTCTTCGCTCCCCTAGTCAGAAAGAATGAGCAGTAGTACAAAGGTGGCCAGGTGATGTGGTTACAAATACAGAATTTCAATGTGTGGAAGCCATGAGATATCACTGGGCCTGGCAGTCAAGAAGATATGGATTCAAATCTTAGCTTGGAGACTCCAAGAAAGTCATTTAACTTCCACATCAAATCAACAAACATTTCTTACATGCCTATTATTTAGTATCATTGCTAAAAAAAAAACCCAAATGGGGACACAGAGTATGTGTCAAAGGTGCAACATGAATAAGTCTTCTTGCTTCCAAGAAAAGCCCTCTATCCATTATATCATGTTGTTCTTCATAATAACAATAGTAACAATAATTTATAAAGTACTTTATGGTTTACAAAAAAGTTTATAATATTGTATCATTTGATTCTCACAACAACCCTGCCAGGTAGGTGCTATTATTATCCCCATTTTATAGTGGAGGAAACTGAAGTAAACAAAAGTTAAGTGACTTGCCCAGGGTTTTACAGCTAGTAAATGTCTGGAGTTGGATATGAACTTGGGCCTTCCTGATATCACTTTCCACACTTTATCTACTGTGCTACCTATTTCTGTACTAGTAATAATAAAACTACCATCATAGTTCTGACAATGGCAACAACATCAAAAATAATAATTAAAAACATCAAAGGCTGAAATTTGCATAGTGCTTTATGTTCATTATGAGAGGCAATTTGGTACAGTAGATATAATATCATATATAATGTGTGTATATGTGTAAGCATGTGTGTTACATGTGTATCTGTGTATATTTGTATACATACACATACCGTGTTTCCCCGATAATAAGACCTATCCCAAAAATAAGCCCTCCCCTTACTGTGTAAGATTCCTCTAAAATAAGCCCTCCCCCTAAAATAAGCCCTATTGAGATTGCTACTGTAGTGAAGGTGATCCCCTGCGCTACACGCTACATTACGGTACCCTCTGTATGCACCGTCCCCCCCCGGTGAAACGCACACCGCGCTCCGAGCTGCATCCAATCAGAGCTGCAGCAGTGAGCACATCATCCTGTTCTTTCCCAGTGATTTGCTTATTGAATAAAGGTACATTTTTTTGTTCATATTTACCTGTTTATTAAAATTGCTGTCAATGTTCATTAAAATAAGCCCTCCCCTGAAAATAAAGCCCTCTGGTGTTTTTCTGTCCAAAAAAAAAAATAAGACAGTGTCTTATTATTGGGGAAACACGGTATATTCCAAAAACATTACAATTCTTACATTTTCATGTGTATCCAAATCTCTGTGTCCCCATTTGGGTTTTTTTTAGAAATGATACTGGTTTGCCACTTTCTTCTCCAGCTTATTTTACAGATGAGGAAACTGAGGCAAAAGCTTGAAAGACTTGCCCAGGGTCACAGAGCAAGTAAGTGTCTGAGGTCAGATTTGAACTCAGGAAGATGAGTCTTCATTCCAAGTCCAACACTCTATTGACTGTGCCACCTAGCTGTCTCAATTCTCGTATATAATAATATATTGCATAACTCATATATTAGAGTAGTGGTGTCAAACTCAAATAGAAATGTACCCCTGTGGGTGCATATTAACTAACAAAACTATGTCTTAACATTATCTATGTTGCATTGTAGTTTTATTTTGTAAAACACTTCCCAATTGCACTTTACTGTGGCTCATTGTACTCAGGAGTATCCTGGCTATAAGTACAACACCTCTGTATTAGAACAATATATGTATGTATGTATGTATATGTGTGTGTGCATGTATACATGTATGTGTGTTTATGAACACACACTAATATCCACATATAAATGTGACTCTAACTTGCATTGTGGAAATCTCCAAAAGTTTCTTGTTATTTGTATCTAAAAAAAATAATACAAGAATCACAGTTTTGCAAACCAAGATTTCAACTTTCAAGTCAATAAATCATCAAAGCTACATCACAATAAAATGGGAGTTATGAATATACATTTTTTGATATACCACAAACATCTAGCAGTGTGCTAGCTATAGGGGTCCAAGAAAAGAGAATGTTTTTTATTACTTATAGCAGATGCAGTTGGCAGCCACTGGAAGAAAGGAGGAAAGATTTGAGGGAAAGATGGGCAAACTAGTGGAATTCTTTCTGTTTGCAGGTGCCAAAGAAGTCCCTGCATGTTTACAGAAAAAGGTGCCCAGGCAACATGACAAGTTAGCTTCTTGAAGGCAGTGAGAGAGGGATAGAGGAAAGGGCTTTGTAGAATTTTGCTGGGAGGTCCAGAATATAAGCAGGTCTGTATGTGGACTTGGAGTTGGCAGACTCAGTTTAAGTCATTATTTCAAGCAAGTCACTGAAAATCCATGAAAGATTGTCCTTCTTCACAAAAGAAGGGTAAAAATTGCCCTTTCAACCTCACAAGGTTATTGTATAGAAAGCTCTTTGTAAACTATAAATTACTCTATAATTATGAGTTCTTACAATTTATTTTTTATTTCAGTCCTCCCTAGCACCTAACTTTCTTTCATTTTTTTTTTTTTGCTTTTTTTGGAGGGAAGGCAGGGCAATTGGGGTTAAGTGACTTGCCCAAGATCACATAGCTAAGTTAAGTGTTAAGTGTCTGAGTCCATATTTGAATTCAGGTCCTTCTGACTCCAGGGCCGGTGGTCTATTCACTGTACCACCTACCTGACCCTTAGCACCCAACTTTCAAAGGAATCATTCTCCTAATAACTCATGATTGAGAAAAACATTGTTCTTACTCCTCTTCCACCTTAATCAAAGGAAAAAGGTCCTGTAAAATACGTGTGGTTTGCTTATTTTGAAAAGATTTCAGCATTGGACTTGTCCATGAAAAAGGGTCTGTGAAAGACACCATGAAAGTCATGATTGACTAGAAAAGGAAGTAGGCTACTCATGAAACACATGGGAGGAAAAACAGATGACCAGCTTAAGAGCAGTGCTGGTGGCCAGGAAACATTAAATGAACCGGAGTTAGATCTCCAAAATTTAGGGAGAAACAAGGTCAGGAATCCATTTGAGTGAGAAGGTAGGGATAGTTTGAGATCTGTACCAGCAGAAAGTTCATACATAGGACTCCAGATTAAGAGCTAGAAAGTACCTGAGAGATCATCTAGTTCAGCCTTCCTTGTTGAACCTAGATGAGGAACTCGAGACTCAAAGGTGTTAAGTGACTTGCCCTAGATAGGAGGCATAGCTAAACTAGATCTATGGTGGCATAGTTGATTGAACATTGGACTTGGAGGCAAGAAGACCTGAGTTCAAATCCTGATTTACACACTTACTAGCTGTAGCCCTAGACTTAATCTCTCTTAATTTCCTGGTGGCTCAGTTTCTTCATCTATAAAATAAGGAGGTTGGACTCAGTACCCTCAAAGTTCTAAATCCATACTTTTTCCCATTGGCACATATTCTCATTGACCAGATCATGGATCCACTGAAATATCAAAGTACAAAATAAGAAAATATACCTGTGCTACAAGACTTGGACCCTAGGGAGGGGCAGATATACGTTCTGTATTGAAGAACTTTTTTTAGTTGCAAAAAAGTGAAGCAAATCACTGCACTGGAAAAGAAGAACTTGAGATGCTTACTTTCTCCTAAAAGCAGTAAGATTTTGCAGTTAATCTGGAGAGAACAGGACCAAGGGTACCCATCCCCTAACACCTATAAGTAACATGAAAGATTTCAGAGAGAAGGTAATATTTCAATTGACCCAGGATTCAACAAGAAAAGAGAGGGAAGGAGGCTTCTAATATTTTTGTTCAGAGAGCTACTTTGTTCCTATTTAATGATTTTTTTTAATATAGTAACAGTAGATTGATCAGATCAAAAGTAGTTTTCTTTTAAACATTTTTTCTTCTTTTTTTTCTCAGTTTATTTTATTTAACTTTTGCCCTTTTGGTAGGGCATAAGGTAGGGCAATTGGGGTTAAGTGACTCGCCCAAGGTCACATGGCTAGTTTTTGTGTTAAGTGTCTGAGGCCAGATTTGAACTCAGGTACTCCTGATTCCAGGGCTGGTGCTCTATTCACTGTACCACCTAGCCGCCCCAAACCTTTTTTCTTTTAACAATTATTTTTTGCTTCCTTAAAATGATATATTTGTAAAGTGCTTAGCATAGTATCTGGCACGTAGTAGGTACTTAATAAATGTTTGTTCCCTTTCCTCTTCCTATTTGAGGTTTTTTTAAAAAAACACATTTTCTCTTCTCACTCCAAATGGAAAAGGAAGGAAAACAAAACTCCATACCAAATATGTATGATCATAAAAAAGGAATTCCCTTATTGACCATATCTAAAAAAAGATTTCTCTCTCTGCATCCTAAATTAGTCAAGGAATTCAAACTTTTCTCAGGAAGCAGTCTGAGGCCACTGTAGATTTCTGAGTATGGGTCTCATGATTAACTCTGTGCACAAGGAAGGTTATTGTAGCACAATGATATGGAGAAAGAGTAGAAATTGGAAGACCACAGGGATGGGTGTAAGAAAAAAAAAAAGATAAAAGCCATATGCTCTTCCCAAGAAAGAGAACAAGGGAGAAAGAAAAAGAAAACATGGCTTATTCATCCTGAAACCTAACACTGAGTGATAAGAGAATGCAGTTCTAAGAGAAAAGAGGCTGTAACAATGAGAAAAACCAGGGAGGGGCATCAGTGAGCCAAGTCATTGGTCTTGATGGGGGAAGAAAAGAGCCTGAAGGAAGTTTAGGGATCATCTGAGTCCAACTTGTTCTTTGTACTACTAGGACAAACTGAGGCTCAGAGAGAGCTTAATGGATTTAGACTTAACCTGTGACTCCTTCTGCAGGTGGCTGCATTTTCAGAGGCTGCTCTTAAAGAATATTCAAAACATACAGTCAAAAAAGGAGAATATCATGGGAGAGGATCAGTTATAGTGCCAATGTAGAAAGGATTCATCTGTCCTGAGGGGGAGACCGGCCCAGATGACCTTTAGGTTTCTCTCTGAAATGAAGATTCCATGACCTTTGATATTCTGGTACAGAGTGAATCTGCCCAACATCTTAAATAGCACTCCAGAGATTATGTTGCAATTCCTTACTCTAATCCTAATTAAAGACTGGCAAGCAGTCCTATACCAACAATTCTGAATGAATCTAGCTAAACTAAAACTAAAAAAGCCAAAACTAAATTAACTAGCTAAACCAGAGCTCTAGAACCAGAAAGGACTTTTGTAAGTCATCTACAAGAGAGGTGTCAGACACAAAGCCTGCAATTCCAAGTGTGTCCAAATCAGATTAAAATGTACTTGGAAATATTTAACAAAGTTAAAAAAATACAACAGAACATAGCTATAATGTTAACATGCAGCTTTCTAAGTCAATATTTGACCTGCAGAGATCCTTATGTACATCTGAGTGCACCCCCTTTCTCTGTGAACTTGACACCACTGATCTTGTCCAACTGCCTCATTTTAAGTTTAAGAAAACTGAGGTCCTGTCAAACTAAATGACTTGCCCAGAGTCACAAAAGTAGTAAACATAAGAGACAGGATTTGAATCCAGGTTCTCTGAATCCAGAGCCAGGTCTCTATTCATTGAACTACAGAAGAACTCAATAAAAATCTTTTTAAGGAATAAAAACCTTGGGTGTATCTGATGAAATGCCATATACTGTAGGCTCACCACAGATCATAAGTGAGCCCAAATTGGGAAAAGATTCTCTGGGGGCATGTTAGTGCCCCTGGGCCTGCTCTGATCATGCCTGACAATGCCCTAGGGGATTTTGTGAAACAGCCGGGACATATACCCAGGAAGCTTACAGCTTCACAAAACTTTGTGACTAATATTTAAGGAAGGACTTTTATTGAAATGAAGCCAGAGTTGGAAGTGGAGCCCCTCAAGCTTTGGTCTTTACAAGAGAACAAAGAGCTTCAGAGCTGTAAGAAACCTTAGAAGTCAATCCTCCTCGTTTTACAGATAGGGGCAATGAGGTTCATAAATTATTTGCCCATGTTTAGACGGGAGATTGTAAGGATCTGATCTGAAGCCCTCTGACTAACTTCAGCACTCTTACCATAAGACCATAGTCCTCTTTTAAGATCATATGATTTAAAACAAGATGGAACTTATGAGGTCCTCTAGTTCACTGGTATCAAACGCAAATAGAAATCACTGGTCTGTACATAAGGATACCTGTGGGTCATGAGTTGACTTGGTTTTAAGATGTAATATTATCTATATTTTACTGTGTTTTGATTTATTTTGTTAAATATTTCTCAATTACATTTTTATCTGGTTTGATCTGTCCTGGGATTGTTGTGGATCATATACATCCCTCAAGCAGTGTGTCTGAACCTCTGATCTAGCTTATCTTCTTCATTTTAGACATGAGGAAATTGAGGGCCCAGATAGAGGAAAAGAAAATGATTTGTCCAAGGTCACTCAGATAAATGAATGAGAGAGCTAGGACTCCAGATCGTATCATCTAACTCCCAGGGCAATCTCATTCTAATGTACCATCTTCATCACCTATGGAAACAGATGATGCAATTTCACCAAACTGTGTTCTGGAAAAACAACAAAAACTCTCACAGTATGAAAAAAAAAAAAAACCAGGACACCCCTCTGTCGGAGCCCTTAATCCTATTCCTTTTCAACTTCTCAGGGAGTTTGTACCTGTTGTCATCCCAACTCTCTGGTCTTCATTCTCTTTATTACTGCCTAAAAATATGTCCAGCTCTCCTCCACACTTAATAAATTTCACTTATTCCTACCATCCCCTCAAGCAGTTAAACTGGCCTGCTCCTCCCTTTCCCTGGCAAAAAAAAAAAACACACACACACACACCTAGAAAAATTTATCTAGGACAGTTTTGAGAAATGCATATTGAATTCATTATGGACTTTAAAAGAAAGGTAAGCTCTACATAATAGAGATTCACAGGTTCATGTACAATCTTCTGTTGTGCAGAAAATGCAAATTTTGTTTACTGTTTATTGAGGTCAGAATTCAAAAATAATAATAAAATGGGGAGTGGGGGAGGAATCTATCTAGACTGATGGTTTTTACTTCTTCACATTCCAGTCACTTCTCAACTGCTTGCAATCTGACTTTCAAACCTATCATCTTATTCAGTGTACTCTCTCCCAGGTTACTGATTTCTTAATTGCTAGATTTATGGCCTTTTCTCAGATTACATCATTCTTGAACTCTCTAGCTTCTGGCACTGTTGCCTCTCCTCTTATGGATGTTCTTTCCTCCCTGGATTTTCTAGACAATGTTTTCTCCTGGTTCCCCTCGGATTTATCTAACCTCTCCTTAAAGGTCTCCCTTGATGAGCCATGACATCTTTTCATGAGCTCTGTCCTAAGAGGGATTGTTTTCTTTCTCTATACTATATAATAATGACTTCATCTCTCCTGTACCTAATTGCTATGTCTTTGTAGTTAGCCAAAGCAGACTCTTGACCCCCCATGGATTTGTCATCTCCATATAGATCTTTCAAATCTACACATACATTTATCCCTTATCTCTTTCCCAAAGTTTAGTGCATTGCCAGTTGCCAGCTAAACAATCCTACCTGAATGTCCAGTGAGTATCTTAAACACTCCATGACCAAAACAGAACTCATTATCTTTACACATTCTAGCCCCCAAGCCAATCTTCTTCCTAACTTCCCTATTTCTGTCAAGGGAACCAATATCTTCCTAGTCACCCTGGTTCACAACCTTGGAGGCCCCCATATCCAATCAGTCGACATCTTGTTGATTCTATCTTGGTAACATCTTGCATACTCACCATCCTCTTCTCTCTATTTACATGACTATCCCATCAGTATTCTCATCATATTTTCCCTAAACAACTGCAATAGTTCTTTAACGGGTCTCCTTGCTTCCAATTGTACAGCTCTCTATTCAATCTTCCACACAGCTGTCAAATTGCTGTTCCTAAGTCAAAGTGTTAACCAGGTCAAGAAACTTCAAATGTTCCCTGTAACCTCTGTAAACTCCCCCATAAACTTCTCTGATTTGTGAATTAAAACTCTTTGCAGTTTGACTTCATTACGTCTTTCCGGTCATTTCAGACATTTCCACACATGTTAGATTCTAGTCAAAAATGGCCTACTAGTTATGTCCTGCACATAAAATTCCATTTTCCAATCCCTGTTGGGCACTGTTCAAACTGCCTCTTGTGCTTGGAATGCTCTCCTCTCCTCATCCCCACCCCTTTGAACTCCTGGCTCCCTTTAAGTTTTAGCACAAATGCTACCACATACACAAGGCCCCACTTCCAACCCAGTTGCTTGTGTTCTCCAGTAAATTATTTTCTTATTTACTTCTTATATATGTTACACTTACTTTGCTTGTATGTTTTGTTTCCCTCCATTAGAATATACACTCCTTGAAGGCATATACTGTTTCTCTTTTGCCTTCATGTCCCTGGTACTTAGCAAAATGCTTTACCCATTAGGGTGCTTGATAAGTACCTGTTGAATTGAAGCTTTCACGGTCAAGTGTCTTGCCCAGTGATGTAAGTGTTTCAGGCAGAATTTCAATCCTGCTGTTCCTAACACTCTCCCTACTATAACACGGTGGTAGAGCTGAGACCCCATCTTTGGAGACTAGACTTGCTTGCTCTCAGCTCTTTCTGCTACATTACATTCCCACTCAGCTTTGCTGATCTCCTCTTCTAGGATAACCGGGTCATAGGATATTAACACCTGAAGGACCCTTAGAAATCTCCTAGTTTGAATCTCTTCTTTAATAAATGAGTAAACTGAGACTTAGATATGAAAAATTCTTACAGATTTTGTTAGCTTAAATACACACAGGATCATAGGCCAAGAACTGGAAGGGGCCTCAGAGGCCATCTACTAGAACTCTTTCATTTTAAAGATGAGGAAAGTGAGGCCCAGAGAGGTTAATTTTTTGTCCAAGGTCTCACAGGCTGTAAGGACTAGAGACTGTATTTGAACCTGGATCCTGTGACTTAAGAGCCAGTGCTATTTCCATTATATTGGGCTGTTGCCCATTTCCTTTACCCTTTCCCATCCCATCCCTGAGCTCACTGAACGTAGTTAAGAAAACTGACCAGTGCAGGGAATATTTCATTACCTTTTAATAATGAGCCAAGCAATCAATTTAACATTAACTGCCAGGTATGACTTTTAAATCAGCAATTCTTTTCACCTCTTCCTAGCCCAAACTATCTCTTTTGCTAATTAACAGAATTGTTAATTAAATACACTGTCAGGCCAAGTATTTAACAAGAAATAACCATAAGAACAGCTGTCATTACTTAGTGCTGTACAGCTAACAAAGAACTTTCCACAAAACAATCCTGAGAGGTAGGCAACTTTAAAGTATCTATATCTTCATTTTATAAGTGGGGCAACTAATGCCCCAAAAGATGGAGGAACTTGCCCAGAGTCATTTGGTATATAAGAATCAAAGTGAGGGACTGAATTGCAGGCCCCAAATTCTCCATTTTTCCAGAATAAATGATGCTTTTCATAGCAATTAATGTTGGACTGATTGCTTGGATTAGAGGTGTTTGTGTGTGTGTGTTTTGGAGGGGGGAAGGCAAGGCAATTGGGGTTGTGACTTGCCCAAGGTCACACAGCTAGTTAATTGTCAAGTGTCTGAGATCACATTTGAACTCAGGTCCTCCTGATTTCAGGGACGGTGCTCTATTCACTGCTTGCTTGGATTAGTTAAATTGGGTACCCATTCCTGCAATGGCACTTCTACTGGTCCTGAGGAAATCACAAAGCCAATGGCCTCTGGTTCTGATTCAGAGAATAGGCCCTACCATGCTGAGAAGATGGCATCTTGTCCCTTTTTCATTCTTCACAGCACCTGGCACATGTAATCTACACTTCAGTTAGACTGGCTTACTCGCAGATCCTAAAATACCACCCCCCACCCAACTCCTGTTCTTTGCCTTTGTACTCCAAGCTCCTCTAGCTTGCCATACTCTGCCCCTCTTACTGTCTACCCTTGGTTTTCTGGGCTTTAAGACTCAGTTCCAGTCCTATATTCTAGAGACCTTCCTTCTGTACCCCCAGCAGCTGTTAGTGACTTCTCCTTCAGATGACCTTCCATCCACTCTGCCTACATCTTGTATGTACATAGTTACCTACATGTTGTCTTGCCCGTTAGAATGTAAGCTTCTTTAGGGATTGCCCTTCTTTGTATACCCATCATTTAGCCCAGTATCTAGCATAGAAGAAGAGTTTAATAAAAGCTTGTAAATTTTGGCAGATGGCACTTGATAAATGGTGGTGGACTGATTACTAGGTAATTAGGTGAGGGATATTGTGAAAACTACTGTTTTCCTCTTCTCTCAAGTGGCTACCAGCTCTAATATTCTAGGATTGTGTGGGGCTCCAAGTGCCAGGGTAAACTGGTAGCCTCCTTCCAGTGGAGGTTAAAGATTTCCTAGTCTTCTCTTTATTATTATGGAGTAGTTTTATGTATTTGCTCCTTCCAGAGTTGGAAATGCAGTAATGGAAGATAGTTTTAGCACAGTGCCAACTAAGAAATTTATTGAACTGATAGGGTGCCCTGGGTGCCTGTGCTTGAACTCCAGTTTGTAAAATCACATTTCTCCCTAGCCTCAAACACTGTCTCAGGCAGTTCTCTCTATCTCAAAGGCAGCATGCCCTAACAAAATATTTCTCTCTCTTCCTGATACAGCAGCCAGCTGCACCTATAGAATTGAGTAGTTTGGCCCAACTGTGTACTGGCTGAAACAGCTGTGTACTGGGTCACACCTATCACATGTATCCTAGGTGCAGTTATATGTATACTTCCTAGCTTATTATTATATACATCCTACATCCCTTGTTAGCTTGGGATATACATATACTCCCAACATCCATCTTGTCAAACACAACATTGATGGGTGGCAGCTTGGTCAGCCCTGACCACTAGCTGACTTAGTGATGTTTCAAGCCTATAACCACACCTCCATGCAGCCTCCCACCCACCCTTGGGCTATTTCCCAGTGAATTCTGGGCAATACACCTGCATAGTAGGTATTAAAAGTGCATGTTCCTTTAAGAACTGACCACTCCTTAACCACTCCCTAATCCCACCCTGACTCACCTACTCAGCATATTTGGCACTTGTTATACTATAGAATATCTTATATAAATTTAATTGTACCCCTTTAAGGTTGTAGGTTCCCTAAGAACTCTTACCCATTGTAATAAATCTTTGCCACCTTAACTTAGAAAATGCTTGGGTTCATGAATTCACTCCAGACTGCTTCCCAGGGACTCTGGTTATTGGGGTTCCTGGACTCCCTGAACTCCCTGACGTACACGTCAGAACCACTACTGACCTTTTATGTTATGTCTTCACTTAGCCTTGGTTAGGCACCCAAAGGACTTCAGGCACCCAAAGGACTTCAGGTACAATGATTCTATGATTATGAATGTATTATTAATTTTTGTTACTAACAGCAATAAGCTTAGATGCCTTTCTAATGGCTAATGGAGGCTAAGGACAAACAGGAAAAAAAAAACAAAGGCTTTTAAATTTATTTTTCATTTTTTTATTTTTCAACATTCATTTCGACAAGATTTTGAGTTACAAATTTTCTCCCCATCTTTCCCCTACCTTCCACCCCCAAGATATTAAGCCTACTGAACACCCCTTCCCTCAATCTGCCTGTCTCATATCCTCCCCCATGTCCCCTGTAACTTTCTAGTAGGGCAAGATGGATTTCCATACCCCAGCGCCTGTATGTCTTATTTCCCAGTTGTATGTAAAAAACAAACAAAGGCTTTTTTGCTTCTCATGAGAGAATGTGTACTATTAGTGTCCCTTATATAGCCTGGAGAAAGCAAGAGGGGTGTTAAGGAAATAACAAAAGGAGTTAAAAGAAAAAAAAAATGGAATTTGTGGGAAGACACATTGTACCTCACCATATTTCCCTAGAGCCAGACTTAGCAAAGAGGAAGATAAATCATAGTCTTTGAAAGTACTAATTTTCTCATCTGTATAATGGGGGTGATAATATCTAGCTCACAATACATGTAACCCACTTTGTAACTATGAAGAGTAAATCTGAAAAAAAAAGTAAATATTAATTGCTATTACTGTTGTGGTTATGATAAAAAAAAAAAAAACTTTCCTTCCTTCTCTCTATCCCCTCCACCCTCTCAACACCATCACTCTCCCCAGCCCAAAGTTGACTCTGAGCCAGGGATTTCACTACTAAATTATTCTGTCTGGGTAGTGTATGCCTCAATTCCCTCATCTGGCAATAACATCTGCCATACCTACCTCACCAGGCAGTTATGAAGATTGATGCACTACAGAGTGCAAAAAAGATTTTTTGTTTAAATTGCTATCCAAACATCAAGTATCAGTGTTGATTTCTGGAATTTCTTTACCTTGGGGAAAAACACAGAAATGCTTTAACCTGAATGAACTATTTATTCAGGAAGGAATTAAATTAAATCCAATGAAAATGAAGGACTAACTAAATGCAGAATGATATACAAAACTGCAGATAGATTCAGAGAAAAGAACAGAATGGTCCGTGCCTGCCCTCAAGGAGTTAGTATTTTTTGTTGTTGTTGCTTTTTAAATGCATTATTATTATTCTTTTTAAAATTTATTTTGTTTTTAATTTACTGAATAAAACAAGCACTTCCATAAAATAGTATAATAAAAAGACAATTGCACATGAAACTGCAAATTGATTATGTACAACTTGCTATTCCTTTTAAATATATAATAAAATTACCTTGTAAGTTTCTTTTTTCTTTTTTTTTCTTTTCTTCTTTCCTCTCCCCCCCCATGCCCTACCAAGTAGTCAGCATTTTAAGTGACATAAATAATTGCAAGGATAAATAATAATGCAAATAGTTCCCTTTATACAGTACTTTAAGGTTTGCAAAGTATTCAATATTGAAAACCCCATTTTATTCTCACAACAACCCTGGGATTCAGGTAAACCTATTTTTTCTCGGTTTAGAGATGAGGAAACTGAAACTTATCTAACATAAGTGACTTGCCCAGAGTTATACTAAGTGTCTGAGGTGGGATTTAAACTCGGGCCTTCCTGACCACATGGCTAGTCCTCTATTCTCTGCTGCCCAAAGCAATGTCAGGAGTAGAACTTGAACTCTTGGAGGATAGGACTTGGTACCTGAGTGAGACCTGAATGAAGCTAGGGATTATCAGAGGCAGAAGTGTGAAAAGACCACATTCCAGGCCTCAAGGATAACTTGGTCAAAGGCACAGGGATGAGAAATTGCATTTGTAGTTCAGAGACCAGCTAGTAGGTCAGTTTGCCTGGAATTACGAGTCCACAAAGGACAATAATAAAAAATCATTTTTGAGAGAGGGAGAAAAAAATTTGCAAGTCAAAATCCTATAAAAGTGAATGCTGAATAAAGAGGGTACCCACTAAGAGGGTTGCTCTGGAGACCCCAAAATACCCACACGCCGGGTCCTGCCAAATGGATTCAATTCGAGTCTTCTCAGGCAAAGAAAAGTAAAATTTATTAAAAGTTTGCTTGCATTAGACACAGAGTAAGTCTATTCTAGGTCATTCTATAGCGCTCTTACTATTCTATGGTGCTCTCACTATTCTATGGCACTCTCACTATTCCATAGCATTCTATGGCACTCTCACCCACATGGTGTGAGACTGGGTCTTATATACAGAAGGCTGTGAGAGGAATCTAGTGGGGGGGGGGGTCTAAAAGAGGAGTTTGGGGAAGGTCTAGAAGAGGAGTTTGGGGAGGGTCTTCAGGAGGAGTTAATGAGGTCAGTTAATGATTAAGGGTGGGAAGCCACCTAGAGACCACAAACAATGGTGGGCTAGGCCAGTTCAAGGGTGTATTGATAATTTTGATAGGCTCAAGAGTGGGAAGTAGATGAACAATGGAGGGCTAGGCTAGTAGTTAGTAGTTAGCAACTAAGCTGGAGGTCTGGGCCCAGCCACAATGCAAGGCTTATTGCCTCATGCAAATGTCTCATTAAATGAGATAATTTAATCAAGAGTCCAAGGGAGGTTCCCAGAGCCTGTATCTCAAGGACTCAGGGAGAGCTCAAAGCGGCTCCCACAGTCCATACCTCATCACTGAAAACTATCTTAACGTGTAACTGGAAAAAATAAAATACTATTAAGTGTGGAAATTTTTAAAAAATAACTTTACAAAAATAGTTGGGGGCCAGATGGAGAACTTTAAATCAGCAATCTGAAAGAAAATAAATCTACAACCTAAATGAGAGAAATGTTATGAAATGTCATGGCAAACAGCCTTCAGAACACCTGCTGTGAAGGAGAGGTTCAGGTCAGACTTCCCATCCAAGCAAACCATAGAAGTCCAAGCAGGGGCCCTCTGATTGATCGACCATATCTTGTTGTAGCAACATCAGCAACATGGCAGAAACAATTTGCTGCAGCAAGAGTCAAACAAGAATGCTCACCATTTTCCATCTGCTGCTTTTCTTGGTTTGAACATTGAACAAGATCCCCCTGTACCCAGTACTCCCTGGTACTCCAGTATTCCTCCACTCACTTTTCTAGCTTCTCCATGTGTATTGTCTTCCCCTACTAAATTCTAAGCTCTCTGAGGGCAGAGACTGTCTTTTTATTTACCTTATTCCCCCAGCACTTAACACAGTGCAAGACACATAAGCAGGTGTTTATTAAATATCCAGGACAATTAGATGGCAAAGTCGATAAAGCATGGGGTTTGGAATCAGGAAGATTCATCTTCCTGAGTTCAAATCCAGCCTTAGACATTTCCAACCTATGTGATCCTGGAAAAGTTCACTTAACCCTATTTGCCTCAGCTTCCTTATCTGAAAAATGAGATAGAGAAGGAAATGGCAAACGACTCCAGTATCTCTGCAGAGAAAACCCCAAGTGCAGTCATGAAGAGTCGGACCTAACTGAAAGAACTGAACAAGAGCAACATTAAATGATCATTAAATTGGATTAAATGCTTATACTTAAGCCTTAAAATCCAATTAGCTGTTTTTTTGCCTTTCTTTGTATTCTTATCTCTTAGCAGAGAGGCCAGCCTATAAAGAGTTAACATTTAAGGCTAGTTAACTGACTAATTGCCACTGCTCTTGTTTTCCTAAATCCCTCTGGGTTGATGCTACTTTTTTGCTCTGCTTTTTCCTTTGAATCCCATAGAGATAAAGAATCTGAAGCTAACAACCAAAAGTCAGGCTAATTCTATTTACATGGATAGCACCAGAGACTATGCTTTGTAAGACATAAGATCTTGGATCATTACAAAGAATGATGAAAGGCACTGGTTTATGGACACAAAATGAGACATTTTTTCAATGTGTCCAATTCGGTGATTTGCTTTCCTTGAGTATGAATTTTGTTTCAGTGGTTTTGTTTTTCCTTTTTCTCTTTTTCAGCTGGGGAGGGGAGAGGTGGGAGGGAGAAAAAAATAGATTTTTGCTAATTGAAAATTTAAAACATTTTTGTAAAAGAAGCAGGAAGTCACTTCCTTTCACAGAAAAGGAGCAAAGATTTGCGCCTTCTCTGCTGGATTTCCTGAATCTTGATCTTTGAATAACTGATCCCCCTCTTGAGAGCTTGAGACCATGAAGATATTTTTGCTCAGTTGCCTTTATCTGAAAAGAGAATGGCATATCTGATAGGCATGTCCTATCACGTCTCTATTCTATATACTGCAAAGTACTTAGGCTGGCTCTGGGAGTCCTAGGATAGAATATAAATTGTGTGAAATGAGAGAAAGGCTAAGTCTTTAGAAGGGAAGAATTAGGTTAACTCATCTATACCTAATCAGAATTCCTAAAGCACCTACTTCTATTGCTGTGGAGTTAAATATGTATATCTTATGTTCCCTCCTGGATTTTGAGCTTCTTCTATAGAATCCTGAGAGCATGGATTGTTTCGTTTTTGCCTTTGCATCTCAAGTACTTAGCACAGTGCCTGACACATAGATGCCTATTGACTGAGAGTGTGATTGTCTGAGATGTGATAAAGAAATCTTGCATTCCAGGTAAATTTAGTTGATGAAAGGTAGGACAGAGGACAATTCAATCCAGGTGTGATGGAGCCTATAGGGGAACAGCGTCATCTCGCTGGATAAAATGATCATAGATTTAGAATCTACTTGTTCATTCCCCTGCTTTTTTACAGGTGACTTATTGTTGTTGTTTGTCCTGTGTTCTCAAACTGAAACACAAAGAGGGCCAGAATAACACCCCTATTACCTGTCTGTATTAGGATTTGAACCTAGGTCTACTTGGCTCCAAGTTCAGTGTTCAAGTTCACCACTAAGCCATGGTGCCAGTTTCTGGGCAATCTCCCCCAGCATAGCTGATGTTAGCCAACACCCACTCTCCCAACCACTAGTAGGAGAGACTACAGGGAAGCAGGAGGATTAAGCTGGATCCAGGAGATGGACACCAAAACAAGTGGGCCCCTCACTGACCTGGGGATCTCTGTACTGGAGGGGCTCAGGGTCAAACAAAGAAGCAGACTGTGAAATATGGGAGGAAGTGTACCCCAGCCTAAATCCTGACCATCCTGCCCCAGATACAATTCTGGGACTAGACCTCATTCTCTTTCATGTCACTAAGTCACTGAGCATAGGGCTTGCCTTGAACAGAGTTGATGCTCATTAATTGTTGACTGGGAGTGTTGGATTCAAAGGATTATGGATATTACTAAAGTAAAAGTGTTCAATTAAAGATTGGTATTTTAGTAAAAAATGAAATACTCTAAATAAATGTATTTTTATCTCAACAGAGCTTTTTGTGGCTCTGCTATTTAGTATGTAAACCTGGACAAGTCACTTTGGGAAGTGGAGTGACCTTGGAGTCACATGACCTGAACTGAAATCTTGTTTCTACCCCCCCCCCCTTATAATCTGTGTCTTCAGGAAAGTCACAAACTTTATTCTTTTTTTAATTTTTGTTTATTTTTATTTTTAATTTGTAAATTAAATACCTGGTGTCCTCATCTGTAAGATGAGAGGGGTGGACTATATGTCCTCTGAGCCCTCTGCCAGCCCTAGTTCCAATAGTCTATCGGCAGATCTCTAAGGCCCCATCTCACTCTAAAGCTATAATCCTCTGATAATCCCTCTTAAGCCTTCAGTTTTCTCATCTGTAAAAAGAATGGATTTAACTAGATGATTTCCAGTGTCCCTTCCAAATCTAAATTCCCTGACCCTACAATTGTCAAATGTTTGTAGCAGCTGGTAGAAACATCCCAGACTAACCTGCATGCTTCAACCAAACACAGGACATGGGCTACTCATATTATATGTCCTCCAAATAAGGACACCACATTTGCTGGTACTTGTGCTCAATATTTTCAGACCTTATGTGGTCTGGTGAAAAAATGGCTATTAAAAAAAAGAAATTTCCTTCTTGGCAGTGACAATGAATGTTTGCCAAAGTACCAGGATCATTTATTAGTTCAGTGAGTGCTCTCCGCATTGCATTGTTAATAAGCTGCTCCAGGAAGCACTGGGAATCATCTTCACATATTGAGTAGTCACTAGCGTGTCTGCACACGGGCTGGCTTTCAGGCAAGTCATGACATCATTGAAATTCTGCTTAATCGCATTCTAAAGAGGATCATAGACTCTCAGAATGCCAGAGCCTGATGGGACCTTGGAGAGCGTTTAGTCCAAGGCCCTCATTTCACAGATGAGCAAACAGAGCCTTTGAGAAATTAAATGATTTGCCCAAGGTCACAATAAGTGACAGAACCCAAACTTGAACTTGGATCTCCTGGCTGTCACTGGAGGGCTCTTTCCCCCACACCATGTTGCCTCTCGCATCATTTATATACTTCAAGATGACAAGGATCCAGGATTTTAATCAGTGTCCATCCTCCCTCCAACAGTGGGTATTGGCAGTCTTCAAGAGTAGCTGTGACTGAAAAAAATGAATCGTCTCACAGCTGCCCATCTACTGTTTCCTGTGTCTCTTCACAGACTGTCTTCCATGCTTAGAATATTGTCTTTTTTCCTCAACCTCTTAGAATCCATAGTTTCCTTCAAAGGCCAACTCAAGCACCACCTCTGACCTTTCTTTATCCTCTCCACCACCACCACCCCCATCCATCTTCTAAGTGAAGATCTCCAAGGTGGGGGAATCCATTATCTCCTTGTGAATCTCCATTCACAGGGCCATGGGCTCCAGGATCTCTATTTAAAGAGGGGGCTTAGCACAATTAATCTTCCCATTTACCAACCAGCTACATTGCTTTTGGACTTCTTTGGACATCTCCATGATGTCTTCCTTACCCAGGAAACTCATCATTGAGAAATCTCACTATGCTGCAAGACTGCATCTCCCTGGTACTCATATCTTATCCACACCTCTGTTTAAATTCTGACTGGTGGGCAGGGCCATGGGCTCTAAAGCCTCTTTTTAAAGAGGGCACTCAGCATGGTTTTTCTGATTTCCCAGTGGTCTTCTTTGAAACTCTCTATCAATGCCCCCCCACCCCAGCCCCAGTATACATTCTCTATTCCTTCCCTCTTTTCAGCTTCTATTTGTGTGTTATCTTCCTCTATTAGATCCTTGAGGGCAGGACTGTCTTTGTTTTTATTTGTATTTTTATCCCCAGTACCTAGATAGTAGATACTTAATAAATGTCAATTGATTGATTGAGGCAGCTTGTCCAACTTTTGTCCATCTTCCTTAACATCAAGTATAAACTTACCTCTTTACAACACTTATCCATTAATCCCGACCTTGTTCTCCAGAGCCAAACAGAAATTCCTGGAGATAGTACTCCATTATCCTGTTTAATTATTTTTGCTCCCAGTAAAATGAGGGTGGAGGCAACTGTGCCCATATGGTACAGTGGAAAGAACAATGGACATTGAGGAATCTTGAATTTAAGTCAGTCCTGGATCCATCATTTCCAGTTATCCAGTGGGCAAATCACTTTATTTTCTTTTGGTGTCTGGGCCCTCATATGAGAAAGAGGAATAATACTTGTTACAGAATCTGCCTCACAAGGCTGCTGTAAGGAAAGCTCTTTGTAAACCACCAATGGCTAAGTAAACATGAGTTATTATTCCTTAACCTCCCTAGATCTCAGTTTCCTCTTCTGAAAAATAAGGATAATAATTATACTACCTAACTCCCAGGGTAGTCATGAGGAAAGAACTCTGGAAACTGTAAAAGCTATCAAACTATAATCTATCATTAATAATAATGACCACCATGACAAAATCTATAGGAAAGAACATTAATAGGAAATAACATGCTTACTGAGTGGAGGCCGACACCAGGTAAAAAGCTACAATAAGGTTCTGATTATTTCTCTCCTTATTCTATAATCTAGGCCAGCATACAAGTCGCCTTGATGTCCTAAGAAGGATTCTGCTCTTTTCAGGAGCCCCAAATTAAATCCAAATTCCTTTCAGAAAGCTGCAAGTCTGCATTTCCAAATAAATAAATTTTGCTGCCTCTGAAAATATCCAGAGAACAAGAACAATGCTCTGACTTATTGTTCCAGCTGTGGACACAGGCTCAGCATTCACAGGAAACTCTTCTGTTCTCTGGAATAAATTCTGAGGCTGTCCTGAAGAGCTCAGGAAAAAAAATGGGAAAATGGAAATACTTCTAATAGGGCCTGATGGTCACAGATCTTCTGAAATGGGGATTATTCCCATTTGGAAATGGACAGAAGAAAGTAGTACTTGGAATGTTGAAAAGAAAGAGTGGAAGTGATTAAAAAAAAAAAGGCTGGAAAGATGAACCCTAACAAAACACAAAAAATTCTAAGTGCTTTTGTGCATCAGTGAAAATGCCACAGACAAATGGAGATCTGAATTCAGTAGATGTGTGTAGTGGATTCAGCATTTCTCAGCCTGTTCTAAAATACTTCTACCCACTGCAAATTTATAAAATTATTTCCACGGCATGGCATTCTGAAGGAAACACAAAATGACTAGTTGTAGAGAAATCTAAAATTCCTTCCTACCCTTCCACCCAACCCATTTCTTGATTTACACCTAAAGATGGCATTGGGTTCATAACACACAAATTCTTAGAGGTACCATATTACAATTTTCAAAGTGCTTTCATAACCATATAGACCTGTAATACACCTTAAAGATCATGTATGTGAGGGGTTCTTAACTTGAAGTCTGTGAACTTACTTTTAATTTTTTTAAATAGTATTTTATTTTCCTCCAATTACATGTTAAAACAAATTTTAATATTTGTTTTTTTAAAGTTTTGAGTTCCATATTCCATACCCCCCCTTTTCTCTCTCCACACCCCTCCCTGAGGCAGTAAGTAATCTGATGTAGGTTACATATGTGCAATCATGTAAAATATTTTGTGGATTGTAAGGGTTATGGGATTTAAAGATCTTCCATGCCCCGTTGGACTTGCTGATGTAGCAGGAAGGGGCGGAGCAAGAGGAAGTGGAAGCCAAGCTAGCGTTCCTGCGGTGGCTGGCGGTGGTGGTGACGGCGGCAGCAGCAGAGGCAGTGGCAGCGCGAAGCCCTTTTTGAGTTAGGACTGCTAAGGACTTTCTGCTAAGGACTCCTGCTGAGGACTGCCAGGGGCCGGAGCTGCTGGGAGCACGCTTCCAGGACGCTGGGTGGTTGCTGTGCGTGGGGAGAGGAGGACCTTTGCCTGAGGTAGCCTGTTCTGTTTTAAAGGCTTGAAAATGTGGGTGCTTTCTACTTTATCTACCTGTGCCAATATCATAACTACTCTGATGGCTTTCACTTTCTGGTTTTGGGACTCAGTCTTTTGGTATCTTAATAAATTTTCTAGTTTATTTCCTCATATGGCAAACATGATGTATTTTGTAATGGATAATTATATCAGCATATTTGTAATCTCTATAGGCATTGTGAATATGGCATTGCTGATACATTGACTTACTTTTTAAAAAATTTTGATAACTATTTTTCAGGATAATTGCTTTCCTCTGTGATGTATTTA
The DNA here is from genome assembly GCF_028583685.1 of Petaurus breviceps papuanus. Classification (NCBI taxonomy): domain Eukaryota; kingdom Metazoa; phylum Chordata; class Mammalia; order Diprotodontia; family Petauridae; genus Petaurus; species Petaurus breviceps. The sequence goes on from NW_027187352.1 coordinate 18,241,620, forward strand.
TTTCATGCATTTAAAAATGTTATTCTGAGGAGGAGTTCATAGGTGTTACCTAAGTGCAAAAGGGGTCTATCACACATACACACACACACACTCAATGGACTAAGAACTGACAATTTATCTCAATATGTTCATTTAGTAGCACCATATATTGAAAAGAACAATGAATTTGCAATCTGATACTTAGATTTCTGTCCTAATAGGTACTTACTGCTGATGTGACTGTAGGTAAATTACTTAATTTTTCTCTACCACAATTACCTTATCTATAAAATCTAGTGGTCGAACTAGGTGATCTTTTAGGTCCCTTCTGATCCTAAAATCTAAGCTCCTTTGAGATACTATATTTGTCCCCACCACATCTACCCAATATTAGTTCCATGCTTGGAAGCATCCTTGCATCAACAGAGTCAAACATCAATGGAAAGATATGATTCTCTTCCAAATACAATAAAATCAATTATAGAAAGCTAAAAGTATAGAGAAACTTTAGATATCTGTGGACAATGTACTATACTCTGATGGAAAGAGCAATGACTTAAGCATCAAGAAGCCTGGCTAAAGAAGCAGCCCTGCCACTTTCTCTTGGTGCAAAGGACCTTGGACAAGTCAAGTCTCCTCTCTAGACTTTAGTACTATGTTCTTTGAAATGATAGGCATATACTAGATGACCTGTAAGAGTCTTCCAGTCTTAATATTTTTGCAATTCTAGTAGACAGTGGACTACACAGCAGTAAGAAGAAATCTTACCATAATCAACTCTTCCAGAGTAGAATATACCACACATTCAAGCACTGTTTTAACTGGAAATAGATTTTTTTAAAGCAATAATTTAAGGAAAACTTTCAGCTTAAGGATACTCATATAAAAGCTGTCTGTCTCCAGAACATTAGATGGAATAAAATGATTGTAATTGGCTGCAAGGAAAGGGCACCATTCTCTCCCAAGGAGTTGAAATGAAAATAAAGTACTTTGCAACTAAATGATTGCTGCAGAAGGAAATCAAATTAAGGGCCAAAGGAAACAAAATAAATGCAATCGATATTTTATTTATTGGGCTTCTGTTGTACCTCTTTCCGGAAGCCTCCAGGCACTACACACAGAAATCTTCCCTCAATATTTTAACAGTAAGACTGTTTCAAAGAATAATTCACATAGTTCATTTTCAGGCAGCAGCATGGGTAAAGGGAAGAAATTGGGCAAGTAGTGGGGGAGGAAAAAAACTGGGGTATTTAGAGAGGTGTAAAAAGCAAATACCCACAAACACCTTATAAATTAATTTACAAGAAGTCTCCCTTTAGTTCTGCTTTTATTCTCTTCAGAGACTAGATTGCTATTCATTCCTTTGCATTGTTATTAATTATTACTCTGGTGTGACTGTTTTTGGTTGCACCCATAGGATAGACAGACATCTGAAACCTGATTCTCTAGAAATTCCCCTCATTGTTCTTAGCTCTAGAACTGTGTATGTAATACAAAACAAATCTTTCTTCTGCCTGACAGCTCTTCTAGTACTTGACATTAGTGATCATGGCCACTGCATTTAAGAAGTTTATCTCTTTAAGAAGTCAAATTTTTGAAGATGAAATACAAAAATTCAAGATAGAATATGGAATATTGTGTTGGATTTTGGGTTCCCCATTTTTGAATGCATACTGACAGACCAGTGAAATGACAACCAAGGTGATGAGAGGACTATAGATCTTGGTATGGAAAGGTGAAAGGAAATAGGGATGGTTAGTCTTGCCAAGTCAAGAGTCAAGGAGGAGAGGACTGATATCTCTAAGTACTTAAAGACATTGTCATGCAAAGACATTCTTTTTGGTCCCCAACAGACAACAAAGAGCCAAAGGAGGATGTTACAAAGTAGAAAATTTAGATTTGAGATCTAGGAAAATTCTTGAACAATGAGAGCTGTTCAAAAATGTAACAAGCGGCCTCAATGAGGTAACAATATTCCCAGCCCCAGGGATCGCCAAACAAAGGATTTGTGAGGAATGTTACAGAAGGAACACCTGTATAGACACTGTAGTTCCTTGAAATTTGACCAGCTTGTTCAATCTGTGAGGTATTTATTAAAAAATGAATGCAAAAATATTAGGCATTGATTTAAATGAATGCTTCCCATTTATAAATATCCACTCAATAATCATAATGCCCTCTAATGAAAATTCTTTTCTCTATATGCTTTTCAATGAAACAGAAAGAATGCTCTTTATAACTCATACCTAATGGGATCTGAGCACCACAATAAGATGCCTCATTTTAAGTACTAGTGATAAAACAAAATAACATCAGTAATTCAACTTGTTCAGTTTCCAGAAAGAGAGATCTTACAGTTCAGATTCAGTTCAATCAAGCTCAAGTTTGTATCCTATTTATGTCTGAATGGCATAGAAACATGTCCCTAGGCTGTCCTCTCACTTTTCAAAGTATATGAACAGCCTGGGAATAGTGACTCCAAAACACCAACTTCCCCTTAAACAACAGAAACAGGAAGGTCAGACTCAAACTTTGGGTGAGCTCCCAGGGGGTAGATTCTTGGCACAAATTCCTGAGGATTCCCCAGGACTCATTTCATAACAAGATCTCTATTTTCTGTTTCTCCTGGTTGGCCACTTAGGGATTCCCAGAAAATACAGAACCTTCCAAGATGATTTTAAGTCACACTAAAATAAACAAAAAATATACTAATTGCCTTATTGTCCCCGAGGCAAAGAAATAACCTTTTAATGTGTTTTCCAATTATATGTTAAAATTGGCATCATTTACCTAAGCAGAGGTTACCTTCTGAGGGAAAAGCATTTCATAGCCATAGAATATGAGAGATGGGAAACACTTTACAACTCATGAAATGTCCTTATTTTTGAGATGAGGAAAGTAGGGCCTAAGCATCTTACCCAAGGTCACATAGATAATTATGCAACAGGAGCTGGAACTTGGGTCTCCTGCCTACCTAGTCCAATGGTGAGTATATTTACTCTGAAGTATCCTTTTCCACAAAGTCTTATCTCACAGAATCAAGGACCCACAGTGCTAGAAGGTAAGGTACACAAAGTTGTCTATGGAAGTCACCAACCTCTAGAAAAGATAGGCATTTCTTATTCTTTAAAAAAAAAAATTGGTGACAAATATCATGATCTCCTGTATACTATTTAGCATTTAATCATTTCTGCCATCACATTTTATCCCTAACCTAGATCTCCTTATCTCTACTACTCTACTGAACCCTATTTTTCTTTTCTTTATTTATTTTTCTTTGATTGCTTATTCATTCATTCATTCATTTAATTCTGAACTTAAGAAATAAAACAATCACTTCCATAACAAAGGGAAAAAAGATAATTGTACATGAAACAGCAAATCTGTTACATACAACTAGGTATTCCTTTTAAATATTTAATAAAATTTTCATGTAGATTTCTTTTTCCCCTTTTTTTCTTCCCTCTCCCACCCCATGATAAGTGAACATGAATTTTCCAATGTCACCAGTAATCTCCTAGTCAAAAAATCCTTTTTTTGCGTTCCTATTCCTTTACTCTCTACTGTATTTAATGCTGATCACCTTCTTCTTAATAAGTTCTGTGCTTGGATTCTGTGTTAACAACACTCTCCAAGTGCTCTTCTCTCTTGGGAGGCATAGTCAACCACTTCCCCTCCCCCCAGGCTCTTATCTTCTCGTTCTCATCTCTATATATACTCTTCATCTCTGTTGATCTCAAACATTCTTATAGCTTTAACTATCAACTTTATATTGATTACCATAACATTTTTATTTCTATACTTGATTTCTCTCCTGAGATTCAAACCCACATTGTCATCAATTGATTACCAGGTTCTGAGGAATGCTCTGTCAGTACCTCAATTCAACTTCTTCACACATTGACTTATTCTATTGTTTCACACACACCGCCCCCCAACTCAGAAAAAGAAAAGAAAAAAAAAGAAATTTACATAATAACATTATTACATATTTAAAAAGAAACAGCAGGTTGTATATAATAGATTTGCAGTTTCATTTGAAACAAACATTTTGTTATCCTCTATTATGCAAATTTTTATTCCATAAATTCGAAATCAAATAAATTCATTTTTAAAAGAATGTAAAGGGGTCCTATGACCACAAATTTTGAGACCTGTTGTTCTATAAGATCAAATACAAACTCCTTCATTGAGAATTAAAAGCACTCTACCATATAGATTCAGACTACCATAGAGTATGTTAAGGAGATTACATGTAATTAGAAAATATTTAATGAAATAAATAAAAATATATTTTTAAAAGTTATTGAAGACCTTAAAAACCTTTTCTTTATAAGGATTATAGCTACTGATAATTGTCATATTGGAAATAAAAACGTTCATTCATTTAAAATGAATACATAACAATAATAAATAGAATAATAATAAATTCATTATATTTACCATGAAACACATTTTTTATGAAAAACAACTATTTTCTAAAACAAAAAAAATAGCAAGAAGAACAGCATTGTTTGACATATTTTTGTAAATCACTCTCATGTATGGCTTAATATAAGACAGCTGGATTAACATATCTGCTTCTACATTCAGTTTGTTTTGATATGTTGCTTTGGTTAAAGTATGTGAAGAAACGTGACTTCTTCCTGATAAGAGATTAACTCCTTGGTATTTATCTGTGTATGTTCAATTGTTTCAGTCTTGTCCAACTGTTCAAAACCCCATTTAGAGTTTCCTTGGCAAGGATAATGGGGTGGCTTGCTACTTTCTTCTCCAGCTCATTTTACAGATGAGGAAACTGAGGCAAATAGGGTTAAGTGACTTGCCCAGGATATACAGATAAGTGTCTGAGGTCAAATTTGAACTCAGGGAGATGGAGTTTTCCTGACACCAGGCCTGACATTGTATCCACTAAGTCATAATCGATTTATGATCTACTCTAGTGGGGGGAAATTCCCACACTTGGAGTTTTGCATGCTTCTAAAATCACAGATCCATTGTGCATAAGGATTAATATTATATACATTACCAATTTTCAAAAACTCACAACAAAAGAAAGTGTGCTTAATAGTAACATAGTATCTGAATAGTAATTGAATAATTTGAATCTTCTTTTGCTGGTCTAAAATATCTCTAGTACCCCAGGATTATCACTATGAACATAGGTAACTGAAAATTAGACAAGAGAAGAAATCCTGGCTAATGGTGAGTTTAGGCTAATAAAAATGTCATGCAACATAAGGTCTATTTCAAGATCATTAGCTCCTGCATGTTTTCTCTTTTTAGTCTAGAAGGCTCAAGTTATTTTAACTTTTCCTTGTGAATATCATTTTTCGATTCCTCACTCATAAAATCATCTCCACATTATGTACATTCCCCTTGAACTGACTGATCTCCAAATCCTGGTCTCTAACATAGTTCTTTGTACAGAATGGGAGAACTATAAATGTTTGCTGAATGACTACCTTCTAAGGATGCTTATAATGATAATTCCTACATCATATGAAAGTTGACTCAGATATTATCAGAGAGCCCTTACAATTCTAATATTTGAGAATAATACAAATAAATTAATTGGATTCAGTGGCTGACAATGGGTTTGATAAGTGATTAAAGAAAAGGTTGAAAGCTGTATTTAACTATTCTAATATATTGTAATACCAGAATTCTAATAAATTTTTACACAAAAGCAAATCAATAATTAAGCATTCATATCTATTTCAAATAGTTTTCTGCAGGTCAATAATAATATTATAATATAATATATTATGTGATATTATAATATATTGAAAAATATATAATTACATGTTATAATACAAAACAGTAATATTATAATGTAATAGAGCTAATATTTATATAGTGCTTTAAGGTTTGCAAAATCACCTTTGAATATTATCTTATTTTATCTTCATGTATCCCTGGGAGGTATAGATGCAAAGGCTAAATGACCTGCCCAGGGTCACACATCTAGTCAGTGCCTAAGGCAAGATTTGAACTTAAATCTTTCAAACTTTTTATCATTCTATCCACTGTACCACATGACTGCCTAATATCAAATGCTAAAAGTAGCCAAAAACATTTAATGCAAAGAGCTAGTTCCACATGTTCAAGGAGGGGGAAGCTTTTCAGAGAATATTTTTGAGATCCTTTCATGAACGGATCTACTGAAATAAGAAACACTGAGAAGTGTGCGTGCGTGTGTGTGTGTGTGAGTCCATATTCTATTTACTGTAATTTCTTTAACTATAAATGACAAAGGTAACATTTTGACTTAGACCCACTGAGGCCAAAACCATTGGTCCTTAGAGAATACTAGGTTAGATGGCCTCTAAGATCCCTTCCAGATCTAAATAAATGATTACACAAACTTTGACAAGATTTTTTAAGCACTTAATATTTGCAGATTATTGTATGAGACACAAGGGGTGAAATAAATATTGAAAAGATGTAGTCTTTCCCCTAAATGGAGTGCACAGTCAAGCGACATGAGAACTGTCCACAAATTATGATAATTAAAAATACATTAAGTAAGGAGCTGAGTATGGTTTCGGGCCACTCAGAATAAAGCAAATAGTCACAGTAAAAAGAAGGAATAGCCTGGTCAAGAAGAGGCTTTCTAGCTACTGCAGTTTAGTAGATAAGAACAGAGAGCCTAAGAAACAGTGGTAGCAAAGAGAAATGCAGTGACCAATAGACCAGCAGAGATGGCTAACCAAGACAACACAGTACCAAGTAAAGATGAGATTCTCTGCAGAAACGGTACAATGCCCAGCAGAGAAAATTTATGGACCAGAGTAGTATAGAGACATGATGCTCAGCAGAGAACAGACCAATGATATCGCCAGAGGTTATCATCAGAGGTACGCATTGCCCTAGTCACATGGGATTCTGGTTCACATGCCCTCCACACAAGTGATAACCACATGGACTGCCAACATGTGTGTCTGCCCTCCAGAGGTGTTTATTAGTCATGTGTGCTCTCTCTAATTGTGCCAGCCTCACTAGAAGTATGATAACTTGTGGAAAAGTCTACCCCCATGTGTATATATGAGAATCTTTTTCTGTCATTTCACTTGATATATTGACTAAATATCTTTTAATTTTCAGAAATGTTTCCTGTCTGGTTGATAAAAGTTAACTCGTGAGTAGGGGCTCATGAATATGGTTTTAAGGTGTTGACCCACAGTGTCCCTACTTTTATGGAGCCCCACATATTAGGTAGTGACTCTCAATGCTACAATTAAGACTAATATAAACTTTTGTACTAATGAACTTAAATTACATCATCATCTAATAAAACTAAAACTTTAAATTGGTGCTAGTTTAAATAACAAAAAAGAATTTGAGGAAAAATGATGACTTTGCCAGCTTAGGAAACTCCTGGGATAGGACTTTCTGTGATTTAGTGACAAACATAACTATTGTGGAACTCTCTGAGGCTGATCAAGGTTAAGTGACTCATCCAGATTCCCATAGCTAGAAAATGTTGGATTCAGAATTTGAACCCATGTGCTCCTCAATTTAATCTGTGCTTTATTCATTGTACCATGCAGTCTCCTAACAAAGCAAAAGTACTCATAATATGTCTAGTCCCAAATCTTAAATATAAGATTATTAAAATTATATTTGGCAACACCCTCAAAATGTGCAAATGGAGATGATCACTTAGCCCATAATTCCTAAAAGCCCAGTTAATACTGCCCTTCTAGATCTCTTATAATTTTATATAGCAAAGTTAGATTAATTTTTTTAAATAGCAGAAAAATATGCTTTAAAACATACATGAAACAGGAAATATTAATATTCACACACAGAGAGGTTAAAGAATTCAGTAAAGTAAGGGAAAGTCTACATTATTAAAAGCTTAAAATACTGGGGTCAGGGAATAATTAAAAAACACTTGTGGAGGATAATGTTTCTTCATTTGCAAATCACATGTTTAATGCCTAGGCTTATTCATGATTTGAAACTTTAGCATCCCCAAAAAAGCATCATCCTTCTAATCTCTCCAGCTAGCGTTCTTGGCATCATCCTTTATTCTTCTGTCTTCCTTATGCCCTTTATCCAATCAGATATATCCAATCCTACATCTACAACGTCTCTCACATGTGTTCCTTTCACTACATTCATATGGCCAATACCCTAAGTTCAGGTCATCATCACCAATGGCCTGTGGTTTGTTTATCTCTGTTGCTAGTATCCCCTGCCCATTCTTATAGCTAATAAATTTTATTCTGAAAACGCAGATGCAACCACATCAGTCCCCTGCTCCAAAACCTTCAGTTGCTCACAAAGGCCTTTACAAAATACAAAATCCTCAGTTTGCTCCTTAAAGTCCTCCAAAATATGTCTCCTACCTGCCTTTCCAGGCTTTTTTCATATTATTCCTCTTGACACACCTTCCATTACAGTTCAACTGGCCTGCTAGCTATTTCCCTTATATAACCTTACATCCCTGCAGCCATGTCTTTGTATGCGTGGGCCCTACATCTGAAAAGTACTCTCTCCTCACCTTGCAGCTTCTGAGAATTCCCAATTCCTTTCAGTTCATAGCTGAAGTATCAATCCCAGGAGGCTATTTTTGATCTGCCCTCCTACCACATGTTCCTGTTCCCTCCCTCTTTTTATAACTCTGTATATATTTCAAATTGACTCATTGGCAGAGATGGCATGCCATTCTCCCCCCAAAATTGCCCCAGTAAATGATATACTACATGAAGTATGAGACAGTTTCTGTCTTTGTGCCTACAACAATACCTTGCACATAGTAGGTCCTTAATAAAATGTTTCCAAAACTGAATTGAATTAAGTTCAAATGAAACTACTTGGGCACTTGGATGGATATTGAAAAGAATGTTCATCATTTAAAAGGTACTTCATCTTCTCTTACCCCATAGTTATAATTATACATACTTATTACTGAAGAACTATGGAAATAAATCTGAATTAATAGAGAGGTCGAGTTGACCAAACAAATAGTAATAAATGGATTGAGAGCAGGGTGATACTGTTTTAACTTGGAAAAATTTCAAAGCTTGACAAGGCTAATGGGACCATAGTAATATCTCCTCCAAACAGAAAGTGTATCAATAACCCAGATCAATTTAGAGAGGAGGAAAATAAGTAATACTGTCCTGAATGCATCTGGTTACTTTCATCACGATAGTTCAAAGGACTCTGCAAGTATGCTTATGAGTCCTGGAGAGGATAATTCTCCCAGGGTGCAGGAGGCAAGCAAGCCCAGCAGTACTGGTGTTAGAGATGACAGAAAAATCAGGAAAACAGGAAAGAACAAAAGAACAAAACATGGGGCTCATGGCTTGGCCAAGTTAAGTCTTTCTCACTGGGCTATCTTGAGGCGGTCTCTTGAGTCATGAAAACTGTTGTTATACATGTAAGCCAGAAAGTGAATAAGAGTATTTCTTTACAATTTGTACATATTCTCAAGATGAATTACATACAAATCAGCCACCAAAATTTAGCAAGCTATAAATAACACTTCTATCATTAATCAATGCATCAATCAACAAACATTTTTAAAATTTATCTTATATGTTTCAGACAGCTACATAGCACAATGGATAGAGCACTGGGCCTGGAGTCAGGAAGATCTGAGTTCAAATTCAGCCTCTCAGTTACTAGCTGGGTAAATCACTTCACCCTGTTTGCCTCAGATTCCTCTTCTGTAAAATGATCTAGAATAGGAAATGGCAAATTATTCCAGTATCTTTATCCAAAAAAAACCCAAATGGGGTCATGAAGAGTCAGACATGACTCATAACAACTAAACAACAACATATGTTTCAGGCACTGTGTTATGAGCTAGAGCTACAAAGAAAAAGTTAAAATTGTCTCTCCCGTCAAGGGTATTACATCCTGACCTGTGAGACAGCAGGCATATCGTTAATGGGAAACACAGTGAGAATAACAATATAACTTTTGTAGACCCTGGGACTAGTCAGCCCTGGGGAGGTACCAGCAGGGGTAGATTAAAAACAACAGATTATGGGTGTCAAGTTTGTGCTGAAATCAGAACTCGACAGTTATTCTGATTTAGTCTGTTCAATAAATGGAAAATAACCATTACTGAACTTTGTGGCTAATGGGTGTTTCAAGTTGGGAGAGGAATATGTTTGATCAGCCACACACATTGTCTGCCATTCACCTGATGGCTTGAAGGCTTGGGAAGAATAAAACATTTTTCTGACCAAAACAGTTTGGGTTTCAGAGAAGCCCAGGGAAGACTTGCATGAACTGATGCAAAGTAAAGTGATTAGAGGCAGGAGAAAAAAAATACATAACACATTGTAAAATATAATAATGATATTGTAAACTATATGGAAAGTATAATAATTTTTTTAAAACTCTGGTCAATGAAATGATCAATATGGTAGAAACTGGGCATAAAACAATATCTTATGTCATTTACCAAGAAAAGATCACATGGCCTCAATATAGAGAGATTTTACAAGAAATTAGAAGAACACAGCACACATTACCCGTCAGACTGAAAGACATGCGAACAATTTGTGCATAAATAAGAGATAGGAGCAAATTATGTGTAAAATAGATACATTTGATTGCATTAAATAAAAAAAAGGTTTTGTATAAATAAAACAACTGTAGCCAAAATCAGAAGGAAAGCAGAATATTGAGGGGAAGATTTATGGACAGTGTATTAGACAAAGGTCTCATATATAAAATAATGTTGTCGAAGCTATAAGAACATGAGTCATTTACCAATTGATAAATGATCAAAGGATATGAACAAACTTTTCCAATGAAGAAATCAATAGTCACATGAAAAAATGCTCTAAATTATTATTGATTAGAGAAATACAAATTAAAATAACCTAGAGATATCATTTTACACCTACCAGACTGTCTAAAATGATAGAAGGAGAAAGTGACAAATGTTGGAGGGGAGATGAAAAAATTGAAACACTGATTCATTGTTGGTGGAACTGTGAATTAATCTAGCCATTTTGGAGAGCAATCTGGAATTATGTCCAGAGATTTATTAAACTACCTATACCCTTTAACCCAGTAATACCACTATTTGTTCTATTTCCAAAAATGATTAGGGAAAAAGGAAAAGAATCTATATGTTCTAAAATATTTATAACAGTTCTTTATGTGGTGGCAAAAAACTGGAAATTACAGGGATGCCCATCAATTGGGGAATGACTGAACAAGTTGTGGTATATTAGTGTGATGGAATACTACTGTCCTGTATGAAATGATGAACTCATTGGTTTTAGGAAAGCATGGACAGACTTGCACAAAATAATGAAGAGTAAAATGAGTAGAACCAAGAGAGCATTATATACAGTAACAGTATTATTGCTTTAATAACAATTTTGAGTTAATAAGGCATTTTGACTATTATAAATATCCACATTAATTATAAAGGACATATGAAGAAAGATGATATCTGTATCCAGAGAAAGAACGATAAACAGAAGTATGTATAGAACAATTTTACACACACACACACACACACACGCCTATTTGCTTCTAAAGGTAGCTATCTCTAGGGAGGAGGTGGGGGAGAGAAGAAAAAAAGGAAAAAATATCACATGATAACTCTGTTGTATATTTCACAGGAATAGCAAGCAGATTGTGCATAATAGATTTGCAGTTTTATGTGCAATCATCTTTTTATTGTACTAAGTTATAGAGAGGTTTAATTTCATAAATTAAATATTTAAAAAAAATTTTAAATGACCAATCACAATTCTATCACAGAAGAGTGAAGAAACATTCTACCCATTTCCTGACTAAGAAGTGATGGCTTAAGAAGCAAGATGATACATACATTCTTGGATATGACCAATGTGGTCATTTGTTTTGCTTGACTATGTATATTTGTTGCAATGGTTTTTCTTTCTTTACCTACTAATGCAAGGGAGAAATGAGAGGAAGAGAAGTATATTCTTGTTATTTGAAAAATAAAAATATTCTGAATGGAAGGCTACAGAAAACAACTGTACACATACATTTATACCTAAATTCTCTGTCAAGGTAGCATCTAATGGAAAAAATAGTTTCAATGGAAGACATCACAGAGTCAAATAATTCCATAATAAGAGGATACTTCAGAAGTAAGCTAGTCCAACTAATATTTAAAGTAGGAACTCCTCTTACCCACAGTTCTCCTACCTATCACAACTCCCTAATCTCTTTTGCTGAATCATCCATATCTAGCCATGGTTGTAGACCAGGGTTCTTTTCTGAGTTTTCTACACTTTTACCTTCTTGGAGATCCCAAATATCATCTCTAAAAAAAAGAAAAAAGATATGCTATCCAATACTGCTACTAGGCCTCTATCCCAAAGAGCTCATAAAAAAGGGAAAAGGACCTACATATACAAAAATATTTGTAGCAGCTCTTTTTGTAGTGGCAAAGATTTGGAAATTGAGGGGATGCTCATTGACTGGAGAATGGCTGAACAAATTATGGTACATTAATGTAATGTAATACTATTCTATAAGAAATGATAAGCAGGCAGATTTCAGAAGAACCTTAAAAGACTTACATGAATTGATGCTGAGTGAATTGAGCAAAACCAAGAGAACATTGTACACAGTAACAACAACATTGTGCAATGACCAACTTTGATATACTCTTCTCAGCAACACAATGATCTAAGCCAATTCCAAAAGACTCATGTTGGAAAATGCTATTCACATCCAGAGAAAGAACTATGGAGTCTGAATGCAGATTGAGGCATACAATTTTCTGTTTTTTTCTTCTTTCACATGTTTTTTTTTTTTGCTTGTATTCTGTTTCTTCTTTCACAACATGACCAATGTGGAAATGTTTAATATGATTAAACATGTATGGTCTATATCAGATTGCATGCTGTCTTGGAAAGCGGGGAAGGGAGGAAGGAAGAAAAAAATTGAATCAAATATCTTACAAAAGTGAATTTTGAAAAATAGCTTTAAATGTAACTGGAAAAATAAAATACTATTAAGTTGTTTGTGTGGTGGTAGAGGGATGTGCCATATCCTAAATTATATATTAACATCTCCCCTGAATTGTAGTGACATACCAGCAACCTTCTACAAGGTACAGACACTCATGCAAACTTGTCTACTTCTGTTAACAACACCGCCATCTTTCTAGCCTCCCAGGTTCACAACTCCAGGGTCACATTTGACTGACTTTCCCTTTTTCCCTAGATCCAATCAGATTTCAAAACCTTGATGATTCTACAACCATAACATTGCTTTCAACCATTCACTTCCTTTATCTATCTCACATCACAGAGCAGACCCTCCTCCTTTCTTTTTTTTCTGATTCATTTGTTTTTAGGTTTGGGATGTAGAAAGAAATAACTGATAAACAAGTTTTTAAAATCAAAATTATAAAATTTGGTGATGATTTTTATTAAGAAGGATTCTATTTGAAAGTATTGTGGCAGCTAGGTAGTTCAGTGCATAGAGGGCCTGTACAATGACAGTAGCCTCCCCACTGGTTATCCTGATTCTAGTTTCTTCCCTTTTTAAACTATCCTCCAGACAGTTACAAAAAGCATCTTCCTAAGCACAAGATTGACACTTCTCTGCTCAAAAACTTCTCTTGTTCTCTATTGCTTACAAAATAAAGCTTGGCATTTAAAATTTTTCACAACATGGCTCCAGTTAACCTTTCAGGTATTTCACATTACTTCCCTCTGTAAGCTAACTGTTCCAAACAAATTGGCTTATTTACTGTTCCCTGAACCAAGTATCCTACAGCCCACCACTGTATCTTTGCACAGGTTAAACCCATCACCACAAAACATTCCTTCCTTATTCCCATAACTTAGAATCTTTAGTTTCATTCTAGTTTCAGTTCAGGTAAAACCTTCAGTAGGGAGTCTTTCCTAATCCCCCTAGTTCTTAATATTTTCTCTTCTCTCAAATTCCTTTCTACAGTTACCTTGGTACATGTCATATCTCTTCTCTCAATAGAGAGAGTGGAATGTAAGGTCCAAGAGGGCATTTTGTCTTTATATTAGCAGGACTGAGGACAAGGTCTTGGTTAGTGTAGTTACTCAACAAAAGCTTGTTGAACTAGGTTACCAAAGAATTAACTACTACCCAATCAACTTATTTCCTTTGGATAGCTCCAATTTTGGGGAAGTCCCTCCTCCTCAAATCAAGCCAAAATTTTATTGCTGAAACATTTACCCTTTACTCTTAGACCTATATTACAGAGCTATGCAGAAGAAAAAAAAGATAACTGCTCTTCCACATGATGGCCTTTCAAATCCTAAAAGAAATCTATCCTATGTCTACCTCCCCTTTTCCAATCTACATATCTCCAATTCCTTCATCTGATCCTAGTATACCTTCTATGATTTGCTCTAGCTTGTCACTATGGATGCCAAAATTTATCACATAGAACTGAATACGCAATATTTTGAGGTGGTCATTTTGATCCAGAGGAAAGCAGGATCGCCACCTTCCTCATTCTGGACAGTGGGAGGTGAGGAAAGGAAGGGAACACACACACACACACACACACACACACACAGCACCTACTATATGCCAAGCACTTTACAAATATCTCAACTGATCATCATAACAATCCTATGAAATAGGTGCTATTGTTACCCCCATTTTACAGATGAGGAAACTGGGGCAAAGAGGGGTTAAGTGACTTGTGCAGGGTCTCACAGTTCCTAAGTGTCAAATGTCAGATTTAGACTCAGGTCTTCCTGACTCCAGGTCCAGCACTCTATCCACTGTACCACCTAGCTGGCTCATGCTAAGGAACTATTCATGCTCATGAAGCTTATATTAATTTTTTTGATACCAACAGAACATTATTGTCTGAGATTTCTGTCCACTAAAATCCCCACATATTTTTCCTAAGAATTGCTGTGTGGTTATAGGAAGAAAGAATTGAAAATGGAAAGGGCTGTCTTGACAGATAATGAGTTACGTGTCCCTGAAGAAGGTCAAGTAGAACTTTGCTTTGATGTAGAAGGAGTTTGTGCTTCAGGTAGTGAATAGAATGACTAAATTTGAAATCTCATCCAACTGTAAAGTGCTAGTCTATGCTAGATTATATTGTCTAGATGCCCTGGGCCTATGTAGCAGAACACCTTTCTTAGTTTTCTACAAATAGAGTCAGTGTTTGATACAACTGTGAAGTTGGTGAAGTCATCCCAAGAGGATTCTTTTACCCCCACTCAATGCTTTCATGCTGTCTCCTGGCTGCCAGGACTATGCACTTTGCCACCTCACCTGGGCTGTACCCCACTTACCAAATTTGCCTATCCCCTCCTCCTTCCCTCCATCAATTTTATCCACGCTCTGATTTTGTGAGTTTACTGACTTAGCTTGTGCCTTTACTTTTTGAGTCAACCTAATATCCCACCTTTCCAACTTTCTCTCATCTTCTTTATGAGAACCCACATACCATTCAACATGCCACAAACATATCCCCGGATCATTTCCCTCCTCCTGATGCCTTTGTTTGTTCAGTTCCCTAATCCTGGATCACCCTCACCCACCCTCCTATCCTGTTCCCATTGCTGAAATCCTACTCATTTGGCAAGGGTCAGCTCACTATAGGGAACACTTCCCTATCCTTTCCTTCCTCTGAATTTTGTCAGCACATTTCTTAGACCCCTCTCATTTGCTCATCACTGTTTCCTTATTATTGTTATCTGTGAAACAATGTACAAAACTTAGCAGGACATGAGAGCTACCCTCAATTTTTGGAGAGTTGTCATGTGGAGAGAGAACAGACTTGCAGCAACAGGTAGAAGTTGCAAAAAGAGCAATTTAGGCTCAATGTTTCAGGCAAGACATCCTAATAATTTAGCATAAGCTGTGGTCCAGCCCCTGTACTCCTGGGCTTGTACAAATGAGGTTCATTCCAAGAGATATTCCCCAAACACTCAACTCATTTGTCTATGATTCACTTTGCCCCACCCCAGAATTTGCTTAAGAAAATATCCTAATGTAGCTCATGCTTCACAGATGTCAGTAAAAAGGTTCACAGACCCTATAAAGCACTAAAAAGAAAGAAAAGAAATGCATACATTAATAACAGGAAAGATGTTATTTACCACAGAAAGAATATAAGAAATAGATATAGAGAGGTATAGACATAATACTGTAGAATATGTACAACTACACAATTCTTGGGTGGTCTTCCCTCACCAAAGACAAAGGTTCCCTCTTAATTCTTTGACTCTCTCTTTAAAAAGGGGAAAGGGGGAGGGCAAAAGCACCAGAAAACATCATGCCTCTTCAACTGAATCCCATTTATAAGCCAATACAAAGAGATAACTCACTGCCACAGCAACATAAGCCAATCAGATGTATTATTGCTTCTGCTCTGGTACTTGACTCCCAAACCTCTTAGTAAAATTATCAATGAGTCACTTCCATACCCTCCAATGTTCACCAAACTGTAAAATTATCAAGTTGATTAGGGAATTCTCCTATTTAACTCCATTCATTCACCAGACTGTCTCAAGGTAGAATGGGCAAGCACTGGGAGTGGTGAGTTCTTCCTCACTGGAGGCCAAGTAAAAGTCAGGTAATCTCTTTCAGGATATGCAGATAATTTTTCACAAGTAGATTTGATTGCCCAATCAGTAGATTGCTGCTGAGTTCCTTTCTAGCTCTAAACTTCTGCAATTCTCTGCACCTGTATTACCTATCCGAGAGTGTGAACTCTTTGGGGTCAGCCATGCTTCATTTGCCTTTGTCTCCCTGCAATAGTTTGCACTATGACTTCCTGATACAGGACATGCAATATTCATTGAAATACTGAATTAGAGAATTAATGTACACTAATATTTTGTGGGTGCTAACAGCTCAGTCAGGGCAATATTGGGAAGGGGGGGGTAATAAACTATGATTTGAGTGTCAGATCACTATTTGGGGGCCTGAGAGACAAATCCAAAAACTGCTTCCTTTTTTAAATTTTTTTTTAAAGCAATTGGGGTTAAGCAACTTGCTCAAGGTTACATGGCCAGTTATTTTTTGTGCCAAGTATCTGAGGCCAGAACCAATCCCTGGTTTCCCGATGCCAGGGCCGGCACTCTTAACTCACTGAGCCACCTGGCCACCCCAACTGCTTCCTTTTATACCGTCCCCCAACTAAATGAGAAGGGCAGCTAGGTGGTACAGTGGATAAAGAGCTGGGCCTGAAATGAGGAAAACTAATCTTCCTGAGTTCAAATCTAACCTCAGATACTTACTAGCAGTGTGACCCTGGACAAGTCTCTTAACCTTGTTTGCCTCAGCTTCCCCATCTGTAAAATGAGCTAGAGAAGGAAATGGCAAATCACTTCAGAGTCTCTATCAAGAAAACTCCAAATGGGGTCATAAAGAGTCAGACACGACTGAAAACAATTCAACAACAACAGCTAAGTGACAATGTTTTTTAGATTTTTTAATAAAATGAAACTTTTTTTTTGCTTTTTTTGGGAGGGCAATTGGGGTTAAGTGACTTGCCCAAGGTCACATGGCTAGTAAGTGTTAAGTGTCTGAGGTCGGATTTGAACTCAGGTCCTCCTGATTCCAGGGCTGGTGCTCTATTCACTGCACCACCTAGCCTCCCCCTGAAACTTTTTTTCAAAGTGAAAACCATTCTTTGCTCATGAGTTATATAAAAATAGACTATTGGCCAGATTTAACCCGAAGCAGTAGTTTATTGACTGACCGCTAGCTTATAAAATATCACAGAGAAATGTCCCCACACACTCACACCTCTCTACACCACCTTCACTATTATTGCCTAGATAAACTGTGTAATGCTTGCTTCACAGAAGCAGCTGGCTTCTGTCCTAAGAACAGAATTAACTCTTTATCCAGGGAAGACCTAGGCTGACACAAACTGAATAATTCCCCAGATTCGGGGGTACTGGTTGCTTTCCAAGGCCACAGGAAGGAAAAGACACTAAATCTTCTGAGCTGAGCAAACAGTTGATAGTTAGTACAGAGAGATCAGAAAAGGAGTGGGAAAATTGCTCTAAGCTAGAACCTGTGCAAAAGAGAAGTATTTCATCCTTGCTATGTTTGAAGTCCCAGATTTCTATAGCTGTGAGCTAAAGTTCCTTTAGTCTAAATAAAGAGGTGTCTGCCTTTCCTGCATTTCCTCTCTTAGCTTTACTAGCTGCCAACCTGAATCTAGATAAGCAGTTCCCAACTCCCAGGCATTCCTATGAATACCTTAATAGAAGGAAATTACTAATGGTAGGAGTGCTGAGCACCATTCGAGACTTTTAATGGTGGGAAGAAATTGGGTCCACATACTTTTTTTGATAAGGAGTACTATTAGAACTCCTCTAAGATGAACCTCTCCACAACTAGCAAGGCTCATTCTGAGAATCCAGCCATGGTCATGGCCTTATTATTGAAACTTTTCCATGTTAGTCATGAATGAATGAAGTAACAAAGGAATGAATGAAGTTACCCTAAGGTCTGGTTGGCTTTATCAATGGGGCAAAAACTCTAGCAGGCCCTACCAGGTGATCAACTAGATGCTGTTTTTGCTACTAAAAGGTCCTCTTTATTAAATGATGGATAAGTGAATGAGTGAAAGATTGAAGTTTTTAAGTATTTACTATTAAGCACTGAGCTCAACTCTAGGAAAAGAAATAAAAAGTCTATACCAACGTTTCTTAACGTGTAGTCAGTAGTACTTTAAAAAAAATAATAACTGTGTTTCAATATTTGGTTTCCTTACCAATTCTATCTTTTATTTTATGCATTTAAAAACATTAATCTGAGAAGTCCATGGCATTCACCAGGTTGCCAAAGAGGCCAACGGCACACAAAAATCATTGCTATATGCAATTCCTCTTCTCAAGGAGTCCAAACTTCACACAGAGAGACAAAACACATATGGGGGTGATGGCCAGAGTGGGGTGTCTTGAGGCATCCAAATGTTGGTGAGTGGAGTCAGAAGAGAGTTGGTAGAAAGGCCTTTTCAGTAGCAAAGGCCATGCCAAGTTGACCACCTAGTAGGATCTGCCAGAGCTTGGGCTATTCCATTGACAGAGCTTGCCAGATCTCAGGATCACTTCCAAAATACAAGACATCAGTGAAGGATTTTCATGGGCTTTTCTGTTATCATTCTTGCATGACAAATAATAATTACAATGGCAAAAGCAACTTATGCTCTGTTAGCTTTATAACATACAAGACTTTCTTCATAAGAGCCCTGTGAAAGAGGTGGCACAAGTAAAGTCACCCCCATTTTACAGCTGTTGAAACTGAGGCTCAACAAGATTCACACAGCTGATGTTAGAGTTAGAATGTGAACCTAGGTCTTCTCACTGAAAGACCAGAGGTTTTTCTATCAAAAGAAAAGTTTATTCTCCTTACAATCTATCTAAGTCAGAAAGTCACAGTCCTCTTGCCTTTGTCCAAAAATAAATTCACTGCCTTGACTTACTGATTCTGGAAAGGACAAATATGGAGAGTGAAATGAGAATGAACTAGTGAGTTTAGTTCATACCTAAGGGATATAGATGCTCGAGATTTCATCAATTCAATCTGCAAATTAGTCATTTAAGATCATGTCCATTATTGTTACTTTGGATTCTGCCCATGGTCTTGTGAACAGAAAATTGATCAATTCTGTAGTCATTTATACGCAATCACTTAGGGCTAGTAGAGAGCAGTTTGGGAGAGAGGAGTGGGCCAAAAAAAATGTCAAACAAAATTCCAATTACAGAATTTTGCACTCAAAACAATGAATATTGTCCCCGTTTTAAATGCAGCATGTATCACTTTCTTATAAGAGCTGTCGTTGAAAGTCTCCAGAAAAGTATAACTCATTTCCCCCTTTGGTTTGAAGTGAGAGGTAGAGGAATAAAAGAAACAGGCACACAGAGACAGAGACAAAGGGAGATAGAAGAAACAGAGAGAGTTACAGAGACACAGGAAGAGGCATAGAAACAAAAATATTGACAGGGAGACAAAAAGAAACAGAGATAAGGACAGAGAGAAGAGAAAGAGATAGAGATACAGAAAGAAACAGAGACAAATGGACAGGCAGAAACAGAGAAAGAGAGAGAAACATTGATAGAGGTAAGAAAGACATAAACATACAACATATTTTTAAATAATTTTTTGATAAATGAAAATCTTCTTTCTCTCTCTTTCATCTCTTCCCCCTCAATTGTAAAATAAAGAAAAAATAAAACCCTTGTTAGAAACATGTGTAGCCAGCAAAACAAATTCCTCCACTGGACATATCCAAAAAAGAAGTCTCATTAACTCTCCACCAAGAGGGAGGTAACAAAACATCTGTGTTTAAAAAGCAACCCTAATGTTTGTTGCTGGAACAATATTTGCCCTCAGAGAAAAAGAGACCCTCTTATATTTTTTCTAGTTATAACAAAATCATACTGACAAAAAACATTGGTAATGTTTGGGGAAACTGTCAATAAGACTTATAAATACTGAAAATGGTGCTTTTCAAACTAACAAAAGTTTTTTAAAGTAATACTTTTAAACAGGTTTGTCCCTTAAAGATATAACCTACTTTCATCTTTTGAATATATTTCTAATTGTACACTATCCACACGTTCATTTACTTCCTAGGCTGATAACTGAGCTTATTCTTTTTTTTTTTTTTTTAAAGCAATCGGGGTTAAGTAACTTGCTCAAGGTTACACGGCCAACTATTATTTCTGGGTGTGGTGCTGAGTATCTGAGCCCAGATTTGATCCAGGTCATCCCAACACTGGAGTCAGTGCTCTCACTCGCTGAGCCACCTGGCCGCCCCTAAGCAATTGGGGTTAAGTAACTTGCTCAAGGTTACACGGCCAGGTGTTTCTGGGTGGGTGCTAAGTGTCTGAGCCCGGGATTAGATCTCCAGGTCTTCTCAACACTGGAGCCGGTGCTCTTACTCGCTGTGCTACCTGGCCGCCTCAACTGAGCTTATTCTTGCAAGCAGGTTGTCCGATTTGTAATCATAAATCCTGACATGCTACTTTGTGCAGCAATCCAACATTTTATCTTATAATTACATAGAAAGAGCAGCTAATAAAATTATGTTTCCTTCAACTAGAGATCAGCCTTCGATAGAGTAGGCTGCCTCTCCTCTGTGAAGCAAGATGTGATTTTCATAAAACTAATCTGTAATAAGCTTCTAGCCTCCCCTAGTTCCATACATACATTACTTGCACTCATTACACCAGGATATCATGGGTTCAAAAAAGTGGGAAACATTTTTGGCCAAATCATTCTCTCTATATTTGATATAATGAGGGTTGGTCCTGGAATCATCCTGAGTTCAAATCTGGCCTGAGACATTTACTAGTTGTGTGACCCTGGGCAAGTCACTTAACCCTGTTTGCCTCAGTTTATTCAAGGGCAAAATGAGCTGGAGAAGAAAATGGCAAACCACTCCAGTATCCTTGTCAAGAAAACCACAAATGGGGTCACAAAGAGTCTTACATGACTGAAAGGATTGAACAATAACAACATAAATGCTTGCCACACTGTATGTCACCACTATTATAATCCCGTGTTTCCCTGATAATGACACTGTCTTATTATTTTTTTTGGACAGAAAAACACCAGAGGGCTTATTTTCAGGGGAGGGCTTATTTTAATGAACATTGACAGCAATTTTAATAAACAAGTAAATGTGAACAAAAAAATATACCTTTATTCAATAATGAATTCAATAAAGAACAGGATGACGCACTCACTGCTGCAGTTCTGATTGGATGTAGCTCGGAGCATGGAGTGCGTTTCACGGGGGGGGGAGGGGACGGGGACGGGGACGGTGCATACAGAGGGTACCGTAATGTAGCATGTAGAGCGGGAGATCACCTTCACTACAGTAGCAATCTTAATAGGGCTTATTTTCGGGGGAGGGCTTATTTTAGAGGAATCTTACACAATAAGGTGAGGGCTTATTTTCGGGATAGGTCTTATTATCGGGGAAACATGGTCTTAACATCTGGGGGGGGAGGGGTTTGCCTTTGATTTTCATTAAATGAAATGCAAAACATAGGCAGAGAGCTACATAAGTCACTTAGAAGTAGCAGGGAGACATAACACCCAGATCATCAACAATACTTACCTCTAGGGGAAAAAAAAAAAGATAGCTTTGAAGGACAGCACCATGTTAAACAAACAAAAAAAGTATGGGTAAATTCTCATTTTAAAACTCCCATGCTGTGTTCATTAAATTAAAGTTTAACTCAGAGCAATTTCCTATAATAATCCCTTTGTCATTGATTTCCATTCCTGGTAATAAAGAATCTTAATGCAGGATAATGCACTTCTGTGTGTATTTTTATTTTATTTTATTTTTGTGGCTTATTTTCAATATCAACCTCAGGGGCTTAGACTATTCAAGGTATTGCTCTATCAACAAGTCTCATCCAACACCTACTGGTGTCTGTTCCTGCCACTAACATGCTAGCGGCTATTTACTTCCCATTCAAATTCCCATTGAATTATGTAGTTAGTATTCATAAACTGAAAGTAACAAGTAAGAAAATACTATGAGGTGGTAACCAAATGATAGCTTCATTGGTAATGAATGGGTATGTTTCTTCTCCCAAAACGATCTGGAAATTCTTCAGAGACACAGTATAATCCACTGCCTGAATCTCCCTCAGGATCCATTCTGTGTGTCACTGCTTGTATATGGATTGTGTCCTACACTCCCTTCATTAGACTATAAACTTCTAGAGGAGAAGGGAATTCTAGCACAGAGCTCTCTGCTCATAATAGGCACTCAGTTAAAAATAATAATTAATAATAATAACTCATATCTTTATGGCGGTTAAAGTTTACAAAAAATATGGCTCACAGCAAACTCACAAGTTGTACATTGCCCGTAAAACTACCCAATAGATGAGCAAAGAGATGTTGAGAGAGGTTGAATGATTGGTCCAAGGCAACACAGTCAGTATCGGAGAATGGATTTGCAAGGCAGCCTCCTAACTTCCCAATCTAGATCTCTATTCTAACACATTGCCTGTGTTCATGAATGAAGGGGGGAAAAGCATTTATTAAGCACTTTCTCTGTACTGGTCACAGAGGATACAAATAGAAAAAGGCAGTCTTTGTTCTCAAAGAACTCAGAGTCCTAGAATGGATAGATCACCAATTCTTCAAGGGAAAAGGCTGAATCACAGATTCTCCAAAGTGAAAAAAGGACCTGAACTCACCCAGTCTAACGTGTACCAGGACAGAAATATCCTCTATGATATCTTCAAGAAAAGGCGTTTCAGCAGAAATGAGCCTGTGTACCCACTGATCTGTCAGTCAGCGTTTATTAAGAGCTTCTTCGAGGCCGTCCTTTTGATTTTTGGACTCACACACCAGTGATTTCCTTAACTCTGTGGCCATTGGTTACACAGGGTAGGTTATGACGAAGTCTACAATCCACAGATCAGTGTGGAGATCCATGTTAAAGAGGCTGTAGATCTTCTGAGTCTGGTCTTGTTTGCTTTTTAGAGGGCTCTCCCCAAATAAATCCCATCTTCCAACTCAGCGATTTTATTTTTTGGCTGTTGTTGGGTTTTTGTTTTTTGAGGAGGAAAGGCAAGGCAGTTGGTGTTAAGTGACTTGCCCAA
The DNA here is from genome assembly GCF_028583685.1 of Petaurus breviceps papuanus. Classification (NCBI taxonomy): domain Eukaryota; kingdom Metazoa; phylum Chordata; class Mammalia; order Diprotodontia; family Petauridae; genus Petaurus; species Petaurus breviceps. Next base: position 18,265,169 of record NW_027187352.1, read on the forward strand.
GGTCACACAGCTGGTAAGTATCAAGAGTCTGAAGCCAAACTTGAACTCAGGTCCTCCTAATTCCAGGGCCAGTGCTCTATTCACCACTCCACCTAAATGCCCTCAAATTGGCAATATTAGAGGTAATCCTATTTGTTCACAGGTTGCTTTATAGGTGCTACAGTGGACAGAATGTTGGACTTAGAGTCAAGAAGGGCCAAATTCAAACTCCCCTTCAGATACTAGTTAGCTGTGTGACCCTGAGCAAGTCATTTAACCTCTGCCTGCTTCAGTCTGTTCATCTGTAAAATGAGGATAATAATACTGCCTACTTCACAGGATTGTAGTAAGGATCAAATGACATATAATAATGATGATGATGATGACTAGTATTTAAACAGTGATTTAATGACTGAAAAATGCTTTACACATGTTAACTCGTCTGATCCTTACCACAACCCTGAGAGATAGGTGCTGTGATTGCCCTCATCTTACAACTGAGAAGACCAGAACAGAGGGGATTCAGTGACTTCCTCAGGGTAATGCATCTAGGCAGTGTCGGATACAAGAGTGAAATTCAGGCCTTCCTATCTCTAACTCCTGTGCTTCATCCACTTAGCTACTCAGCACACACACCAAATTCTTTTCAATGTTTAAAGCACTAAATAAATGATAACCATTAATATTATCACTATTTGTGTTGTTGTTGTTCACAGTTCCTGGGTTGAAATTTTAAAAGACTTGACCTAGACCTAATGTGTCTCTTTTCTTCCTGATACTATATGTGAGGGACAGGGAAAGAGAGGATGGGGATTTGGGAAGACAATTTTGCTTAAAATTTATCTTTGTCTCCAAGTATTTCCTTACCACATATAATATTTTGCTGCTTCAAATACATACATGTATGTGTTTATATACACACATATACATGTTTACACACATACACACATGTACATTATGTGTACATACCCTACACATGCACTGTGTACATCATAGCAATGTACAATGTACACTGCAATGCATATATATATATATAATTCATTGTGTGCAATTTACATACACACATTCATACATGCAAGTGAATTGTGTGCTAAGCATTTTCTCCCCATGCCACCTCCATATTTTTTATTACTTCTAGTTCCTTTAAAATTAGGCCAATTTGTTTGGAATATATTTTTGAACACTGTATTTCCTTCCATGAAATATCTCACAGGTTCCCATGGAAGCCTTAAATGATCAATATCACCCCAGTTAAAGTGACTATCAATCAATTTCTCTGGTGGCTTATTGGAGCAAATTTGCCTTTTTAGCTCAAAGCATTATTGAGTTCAGTGAGTTGCTGTTTTAGAATCTGGGATATGAACATTTAATTCAAATAACTATCTTGGTATTTCTGAACTACTAAAGCTGGGTAGAAACCTAATTACTATTATCAAATATTAGTTTATTCTACTGTGTCTCCTTGTTTCAAAATTAAAGGTATCATTTCCAGAATCAGTGTGTTGCAAGGATGCATATATAAAAGCCACATTAACAGTACAGCAATTTATACTTACATAGTGGTTTTGCATGTGTTTATCTCATTGGATTCTCAAAATAACTCTGTATGGAAGGTATTAATATTTTCCTTTTGCAGATAAACAAAAGTTCAAACAAGTGCTTTGACCAAAAGCCCCAGAGTCAGCAAGTAACAGAACCGGCTGGGACCCGGATTTTCTGACTACAAACATGGCAGTTCTGCATTATAGGAAATGCCATCTGAGTCCTGGCAACCTGTAGGACAAATCACCCAATCCTGACAAGGAATACTGGTTCTTCTCACCTTTGATGTTCTCAAGTCTGTGGGAGTGGGCGTGTATATGTATTTATAGACTCCTATAGCCGTGTGGCAAAATCTATCAAACCCTTCTGAGAATAAAGCTTTCAAATTTTTAAATACATAAAATAAAATATAGGATTACCAAGAAAACCAACTATACTGACATACAGTTATCAAAATGCTTTTTAAAAATTTCATAGACCCCAGGTTTAGAACTCCTATTAATCTTTAATTTGTAATTGGGGACACTAAAACATAAAGACAGTTGAACTGACTTTATCAAGATCACAGAGATACAAATGACATCTAGGAATACAGTTATCCCTTCTACATCATAGGGCCCTGCAATCTGAAAAATCCATGTAAAACATTTTGGCCCTCCCTTCGTACCAGAGATTACAGTCTTATTACTGTATACAATACTTATTGTAAAATTTGTGTTAATATTTGGCCATGGGCTCTGTGTCATCTACTGGCCTTCACGTGTCATTTGTGGCTTCCACAAAAGTTCCCATTTAATTTTTTTTAATTTCAACCCATGATATATCAAAACCCTGATCCGTCACATGAAAGAATGATTAGATATGTCCCATTTTGCTCCAAAGGACAGAATTAGGAGCAACAGGTGGAAGGTAAAGAGCCAGATTTTGATTTGATGCAAAGAAAGGGAAAAATAATTTAAGAATGAAAATTATGAAAACTGTCTAAAAGGGGAATGGTTATGCTGAGAAATAATCAATTCTTTATACAGAATGTCTTCCATTTGTTCATGATAAATGAATGAATCTTTAAAAAAAATTATTAAGCTCTCACTATGTGCAATGCACATCCATGTCTAATGCTGAATCATCGATGGGGCCAAGGCCTTTAGTGACAATGAATTTCTTTCTTGGGGTTTGAGGAGCTTGTGGCTACTGAGAAAGCAGGGGTTGCTGCACTTGCAGACACAGCTGTCAGTTGAATCTCCACAAAGGTTGTTTCTCCAGGATAGTGGATGGACTAGAAGTAGGGGCCACTGTGGGGGAAGGGAGTGCTGCTATTCTTGGAGTGCCTGAATGAGACATCCTGGGATGTCTCCAGTGGATTCTCGGGGGAGATAGAAAAAGTGGTTTGACTGGCCTTCAATGTACCACCTCCTGCCTCTCTCCTGAGGTGTCTTACTGCTTAACTCAGGCTGTCTTTTATTACCTGGTGAGAGCATCTGGTCTATAACTGGTGGGAATGCCTAGCCCCTTCTCCACAATGATTGCTTCCCTGAATGATGGCTGTGGGGATGGGATTGGAAACAAGGTGGTTGAGGGGAAGGAGTAGGTGCTACTGATCCCCAGGTTCTTCATCTTGCCTTCCCATTAACAGCAATCAATGATTGTCATAGGTGTCAAATGAATGACAGGCCCCTTCTCCACAGGAGTAGGCTCCCTCAATGACGATGGTAGGACCACATCTGGTGGTCTGGTAGGAGCTATTATTTGCAGGACTTTTAGGCTCAGGGCCTTGGCCTATCTCAATTAGGGTCGCAGAGACATTGTAGTGGTAATTTGATTTGCCTGGTTCTCTCTCAGAGGAGACTTGTAGTTAGAATTACTATATAGAGAGTGTGGCCTCTAAGTCAACTAGCTGTAGCCATCTCTGAGATTCTACCTCACTTTTTGATTCTGGGATTCAGTCCCTGCTTTTGAAGAATCTGTTCATATGCATAGGAATGGGGACAGAGAATGTTCAGATGAGGAAAGTCTCTCTACCAATGTAGATCAACATCTTATCTGCAATTTATAATCTTAGAGAGTAATCTTGAGTATTGAGGAATGAAGTGATTAATCTCCGAAAGTCAAACACTAGGATTATGAGAGGTGTTACCTGAAATCAGGTCTTCTTGGCTAAAAAACTATGCCATGGCAGCATCTCAATCTGTTCATACACAGATGAAAAACACTTAAGAATATTTACAAAGCAATAAATATGCACATATACTATGATAAAATAGTACTGATTAGATACTATATTTATTTATTATAGTAGTCTATAATATTTTCTCAGTGCAAAAATGGGTTTTGTGATTTTTGGCAAAATGTAGGAATTCCCTCTAACAAAACAGATCTTAAGTCATCCCTTCTTGCCCATTTTTTTGTGACTCTTATCCACGCATTTGCCTAAGTTTGCTATTGGCGAAGGGGTCCACTCAACCTGTTGGAGCCTTCCTTTCTTTATCTTGACATCTTGAGAATATCAATGGAGCATTCAGACTGTCTTTTGCAATTTCCACTGATACGATCAGTTAACACTTGCTCTCACCATATTACCAATCCATCTTTTCTGTTGCTCAAACATTTCTTTAATGTGGCTGACTTGATTTCATACTTCCTTTTTTGTCCCATGTCTAAATTAAATCACACCCATCAAGGAATGTTTCCATTATCCTCTAGATAATTACCACTTTTGATTCTTCATAGTCCTCAGTATTCAATAATGTTTGGTGTCTCATAATAACTCTGTTTTAACACCACCATCCGAGGAATTCAGAGTGCACATGAATGAAAGGGAGTACATGGTTGTTTTAAGCATTCTTTTAAAATTTTCCAAAGATGACATACCTGCTTTATGTTATCCTCCTTCAAGTCTTATCCTTAAATATCCTCAGGATAACTTTCCTTAGTTTGATCTCATCATGCTTTCTTTTAATCTATTTTTTTCTATCCACCAATTCTTGCTGTTTTGTGAGATTATGCTGCTTAAAATCTTCCACTATCCTTCTCTGTAGAGTTTTTAGGATAATGCCAAGGATTGACATCCTTGGTTTTTAAGTCATAGTCATTTCTGGAAAAAAGACCTTATTCCATCCAGATTTAATTCTCCCTTGAAATAAAGGAGACAAATTAAACAAAATCATCTAATAAAATGAGCACATTTGAATATGTGATTACAACAATCTTCCTTAGGAGATCCCTGTCGCTGCTGTGAGTGTATAATTCCCCATCTATGCTGAGGGATACATGAGTTATCATCTAGCCTTTAAGACAATCATTAGCTTTTTTCTTTCCATTTACTCAAGAAATCAACTTCCTTTCATTGATCTTCCCATTTATATAATCACAACTAATAAATTAGGGAAAACCAATAGACAGCTTATCCTTATGTTCCATTTATGTCTATGCAACATCCAGAAAAAGCAAGATAGACCTCTCCCCTAAACCCAGCACAATGGTTAGACTCCCATGGAAAATCTACAGGAGCATGTGAACATGAGTAACAGGACTGGCAAGCATAGAAGGGTTCAGATCTACATTATATTGAAGGAAAAGAGGTCAGAGAATATTTGAATTGAGGGTGAAAATTTAAAGAAAATAAGTGAGGAGAGTGTTGTAGAATTAGTATGCTTAGATTTCAGCAAAGAATTTGACAAATTATCCCGTATTTGTGAATAAGATGGAAAAATATTGGCTATGACATATTGCCATTAAGTGAATTTGGAACTAGATCAATGACCAAACCCAAAGAGTAGATATAGACAGGTGAGCACTGAAGGACCATTTCTAGAAGAGTATTCCAAGCCTGATGCTGTTCAACATTTTTGTTGGCAACTTCAATAATGACACAGAGAATCCATTTGCCAAATCTAGAGAAGCTTGCAGTGATGATAAATGCATTGGTTAAATGACTTTGGATCAAAAACAAAACAAAAAATCTGTTCACTCACACACTTTCATGTCTTCACTCACAAAATCCAGGATAACTGAAATGGACTACCAAACCCATTTCTGTCTGTTGAATTTGCCCTTTAGGTGCCACCTCCTTAATTAACACATTCCTTGACTCTCTTCTTCCTAACTAAAATTCATTTTTCTGGTTTCATATTTTTATAATGTTTTGCTTAGATCTCTTTTATAGTTATTATATTCCTTCTAACATCATAGTTTCATATATTTCATATTTTCCCCTATTAGACTGCAGGATCCCTGAGAGCAGAATCGACCATATCAATTTTCATATTCTCAGCATAAATGTATTTAATATTCTTCAAATTAAATTAAATATAATAATATAAATTGAGTTAGTAGAGAGATTAAAACATCATCTGTTCTAATCCCTATGTAAGGAATCTTTTCACTGAAGGATACAGAGACCCTGTCCTCACAGAACATTCAGTCTAGTAGGGCAACAAGGCATGTACATAAATAATTATAATACAAAAGAGAGTATAAATTCATAAAGGAAGTAGGATCAAGGTACATTGAGAATTTAGTAAAGGAAGAAATAATTACCAACTGAAAAAAAATCAGAAAATTTTCGTAGGAGAAGTAGCATTTGAGATGGCCCTTAAAACATGGGAAAGATTTTTAACAGATGGCATAAAGTAGCTGAATTTTTCATACTATGAAACTAAAATGAAAAACAAAAATAAAGAAGAGCTAAGCATCACAAGTGTGCCCATGCTGAAAAATGAACACTAGGCAATGCCTGCAGCAAAGAAGATGGTGAATAAAATCAATTTTCTGACTACACTTCACTTTGGAATACAGAATTCAGTTAGAATAAACCCACGTGCCTTGATTACATGTAATGCCACAAGAAAGTGAGGGCTGAGTTTGGTGTATAAACGTTAATTAAGAACTTCAAGGATAATGAAAATCTTAACAAAAGCTAAGCCCATTTTTTTTAGAAATGACTGGTAATGGTCAACATTCAATTAGAACATGTGATCTTAGGGCTCAAAGGGATCACAGCTATCATCTAGTTTAATCTCCTCCATTTTGGAGAAGAAAAGTCTGAGGTCCAGGGAAGCAAAGAGATAAATAAGAACTCTGAGCTCACAGGGTTATAACCAAGAGCTGAAAGGGATTTTAAAGATTATCTAGTCTAACCTCCTTATTTAACAAATAAGAAAATCAAGCATCAGGGAAGTTAAAGGGCTTGTCCAAGGTCACATGGGTCTTCAGTAATACAGCTAATGGATCTCCACTGATACCAAGTCCATAAACATTTATTGAGTTGCCTATTATGTACAAGGCCCTGGGCTAGGCCTGAAGATTAATCAGATTTGAAAGCAGAAAGTGAAACCTAAGGCCAAACCTTTTTTTTTTAATAGTATTTTCTTTTTTTCCCCAGTTACATGTCAAGAAAATTTTTAGCATTCTTTTTTACAAGATTTTGAGTTCCAAATTTTTCTCCTTCCCTTCCCTCCCCTCCTTCTGAAAATGGTTGGCAGTTTGATGTAGCTTATACATGTGCTATAGTATAAAAATATTTCCATATTAGTCATAGTTGTGAAAGAAGAAACAGATCAAAAGGACAAAAAAAAAACACAAAGAAGAATAAAGTAAGTAAAAAATATGCTTCAATCTGCATTCAGAATTCATCAGTTCTTTATCTGGATATGGATAATAGTTTCCTTTGTGAGTCCTTTTACTTGTCTTGGATCATTGTTGCCTAGAAGAGCTGAGCCATCCATAGCTGACCATCATTCAGTGTTGCTGACACTATGTACAATCTTTTCCTAGCTCTGCTCATTTTACTCTGCATCAGTTCATACAAGTTTTTCCAGGTTTTTCTGAAATATTCCTGTTCTTCATTTTTTATTGAACAACAGTATTCCATAACATTCATATACCACAGCTTGCTCAGTCATTCCCCAACTGATAGGCATCCTCTCAGTTTCCAATATTTTACCACCATGAAAAGAGCTGCTATGAATATTTATGTACATGTAGGTCTTTTTCCCTTTATTTATGGTCTCTTTGAGATACAGACCTAGCAGTATTGTTGCTGGATCAAAGGGCATGCACGGTTTAGTTACCCTTTGAACAGAGTTTCAAATTGTTCCCCAGAATGTCTAGATCAGTTCACAACTCTACCAACAGTCCATTAGTGGTCTCAACTTTCCCACATCTCTCCAACATTTATCATTTTCCTTTTTTTTTTCTATTTGTCAATTTAATAGGTGTGAGGTGGTACCTCAGAGTTACTTTAATTTGCATTTCCATAATCAAAAGTGATTTAGAGCACTTCTCCATATGCCTATAGATAGCTTTGATTTATTCATCTGAAAATTGCGTATTCATATCCTTTGACTTTTAATCAGTTGGGGAACGTTTTGTAGTCTTATAAATTTGACTCAATTCTCTATATATTTGAGAAATGAGGCCTTTATCAGAAACAGTTGCTGTAAAAATTGTTTCCCAGCTGTCTGTTTGCCTTCTAATTTTTGTTGTATTGGTTTTGTTTGTACAAAAGCTTTTTAAATTTAATATAATGAAAATTAACTATTTTACATTTGCTCTCTGTCTCTTGTTTAGTCGTGAATTCTTCCCCTCCCCTATAGATGTAACAAGTAGACTATCCTTTGCTTTCCTGATTTGCTTATGGTGTCACCCTTTATGTCTAAGTCATGCACCAATTTTGACCTTATCTTGGTATATGTATGAGATTTTGGTCTATACCTAGTTTGTGTCCTACTGTTTTCCAGTTTTCCCAGCAATTTTTGTCATATGGTAAGTTCTCATCCCAAAAGCTGAGGTCTTTGGGTTTATCAAACAGTAGGTTACTTTCTCCATTGACTACTGTGTTTTGTGGGGGACATCTCTAGTTGGCCTGATTCATATTTTGCTACTGGACCCAGATCTCTCTAGAAGAGAAAATGAGGCTTTCACAGCAAAGTGAGACTCTGCACAGCCCTCCCTCAGTTAAATCCAATTCACTTGCAAGTCATAGCATCAGTTTTTTGATTTCATGGTCCTCTTCAAGAATGAAGAACAAGCAACAATCACAAGTGTGTCTTGTATACCTGTTGACCCACTCTGCTATCCACTTCATTTTATGGGAGAGTTTGTCGCATTCACGTTCCCAGTTATGATTACTACCGGTATATTTTTTTCCATACTATTCTTCCCCATTTGTCCTCTCTCTATTTTCATCCTTTCTCTCCTCACCAGTGTTTGCTTCTGTCTACCACCTCCCCTGAAGGTCAAATCTTTTAGAAAATTAACACATCTCAGATCCATGAAGCTCTCTCACCTTTCAAATCCCCCTATAAGTAATTGACATCTGAAGTTCCCATTTAGACATTTGATTTTGTTGCCAAATCGTTAATTAATTTCTTTAAGTTTTGACTCCCTTTATTGATTCAAAACTCAATGAGTATAAGAACCATGTTTACTTTCTGTATGCTATTAATCCCTCCCCCCAGTCTAATCCCCCCACCCTCAAACCCCAGTACCTAGTACAGTAATGCAAAAAAAAAAAAAAAGCATTCATAAATACTTGTTGGGTAAAACCAAAGATTAATCCGTGGATATCCCATTGTTCCTTTCCTTTCCTTTCCTTTCCATTCCTTTTTGATCACTATTGCTAGTATGTAGTTCTCTCTCTCTCATACACACACATATACTCACACGTGTGCACATAGTCACATGAGTTTTCTCTTAAGGTGGAAGTGTTAGAAGTATTCCTTTGATTTTAATAACTTGTCAAAGAAATTGGTCCTAACCTTTTGAATTCTGGCTATCCAAACTTTATCAATATATTAAAAGTTCTATTCCCTTAAATTATAACTACTTGCAGTAAAACCTTGTAATTTCATACATTTTGTATTGAAGGAACTCAGGCATAAAAAACTTAGAGCTGGAAGGAATGTGAGACATGATTTAATTAGAAACCCATACAGGTTTTTAATTTAAAACTTTTTATTGATATTTTCTTTTTATATCATCATTTCTGAATATATCTTTCCCTCTTCCCTAGTAATCCATCTTTTGTAACACAGAATATGAAAGAAAGAGAAAAATAAAAACAATGTAAGAAAACAAACCAATGCATCAACCAGGTCTGATATTAGATATAGTATTCCTTTCATATCCTTAAGTCTCCCACCTTGAAACCCCATTTTAAAGATGAGAAACCTGAGACCTCGAGAGGGTAGGGGATTTTATCAATCACACAAAAGATCTAGTACTACAACCCAGGTTTCCTGACCTCCCAGTACAACAATCTCTCTACTGAACAAGGCTGACTCCTTTGGTATATATACTGGTTTATGAGAACCCTAAATTGCCTAGTGGATTTTGTGACAGAGAATTACATGGAGGAAATGAACTAGTGAAGATTACATTGTACTGACACAGTAATTAGAACTTTACAGCACAGGGGAGTGGCCAGGTCCACCCAGTCCTCTGGAAAAAGTGTACTTTCCCAGCATAAAAATGGTTTCATTTTCTTGTGCTGTATGTGTCAATGGGAAAAGTCTCATTCAATGGACTGTGCTATAAGCTGTTTGAAGTCCCTGGCACAGAACACAATGGAGAACTGTGTGACAGCAATGGCAACTTTGTCACAAAGTCAGTGACAGCTCTGCTCTGAGGAGCACCTTATGAGCTTTTTCCTAGTCTCCTTAAGCACATCTGTGTCAATGGTGGCAGGATCTTGGCAGTGAGTGATGATAACACTTTGGCAAAGTTATACTATCACAGGTCCATAGATCAAGAGCTGGGGTGGTCCACTGAGGTCAATAAGCCCAACATCTTCATTTTACACAGAAGGAAACTGAGTCTAATCGAGTTGCCCAGTGTTCCAGAAATATTAAGTGTCTGAAGGAGGACTTAACCCTTGGTCTTCCTGACTCCAAGTACAGTATTGGATCCACAGTGCCTGTTTCTTTTAATGTAGAAAACCATTGTGGACATAATAAGAATAATGGTTAAAATATGTACAGTAATCTTCTCTCTTGTCCTTCAAGGCACTTCCACTTACTCTGTGAAACCTTTGCTCAGTCCCAGCATCTAGAAGTCACAGCATCATAGAATTTAAGAGTTGGAAGGGACCCCAACAGACCAAATTATTCATGCTTTCATGAGGATTTTTAATCTTTACTATAAGCCAATAAACACTTATTAAGCATTTACTGTGCAACAAGGATGTGTCCTATTTTGTACATTCTCTTCTCTGTTTGGTTTCTAAGGGGAGAAATGAGGATCAATAGGCACAAGTTTCAGGAAGAGAAATTTGGGGTAAGAAGAATTTCTTAAGTATTAGAGCTATCCATAAATGGAAATGTGGAAGTAATGAGTTTCCTGTCAAGGAGTGTTCAAGGAAAATTTGGATGACTGTTGAAATTGTCTTAGAAAATATTCAAGTTTTAGGTAGGGTTTGGAACAGATGAATTCCAAAGGTTCCTTCCAATTCTATGATTCTGATTTAATTCCTTTTATTTGGCTTTAATCATTTAAAGAGAGGACATCTGAAAAACAATTCTTGGCAAAACATAAGGCTACATTCCCCCAAAGAATTTACAGGTCCTTAAAAAGGAAAATCATTTAAAATATCTTGCATGAAGGATTATTGCAAGCCAAAAAGGAATTCTGTCCAAATAGGACTCAAAATAGGCATTTTTTTTGAGGCTCTGGTATTTTACATCTCTAAGGAGTGAGGGGAAAAATAAGAACCTTTCCAGCTTTTCTTCTCTATAGCAAGGAAAGGGTATGAATTTAGACTTTGATACCTTTGCTTGTGTCTCAGAAGCCTGAAATACAAATTCCCTTCATGGGGATGTATTTTAGCCCTCTGGACCTTTGCATGAAAATCCACACCACAAGCACAGATCCCCAACTCTTCATTAACTTAAAGATTTAGAGCAGTATGAGTGAAATAGCAGGTGAGAGACAGCTAGGTAGTACACTGGATAGAGCCCTGACCCTGGAGTCAGGGGGATCTGAGTTCAAATCCAGCCTCAGACACTTAATAGCTGTATGACCCCAGGTAACTCACTTAACCCTGTTAACCTCAGTTTCCTCATCTGTAAAATGAGCTGGAGAAAGAAATAGCAAACCACTGCAGTATCTTTGCAAAGAAAACCCTAAATGGGGTCACGAAGAGTCAGACATGACTGAAACAATTGAACAGCAATAACGGTAAGAAGCTAATTGCTCATGGTGACAATAAGTATGGCTCAGAGGCAGCACTTGAATTCAAGTCTCCCTGAATTCAAATTGGGTCTTTTACCTACTATGTCACACTTTCCATTCAAAATTCTGATATCTCATACAAGAGAGGCATCAATTTTACATGAGGATATATGTGAAGGCAGTTACTATTTTCTTTTTATCTTTGTATGTGCCCAGCACATAGTAGGTATTTTAAAAGGAGCTTACTGGTTTATTGAGGTTAATTTTTCATTAGGCAGTCTGCTCATTTGATCTCTCCTCCATCCCCGTACTCCCCTCACTACTAAATCTGGACTCTCCCTTCAGGTACCTTCTGTGTGCTTTTCAAGAACAGCTTTAGGAGGAGCAGAGGACCAAAGGAAAACTTTGAACAAGAAAATATAAAGTGCTCTTCCCTGTAGGACACAGACAGAGGCAGCCTCCACTAATTAAATTGCCTTGGCTTCAGAGGGAAGTGGGTGATAGAGCTGCCCCCATAGCCAACTCAGCCTCAAGCTCCTAATGAAGTTATTTCTTATGCCTAAAAAGTATCTGGCACCACATTGCTAGATGGCGCATGCCAACAGATGAGGTAGGAGGGAACCTGGTCTCTCCCTTAATAAGCCAAAGAAAGACTAATCCTTCCCAAGTTGGCAAAAGAGAAAAAAAAGCAAAATCTTGTTTACATATTTTTCATTGTGTAGGGTCCTCATCAGTAAAACAATAACTGTGTTGTGGTTCAAATTCAGAAAATATAATCATAACAATTGGGACTAGTCTTCCAACAATAAGAATCAACTCCTTTAGAATACAACTTATAATGAGAGGAGAGGTGATTTTTCTCCTGTGTGGAAATGGAGACTTACTCAGATTCCAGATATCTTTTGGCAAAGTTCCATAACAAAAGCATTCTCCAAAGACATAAGGGCTAGCATATGCTCCTGGTTCCATTTTAAGCAAATGCAATTTATGAAATTTGACATAGAATATGAGGTAACATGATACTGAGGTGCAAAGCTCAGAGTCTAGAGTCAGAGGACCAGGGTTCAAATCCCACTTCTGATTTCTACTACCTAAGTGACTTGGGAAAGCCATCTAAGCTTCTTAAGACTGTTTCCTAGTCTTTTACAGGTGCTGAAGGATAGACAGCTCTCTTGCCTTCTATCCCTGAGTCTTCTCTTCATCAGACAAACATGACTAATACTTTAAATGATTTTCCTTTAAATTCTTTTCCCATTTTTGAATAAGGGGGTTGAATCCTTGAGTTTGTATTTTATGCTCCAGGCAAAAGAGTGTCACAGAAGATTCATAAAATATCTTGTAAGCAAAGCAATCCTATGGTGGAGGATTCAAGACTCAAACCCAGGTTTTCAGGTTTTAAGTTCAAGGATCTCCACTACTATGTTGTTGTTAAGTCATTTCAGTTTTGTCCTACTCTTTGTGACCCTGTTTGGGGTTTTCTTGGCATAGATACTGCAATGATTTGCCATTTACTTCTCCAGCTCATCTTACAGAAGAGGAAAATGAGTCAAATGGGGTTAGGTGACTTGTCCAGGGTCACAAGTGTCTGAGGCCAGATTTGAACTCATTAAGATGACTCATCTTGATTCCAAACCTGGTGCTAGCTGCCACTTCCCCCACTATACCATAAATTAAATCAACTTTGGTTTCTTTTCTTTGGAAGAGAACTAAAAATGTTCTGCACTTGACCTGTCATTGATACTTCATTATTCCCTGTAGCCCTACTTTTGATAACCAACAAACATGCTAAGCATGTTTAAAGGCACCAAGACATAATGGATAGGGTTCTGGCTTACAATCAAGAAAATTAATGCTATTGTCTCCACACAAAATTTCCTTTGTACATATCTGCTGATCAAAATCCAATCCATCCTTCAAGACTGGATTCAAATACAACTTCCTCCATGAAGCCTTCCCTGATGTCAAACAGCTGACCTGATGTCATAATTCCAAAATCTGAGTTGAAAAAAGAATACAGAGTACAACATCTTGACAAATGGTCATTGAGGCTTCATTTTAACCTTCAGTGAATAGGTAGCTCACTATTTCATGAGGGAGTCCACTTCACTGTGGATCACTAATTATTTAGAATTTTTTTCCTTATATCAAACCTAAATCTGCCTCTCTGTAACTCCCTCCCATTGTCCCCCAGTGCTACCCATTGAGATTAAGGAGAACATGCCTAACACCTCTTCGACATGACAACCTTCAAATGCTGAAGGATAGCTATTTTATCTACCTTCCCCTAATTCACTAAACCCCATCCCTGAGTCTTCTCTTCTCCAGGCAAACATCACCAATACTTTCAAATGATCTTCCTTAAAAGTCCCCTCGCTTTTTTGAATGACAGAGTACTCTGTACTGCTCTCATAGAACTTCTTACATTCAGCCCAATATTTTGGTTATTTATGTATATCTTATTTCTCTGGCTATGATGTAAACCCATTGTACACAGAGATCATTTTGTAAAGGGTCATGTAGGTAAGCTTTTGTACAGTAGATTATTCTATTCATTTTTATTGGCAGTAACTAGCACAGTGCCTGACTTGGAGTAAGTCCTTTAATAAATACTTGTTGATTAATTGATTGATCCATGTGGAAGTCTATTACCTATGTTGAAATTCTACATGTATTTGGAGGTTTTATACTTACCTCCCACTAATCCCTTTTATTATTCTTATTTTATTTTTCAATTAAGAAATATTAATTTTCTCTTCCTCCTACCTACATCCCCCATTAGTATGAAAAAAATACCTTGTGACAAATATACATAGTCAAGCAAAAGTAAATTCCCACATTGTCCACTACTCCCCTTTCCTCAAAAGGTCTATGATTTCATTGTTTTGCTAGTCCTTTGCTCACACTATTTCTTTCACTTGGAATGCCGTTCCCCCTTCCTTTCTTCACCTGTTAAAATTCTACCTTTATTTCAAGGCTATATCTTGAATGTCATCCCTCCCACCCACCTCCAGTCCTCCCAACTGAAAGTGCTCATTTTAACCTTTGTTTTATTTCTTCCAGCCTCAAGAAAGGACAAGGCAGAGGGAAGATCTAAACACTGGGCAGTCCTACAACATAGACCCTGGTAGAGTTCTCATAGCAAGGCCATGAGGGCCAGAGTTTGTGTCCCCTCCAGTGATGGAGGAGATTACAGACCCAGTTGCCAAATAAAAAATCTAAGACATAGCAGAGGCAAAGGGGAATGCAGTCAGCTGCAATGAGTCTACAGAATCAAAGGGAACAGGCTAGGCAGAATCACCAGTCTGAGGCCAAAGGCAAGAACATAAATAGGAATAAAAATTGTTATTTATCTGGTGATGTAAGGTTTACAAAATGCTTTATGTATACATCAAGACAGAATCACTGGCAGGCCAACTGAGGGGCCTGAGCTTAAGCAATATATTTTCTTGATTTAAAAAATAGAGATCAAATGAGATGATATATGTAAGGCTTTTAGTAAACCTTAAAGTACTATATAAATGTCAGCTATTATTAAGAGGTAGCTAGGTGGCTTAGTGGGTAAAGTGCTAGATCAGGCATCAGGAAGATCTGAGTTCAAATTCAGTATGATACTTACTAGCCATGTGGCTCTAAGGTAGTCGCTTAGCCTGAGTCTGTCTCAGTTTCTTAATCTATAAAATAGGGATAATGCTAGCACCCTAAGTACTTTATGAATGTTGTTATCATAAATATTAACTATCATTATTATTTCTCTCCCTCAGTGAATAAGTGGGATTTGGTGAGGTGTGTCCAGCAAACCATATGCCCTCTTCCAGAGAAAGAAATACAGTTCTTGCTCAACAACTCTACTGATTAGAGAAAATATTAGAGCAAACACTTCCAAACTGAGTCACAATGTAAGAGAAACAGTGCAGAAAAAGGCAGGTGAGTACTGGTTAACCACTGACTTATAAGTGGGGAAAGGAGCTACAGATGGTGGTTCTCTGACAGTGGTCAGCAGAGGGCCATTAATCAATCACTAATCACTTATTATGTGCCATACATTGTGCTAGGTGATATATATGTATACACACATATATATTTATGTATATATGTATGTATGTATGTATAAAGCATGCAGTAATCCCTGCTCTCAAGAGGCTTCCATTCTACTGGGAAAAACAAGAAGCTATGTAAATAGATATAAATATACAAGATGAATACAAAATATGCAAGACCATTGAGGAAGGGTTAGGGTACCAGCCCTAACCTAAGCCTTTGAGAATTTCTCAAAAGTCTTCAGGTAAAAAGTGTTTTTTGTGCTGTGTCTTAAAGGAAGAAAGACATGGGGAATAAACACTAGGAATGACGGGTGGAGAATAAAGAAAAGAAAAGCCATTTGGGGGTACTATAGGATACAGAAGGGAAGTAATATATAATGAGGCTGAAAAGCCAGGTAAGGGGCAAGGTTGTGAAGGTCTCTAAATGCTACACAGAGGAGTTCTGGTCATCTGCACTGCCTATTCCCCATGTCTGTATTTCTCTTCATCCTCTTCTCCATTGCCTTGGTTTCCTTGGCTTCAAGTTCCAGCTAAAATCCCAAATTCTACAAGAAGTCATTTCTAACACTTCTTAATTCTAGTGACTTCTCTCTGCTGTTTGTTTCTGATTTATCCTGTATATAGCTTTTCTGTACATAATTTACAGACCATCTCCCCAAGTAGATTGTGAGCTACTTAAGGGCAATGACTGTCTTTTGCCGTTCTTTGTATCTCCAGTGCTTAACATAGTTCTGGTACATAGAAAGTACTTAATAAATATTTGAATGATTGATTTTATATTTCATCCTAGAGGCACTCATGAGCTACTAGAATTTATTAAAAATGGAGGTGACATGGTCAGATCTCCATTTAAGGAAAATCAGTTTGGCAGCAGGGTGGAGGATAAATGTGAGTCAGAGAGAGACATGCGGCAGATAAAAACAGTTATAAGGCTATGACAATAGTCTAGGCAAGAGGTGATGAGGGGTGTTAACTGTGTAATCAGAGAGATGGAGTTGGACATGAGATGTTTTGAAAGCAGAAATTATAAGATAAGGCAAAGAACAGGATAGGTGGGTAAAAAAGAGTGAGCAGTGGAAAATAACACATCGGTTATAAAGTTGGAACACTAGAAGAACTATGATGCCTTCAACAGAAAAAAAAAAGAAGAGGGGAACAATTAGAAGAAAAGGTAGTGAGTTCTTTAGTTACCATTTTGAGTTTGAGATGTCCCCAAGATATCCACTTTGAAATGTCTGATAGGTGATGAAACATTAAAGTTCAGAAGGTGCTTGCAAAAAGATAAAACTAAACTCACGATGGTACAATCAGAGCCCTCATACACTCCAAATTCCATACATGCCAGTTAGAACCAACCCTTATTTCACTATTAGCTTTTTGAATGGCTCATTACTAATTTTTGATCATAGACTACATAATTATTTTCACCCTGTGGACATCAACTTTCCTGTGTCCATAAAGTGCTCAAAACTACTGATAAACTGAAACTTAAAACATTGTCAATATGTGAACCAAGTCAATAGTCAGGCATTCTGTAACAAAAACATCTGGATGACTGACAACTCAGTACTGAACTGACTTGATTAGAAACAAAAGCATCACACAAGCATGGCTTCTACCTATGCAAACTCGGTCTAAAAATCATATAGTTACAGCAATATGGAAAGAGGCACTATGATGTAGGGGAAAGAACGTCAGACTTAAGAGTCAGGAAGAACTCATTTCAAATTCAGCCTCTGACATTGCTTTGTTGTATATGACACTGTGAAGTCTCTCCAGCTCTCTCTCAGTTTCCTTATCCATAAAATGAGGATAATTAATACCTGGAGTATTTAAGGATTATTGTGAGGTTCAAATAAGATAACATATATTCAGTACTTTGGGAACTTTCCAGATCCATGTAAATGTTAGCTATGAAGCACTTGGATGTCAGTACTGGATGCTGCTTGCAACAATCCATCCAAGAAAAATTAAATTGGGTAAGAAAAATTAAATTGAGTCTTGCCTTAAAGTATAAACACACTTCTCATTGTCAAGCTCCAGTTAAAATAACAAATTGTTTTGCTGCTTTTTCAAAAAATAAGAAATTCATTCATTCATGACTAAGGCAATTTGAAAAAGAAAACTTTAACCTTGTCGCTAGTAGGTAAGAAGCATAAAATTAAAATTAATTGTGAAAAAGATTTTAAAGCAAAAGAAGACATTTTTCCCTGCCTGTTCATTTATAGATTACATAACTCCACTTGAATATAAAAACAGGCACAGAAGTGTCAAACAAGAACACAGTGTGTGTGTGTGTGTGTGTGTGTTAATGAAATGAGAGTACTCTGTGAACATTTTAGAAAGAGATCTTGCTACTGAGATAATTCTCAATAAAGAGAAATGTAGGTCTCCTTCCTATCTACTTATATAGCTGAAAGATAATAGTAATGAAGATATCTACCAAAGAAGCAACAAAAGGTTGGGAAGGGCAAAGTATTAGACAATCATGATTTTGACTTTCTGATTCACTTATCCCTGCTTATCACTGCTAGCACTAGAACAGCCAGTGGCTATATCGCTGAGCTTTTACTCTTTGGGCCTTGGTCTCCTTCTTACAGAAATAAAGGAAAGTTATGCTAAATAATCTCCAATGATTTTTAGAGTTCTAAAGCTCAATGGTTCTTTGTGAGTAAGTAACCAACAAAAATGCCTGCAGCAGCCATAAAAGTCCTATTGGCATTTTTTGTGCGGCCACATTTATAGGGTAAATGTACAATTCCAGGTAGGGAGCATGAAGGCTTAGGAAGTCTCATCAGACAAGGCCCAAATAATTTTTAGACACTTGTCATATGGTCACTAAAGCACAACTGTCAAATGCATCTTCTGGGTGGGAACATTAGTGTCTTTCAATGATGCAATAATAAAAGCAACACCATTTGTTTAGGTCAACACATTGGCAACCTCTTCTGGTAACCTGGAAACAAATGACCTATATTTATCCCTTCCAGATCTGAGCTTAATAAACAAGAGAAATACATATTTATATTCCTCCAATACCCCGTTGTATTCTCTTTTATATTGTAAAGTCATTCCAAAAGGAATAATTATTCCAAATCGGCAAAGTGCCTCCATATCATAAGTGCTCAAGAAAGGCTTATCGACTGACTGGTATCAAGTGCTACAGCTACATAGAATTCTATTGATTGCTGATATTTACTATTAAGGGTACTGCTCATTCAAAACAAAGGCCACTCTTGCTAGGTGTTATTCTCTCCAGAGCGAAGACCTGAGCGTGCAGGGCAGGTCAGATCTGGGGCAAGGCCTGTACAAACACAGCCCATAAGCCAGTTTGGCTGGAATACAGTCAGTGAATGGAAGGCACATGGAATCAGTCTGGAAAGGGTAAGCTGAAGCTGAGCTGTGAAAGGTTTGAAATGCCCACCCCCTGAATGCATTGTTGCCAATTCTCCTCGTGAAAGCTCTGCCAGACCAAACCTTCACCTGATGTCCCCTCATCCCAGAGTTCATATAGATAAGTGGCAGAGGAATCCACAAAGTGTTTTTTTTTCCACCTACCAACACCTTTAGCTTAAAATCAGATGGAAAACTAAGGTACTAAATAAAAAGAAATGACTTAAGGGAGAGAAAAGGAAAAACAAAGCCTGAACCTTAACTTCTTATCAAGGGTTTAGCTACTTTAAACTAATTTGTAATATACTGAGTAAATTACAGAAGATACTTTTCCTTCTACAGCCTCCCTATGAGTACATGACAAGGTTATATTGGGGAAGACAAAGGTTAAAACAGGGCCCCTTCAAAATTTTGCTTAAAAGACCAAAAATTAAATTTAAATTTCCATTTACATACATGTATATGTGTGTGAGCATGTTTCATGTTCTTAAATCTGTGTTTGAGGCAGTAACACGACACCAACATTTGGATACTGCAGGGGAAAAGGTGAAGAAACTGTTCCCAAAGAGTAATGCTGGCACAGAAGGATGGCAGCCATGTAACAGGGTAGATGCCAGTGAGTAGCCCTCCCTCCCCACTGTACCAAGTTCTATAGGAAGGCTAGTAGTTCAGACATGCAACAAACTATAAACTCTAGTTCCAGGTCTGAAACCACTCAGAGGATTTTAGACAAAGATCTAATGTAGCACCAATAAGACACTGCCTCACCATCCCATGGGACAGGCGCTAGGATAGTATGAACCACTGAAATCGGGTATTTTCTGACTTGCCTAACAGGAAATCAGGAACAGAAACCCAGAAAACTTAATTCTAAGTGTCCCACAGCAAGTGAATGACTGAGAAGGAGGGCAATGTCTAGTCTCCAGGTCAGCTTACCTACATCTTGGGGACTGGGACCATACCATTCAAAGTGACCATCTCACAGGCACCACATGTTAGGAAGAACATTGGCAAAAACAGTATACCAGAAGAGAGTGACCAGGACAGTGAAGTGGGGGGGGGGTGGAGGTGGCTGAAACCGTGTCATGTTTAAAAGAACTGAAGAGGAGAAAAAAATATATAGTTGCATAGGTAAAGAGATAGTTGTGAATGACTATCAAGTTGGGAAAAGGATTAGAATTTTTCTGCTCACTCCAAAGGGAGAACTTTAAAAGACAAAGAATTTAGTTCTCTGTAAGAAAATAATAATAATAATGACAATAATTACTAATCATAGCTATACAAAACTGGAAATCAATAATCAGTCAAAAACATTTATTAAGCTCCTACTATATTCCAGGAACTAAGTGCTAGCAATCCCAGTGCATAGTACAGCTCCTGACACTCACTAGGTGCTTAATAATTGCTTGATGACTGATGGATCTTCAATTAGAAACTAGATGACCATTTGTCCTTTTCTTCTTTTTGACAATTGGGGTTAAGTGACTTGCCCAAGGTCACACAGCTAGTAAGTGTGTCCAGTGTCTGAGGCCAAATTTGAACTCAGGTCCTCCTGACTCTGGGGTCAGTGCTCTATTGATGGTGCCCCTTAGATGACCATTTTTCAATAATGTTTTAGAAGGTATTCCTATTCATGTGGACTAGGAGATCTCTAAGGCCCCTTCCCACTCTGAAATTCCATGATTCTGTCATCTGAATACTTTGCACAAGATATCTGAATAAAGCTTAAAGACTCTGGCCCTTTAAAACCATGTAGGTATTTTTTTACCTTTGCATCCTACTAATATTCAAAAGAATCATTGGAATTTCAGAAACAGGTAAATTATAATTATATGTCCAGTTACACCATACTTGACTTTTGAAATATCAAAACTGACACATTTACAAACAAATGTAAGTGGCCCTCATGAGACAAAAATCCTATTGCATGCCTACCCCATTATGTCATATTGTGTTAAACTCACTATCAGTCTGAACTAAAATTCACCTCGACCTAAAACTGGCTCCAGCCAGGCTGCCATATTACAGAAGATGACACCATCATGTAATGATTTTGCCCACAATGTGACTCAGAGAGTGGTGAAAACTGAGGTCTTATTAAGAAGTCTAGGGTTCTAAGAATTGATCAGCACAGGTGTCTATCTGTTGGATCACCATCATCCCACAATGCCTCTGGGAACACAGAAGGCATGTGCTACCCCTTAAATTATTTTATTATGTATCATCCAGTCAATATCCAGCTGTAAGTAAGGTATGGAGCTAGGTTCCTACACCATTGAATGACAGTGCTTGAAGGCTGAGGCTGGTGCTTACCCTTCTTTGCCCTCTCTCCCTATCCCACTCCATAATCTCTGTGTTAGCATTGTGTCTTGCCTAGTAGACTCTCTCTCTCTCTCTCTCTCTCTCTCTCTCTCTCTCTCTCTCTCTATATATATATATATATATATATATATATATATATATATATATATAT
>NW_027187352.1:18286772-18394272 GCF_028583685.1 Petaurus breviceps papuanus
TATATATATATATATATATATATATATATATATATATATATATATATCTCTGTCTTTCTCTCTGTCTCTCTCTGTCTCCCTGTCTCCCTCTGTCTCTCTCTGTTCCTGTCTTTGTATCTCATTCTGTCTGTCTATCTCTCTATGTCTGTCTGTCTCTCTCTGTTTCTTTGTCTCTCTCTTTCTCTGTCTGTGTATGTGTGTGTGTGTGTGTGTGTGTGTGTGTGTGTGTGTGTGACAGAAGCCTACTGCATACTTTGAAAAGTATAAATACCTTATCCTGGCATTCAAGACTCTCCACAAATCTGACTCCAACCTACTTTTCAGTTCTGCCTTAGATTATATGCCTTCATAACCTGTGTTTCTGGAGACAATTCTACTTCCTTTTCCTCACTCTGCCCCATCTCATCTCCATGCCTTCTTTAGGCTATCTCATGTGCCTGGAGGGGATGTATCACAAAGTTCAGCCTGCTGAAGTCCCTTCAACAGCCAAAGTAGATGCCACTCATTCTGTGGATCCTTTCTTCGCTACCCCAGACAGAAGACAACTTTCAAAACTTAAAATTTCTCTTAGGAATTTGCTTCAAGTTTTCCTTTGGACTTGCCTTGTTCTCTTTTTGTGTCATGGTTACTTATATATGCATGTGTCTCTCCCCACCTGTAAAGGGAAAAGTCTATAAGAACAGGGATTGTGTTTATGTGCTTTTGAATCCTCGGGGTCTTGTGCATTGGAGGCACTGGATAAATCTGGTTGAATTTAATTAAATGGCTGATCACAGGATCAGAGATTTAGAATTCTCATATAAAAGATGAGAAGAGGACATCATTTAACTATTGTACAACTTGGGCTTTGGGTGAAAAGTGAAAGCAAGCTGACATAATTAAAAATTATAATAAAAATGATCAAAGATATGAAAATACTTTCCAAATAAAATGTACTACACAAAAAACTGATGTCATTATTTACATTAATGGTAATCAAACATTCAATTTGCAAACTGCTTTAGGGTGGCAAAAGATCTAATAGACCATTTACTTCATTGGCTTCTTTCCGTTGACAATAGCAAAGTAGAAACTCATTACAAACAAAAATGAATGTAGTGTAGTCCTTACCAGGACACTAACATCAAAACTCTGAATTGGACAGAAATGTCATATGCAAATTATTGATTCAGAGATATGGACCAACCTGTGATTTCACAGGTTCAGAGAATTCTCTAGTAGGAAAACTGCCTCTACCAATGCAAGTCAGCACTTTCCTTGCAGCTAAGTAGTGCAGTAGATAGAGGTCTGGACATGGAGTCAAGAAGACCTGAGTTCAAATTTAGCCTCAGATATTTACTAGCTGTGTGAACCTGGACAGGTCATTTTACCTCTATCTACTTCAGTTGCATCAATAGTAAAATGGAATAATAATAACACCTACTTCCCAAGAGTTGTTGTGAGACTCAAAAAATCCTCATAGTATTTGTAAAGCACTTAGCATAGTGCCTGGCACTTGATCAATGTTTGTTTTCTCCCTTCCTTTCTTTCTTCTTTCCTTCCTTCCTTCCTTTCTTCATTCTTCCTTCCTCCCTCCCCCTCTTCCTCCCACTCTCTTTTCCTTTCTTCCTTTCTCCCGTCCTTCCATCTTCCTTCTTCCATCTTCCTCCTTCCTTCTTAAGCACTAGCTATAGTCTCAATATATTTATAGTTTTGATATATCAACTTCATTTGAAAGCAATGATACAAAGGGAGAAACTAACCCTCTTGGGTTCAGGCCCCAGAATCAGACCCAATACATATAAGACTAATATTTCTGGTTGGGAGAGTGCCTTGACCATGCAACAAACATAATAATAAACAACAAAAAACTATATAGAGATAAATAAATATATTAGATGTATATGGGCATATGTGTATGTGTATACAAATAGGAAAATATTCAACCAAATATCAAAATCTCAGAAAACATGCAGTACAGGTAGAAATTATATTGTTATCTTTGCAAAGATAATTTGAGTATCTTTTGTTCTTTGAGAATGTTGGGGAAAAATGGCTGCAAAGAACAATTTCTCTAGATTTAAAAGTCACCTGCAACTGGCCTCCAGCTATCACTGGAAAATCTGTCTCTAAATGGAGACAAAAGATGGTAATTAGAAACTTGTCTTAAACCTAAACTTTCTATTTAGATTTTTCAAACTTCTTAGCCTTTCTGAAGAACTCAGCTGTTCCATTAATATTTCCTTACCACAAAAGATATTTCCTTTCATTGAAGTGTGTGTGTGTGTGTGTGTGTGTGTGTGTGTGTGTGTACTGAGAGAGAAAGGGAAGGAGGGGGAGAGATAGAGAAACAGAGAGAGAGAGAGAGAGACAGAGATAGAAAAAGATAAAGAAGGGGGCAGCCAGAGACAGAGACTGACAGATAAAGAGATGTACAGGGAGACAGAGTGGAATTGTAGATAAAAAGAATCAGTGAGACCTAGATTCAAGTCCAACATCTGACTCTTTGCTAGCTAGTTAAGTAGCTCCAGAATAGTTTGAACTTCCAAAGCTTGCAGGAACTCTCTAAGACTATAAGTTAAAGATTAAGAATTAACTGGCATTAGTAGGGGATCTTTCCTCAATGGAAATCCCCTTATCTTATAAAAGTCCTATACATATGCATATATAT
This sequence comes from Petaurus breviceps papuanus, assembly GCF_028583685.1. NCBI lineage: Eukaryota > Metazoa > Chordata > Mammalia > Diprotodontia > Petauridae > Petaurus > Petaurus breviceps. Next base: position 18,289,423 of record NW_027187352.1, read on the forward strand.
ATATTCTATAGAACATATTTTAACATAATATGTGTGTTTCATAATAACAATTGCTAGCATTTATATGAGACATGAAGGTTTGTAAAGTGATTTACAAATTTTATCTCATTTGATCCTCACAACTCTTCTCATAGATGATATTATTATTCCCATTTTATAGATGAGAAAACTAAGGCAGAGGGAAGTGACTTGCCAAGGGTCACACAACTACTAAATATCTGAGGGTAGATTTGAACTCAGGTGTTCTTCACTATTTCAAGTCTGATGCTCTAGCCACTGTACCACTCAGGGTTTTGTTGCATTTTCTTTTGCTGTGTGTGTGTATGTGTGGGTGTGTGATTATGCAATATCCTCTTCTGATTCTGATTCTTTAGCAACTGCAACTTAAATGATCTTGAAGAAATTTCAAAGAATGTGACCTTATTTAGCTACCAATTCCCTTTAGAGTACTGTGCATCTAACAAACAGAAGAGGCCCTGCCTGAGCCCTTTGGTGCTATTGTAACAGCTGGGAATGGCACCTCTAATTTTGTGATTCCAGCAATCTCATCTGGCATTCAAGTGTTATGAGAAATACCTCTGAATGAATCAGCATGCACTAGGAAGCATAAAGAGCTGCCAGATCCTTTAAGAAGAGGTAGGATATTAGATTTCTTAAGCTTGGCAAGAAGAAAGATACTGATTATGAAAATCAACAATCTCTTGATCAGTGGGCCTTATCAACCTCTCCCTTTTCTTCCCTCCATCTTGTTCCAGGCATTGTTAGACTGACGGCCTCCCAAGCAAGATGCTCTGACTCTTTGCAAAATTATGTTCGTGTGTCCTATGGGCCACTAGAGTTATTACAATCTATTCTTTGTACTTCACCCTACAGGACATCCTTTCACACCAACTTGGTGGTAGAAGATAAAGATAACCCAAAATATGGAGTCAGAAGCCTGGATTCCACATCCAAAATCTACTCTCATTATTGTATGATCCTAGATAAGTCATTGTTCCACAGTTTCAGCCTCCACTTTCTCTTATGTAAAACCTGTAGGTTAGACTAAATGATCCCCTTTGTAGTCAAAACAACAAAAAAAAAACAACAACTCTGCTTTTCTGGGCATGGTCTCTCTTGAGATGGGCTTTCTCTGCTCTGGATATGCCCCCTCTTTCTATATATAATCCCAGCCTTTCTCTTTTCTTGACTTCCACTCATGTCTGGTTAGAAAGCTCCATCTTCCATGTCAACTTTGCTAATTAGTCCTTCCCTGCCTACATTATTAGAGATGAAAATTCAATCAGATGTGCCTGTCTGAGATCACACCATGCATTACAAAACATCAGGGACTTTTTCTATAGTCAGCTAGGTGATAGAATGGGTAGATCCTAGGACTTTGAGTCAGCAAGACCTGAAGTTTGAATCCTGTCTCAGACACTTGCTTTGTGACTCTGACCAAGTCACTTAACTGTTATGGCCCTCAGTTACCTCATCTGTAAAATGGGAATAAAAATTGGACCTGTCTCATAAGGTTGTTGGGGATCAAAAGATATAATAACTGTAAAGTGCTTTGCATACAATATAATGTTATATAAATTCTAACTATTAGCCTCAAGAAGACCCATCATGTGGGAGCTCAGGTAGTCTCAAAGAGAACCATGGGAAGCAGTGGAAGCCCATAGTAATCTGGGCTTACTTAGGAAAACTGCACCTCACCGTACCCTTCTACTTTTAACCACGACCTGAAGATGAATAAACAAAAGGCCCATATTCTTCTAGAGATTTCAAAATATCTTTGCCCCCCCCCCCCCCCCCCCCAAGAATGTGATGTATATGAACCCTTATCTTTTCTTCCCTTTCTTCATGCCTTGGGTTAAAATATAAGTTTTCTCTTGACTGAGTCAGAATACACCAAATAAAGGAACAGTGTTATTTTAAGCACCACTGGCCAGTTTGAAGCTTCTCCAGCCCATCTCTAAGTGCCAAAGAATGAGCTTATCGGACCAGAGCATCTACAACAAGGACTGTTACCCTAGGATTCATTATTTTCTTAATAGTTTGATCAATGGATTTCAATATGTTGGGTTACCTTTATAATTCTAGGTACATTTTTTCTTTTAAAAAACATATTCCTGAGAAGAAAGTTTATAATGTGAAACTTCCAAAATGTCCAACACACACGCGCATGCACACACACACACACACACACACACACACACAAAAACCCTGATTAAGGAAAAAGATAACAATGCCCATCAAAAGTCCACAAGGCTTTATCAATAAGAGGTTTGATATAGACTAGAATCATTATGATAATGCAATTTGGTGAGTTGGGAACTGGTTGAACATTTGGACAAAAAGAGAAGCCCAATGGGGATGAGGTATTTAGGGAAGTTTCTTAGGACCTGGCCTTCATCTTATGGCATTTAACTTTTTCATTAATGATTTGGATAAAGGAATAAGTGACATGTATGAATCAAAGGTGGGAGGGTTAATTAAGTACACTGACAAAGTCAGTATCTTAAAAAATATACTTTTTTAAACTTTATAATTTTAGATATTTGGCTGAATCCTCTAAGAGGAAAATTAATATGAATAAATGTAACATTCTATACCTGGAATAAAAAAACTGACTTTATAAGTACAACAATGGGGAACAATAGTTAAACAGTGTCTTTCATACCAAAGATCTGGGAGTTATAGCAAGTGGCTAATGGGCTTTTAGGCTGCCTTAAGGCACAATGTCCAAGACTAAAAACCTCATGGTTCTGGTGTATTTTGTCCAAGTCTTACCACACAGTGTATTTTGTTCATTTCTGGGCACCACATTTTACAAAGATGTTGATAGAGCAGAGATTCTTGATCTGGGTTCATGAACTAGATTTCAGGGGGTTTGTCAGATGGAGAAATACACAGTTTTTGTTTTCATAAACTTTAACTGAAATTTAGTGTTTCCTTATAACTGGAAGCAAAAGAAAAATACCCTGTACATTATTTTGAAACAGTGTTCATAGGTTTGTTATTGTCATTTATTTGTTTGTTTTTCCCAGTTGGGAGCAGGGAGGGAGAGAAAATAATTACTTTGTTAATTGAAAACAAATGACAAAATTACAAATTACAAAAAGTCTCCTCACAAACCACCTTCTACATGAAACCCTTTGTGATCCTACCTAACATCCTCCCCCACCAGTGTGTCGCACAATTATTTTGTACTTATTTACTTATGATTATGTTGGCTCATCCAATGGAACTTTAAGCTCCTCGAGTGCAGGGATGATTTGTTCGTTGTCTTTTGTATCCCAACACTTGGCACAGGATCTGGCTCATTCTAGGCACTTTTTTTTAAGTTTACTGTTTAAAGCACAAATTTTGACATTCAAGTATACCCACCACAGTCATTGGACTAAAAAGTCGTAGAGGTCCCTTAGAACACTGAGAGTCTGTTAATACTAGGATTATATGAAAGATATTAACTGACCATCTCAACCCCAAATTCTAGTGGCTCTGAGGAAATTGAAAGCTACATTTTTCATTCTTTCTAAAGAATACCCTAATTTTTAGGTACCCAGTCCCTATGCTAAAGTCACTAACTTAACACACTTTCCCCAGCAACTTGTGCAAAGGAAGACAGTATCCACCAAATGAAATTTGTATTTTCTCAAGACACTGCTCTCATTTCCCAAGTACACACTCCTGGGGGATAAAATCCCTAGCAAATGTCAGGAAGGCATTGCTTTTCTAACTAAAACACACTCTGGTTATTAGTTGGTAGAAATATAGCTCCAACTAAATGAGATATTTATGAATTGTCTCAATGTGCCTGCTGCTCTGGTTACCTTAGAGATCTCTCCTCTCACCATGTGTTTGTTCATAGTAAATGAAAGACAGAGGAGCCACCCTAATAAGAGACTCCTCATTTATTTTTTTCAAGAGGCTGATGGTAGCTCTCTTTACTTTGATATCACATTCTTTTCCAAACCAAACAATATCTTTTAGGTGACCTTCAATAAACAAAACACAGTCTGAAATCTTCGTCTTGTTCTTTTTTTCTTGAGTAAAAAAAAAATGAAGTCGTTGTCCAAAATATCAGGAAGGGCACGGTAGAGGGCACATAAAAGCACTTAATAAATGCCTGTTGAATTATGATATTTTCATGTAATGGAATATGTCACTCACCATAATAAAGAATGAAATGAACATTTTCAGAGAAACCTAAGACGACCAGTATGAACTGATGAAGAGTAAAGTGAAAAGAACCAGAAGAAGTTTGTATTATAAAAACAACATTATACACAAAAATAATAATAACTATCATTTATATAACACTTTAAGGTTTGAAAATCATTTTACTTGATTGTTACCCTGAGAGGTTAAGTGCTATTATTCTTGCCAATTTTTCAAAGAACCTAATATATGTCACCATTTGATTCTCACAGAATGCCTACGAGGTAGAAGTATAAGAAAATAATAATAATAACAATAATAACTAGAACTTCTATAGAGGTTTAAGGTTTACAAATATATATATATATATATATGTGTGTGTGTGTGTGTGTGTGTATACACATACACACACAAATCTTATTTAATCTTTACAAAAATTCAGTAAGATGGGAAAACTGAGGCATGCTGAGTTTAAGTGACTTGCCAAGAGCCATGTAACTACTATCTGAGGCAGATGTGAACTCACCTGATCTCCTAAAAGGTGATGGACTCAAAACATAAAATTAGGCCTCTATTTTTAGATACAGTAAATGAGAGGATTTGTTTTCCCTGACTATATTCAATTACTATGAAGGTTATGATTTTTTAAATTTTTGCTTAATAAGAGAGAGGAATGGCAGGGAGAGAAAATAGATGTTTGCTTGTTTGTTTAATGGTAGTTGATTGATTAAAAGTAATGGCTTTTAATTTAATGAATTTTGCTGGAAAAGTTAATGAGCTTTCTGTTTTACTCTTTTCTCTGTTGACAATCAATGACAAAAGAAAAATTAGCCTACTATTGTAAGGTTTTAAAGATACTGAGTTCACTGTCTGTTTGAAGAAGCCCTGAATTTGGCATCAAATGACCTAGGTTTGAATCCTTGCTCTGTCATAATTAGCAGTGAGATTTGGGGCAGGTCCTTTGCTTTCTTTTGGTCTGTTTTCATCTCTGTAAAAGAAAGAACTTGTATGAGATGATGTATATCAGCCCTTCCCCTTTCACTATCTAAAATATGTCTCTTCTAAACAATGTATCATTGGATTCTGGTTTCAAATGTATTCTATATCCTCTTCCATTTTATTGATGAGTTTATCTTATTCATAATTCACAGTTATGATTCCTAATTGTGTATTTCCCTCCATTTCCATACTTTTCTACTTGTCCTTCTCTCTCTTTTTTAACCCTGTCTTCTTCTTAAAAGTCTGTTTTCCTTCTGATCACTGTTGCCCTTAATCTGTTCAATTGTTTAGTCGTGTGACCCCCTTGACCATAGCATACCAATACTGTCCATAGATTTTTGTTTTTGTTTTTCGCAAAGATATTGGCGTGGTTTGACATTTTCTTCTTTAGTGGGTTAAAGAAAACAGACTTTAAGTGACTTTCCCAGGGTCACACAGCTAGTAAGTGTCTCAGGCTAGATGTGAACTCAGTTTCCCTCTTTACAATCCCAGTGTTCTATCTGCTGAGCCACACTGCTGCTTTTTCTCTTACCCCTCCTTCTTTTTAACCCCTTCCCCTCCTACTTGCCTATTACATAAAATGAATTTCTTTACCTGTGTGTTTGTATATATTCTTCATATATATATATATATATATATATATATATATATATATATATATATATATTCTTCCTTCCTTGAACCAGTTCGAATGAAAATGAGGTTCAAGCATTGATATTTCCCCTCTGCATTTTCTCCTCCATTACATAACCTCTTCCTTGCAAGCCTCTTCTATCTGATATAATTATCTCCATATTTCCTGTTCTTTTCTCCTACTCCCAATGAATACCTTTTTCTCACCCTTTCAGTCTTCTGAAATCTATCAACAGCCACATGAAACCAACATTCAAATCACTAAAGTAAATCTCAACTTTTACCTCACATCCAGCAAATCATCAAAGATGACAAGAAATGGAAATATTCAATTGCAGATAGGTTGTCAGAAAAGAAACATAGTAATACTTTATTGGCAAAGTTGTAGATTAGTCCCATCATTCTAGGAAACAATTAATTATTATGAAAAAGTCATGCCATTTGATCCAGAAATGCCACTACTGTGTATATACCTTGAGGTTGTTAAAAGTAGAAATAAAAGTCTAATATATGCCAAAGTAATCATAATATAACCATATGACAGAGAAAAGAATCAGAAATAAAGTTAGTGGTCACAGATTGCTAATCAAATCATTGAACAAACTGTATTATATGCATGGAATGGAATGCGATTGTAAAAGCAGAAATGATAAAGATATAGAATTCAGATTAATACAGAAAGTATGTATATGAACTGGCAGAGTGAAATAAACTGAACCTGGAGGGAAAAAAACATGCAAGATGGTTAAAATAATGCAAATGAAAAGAACTCTAATAGGAGGCAGAGCTCTAAGTAATTTTACTAAGCAATATAGTTCTGTAAAATAGGCACTGAAATCTAAATCTTTGCTCTTAGAAGAAAGGTGGGAGACAGGTCAGGATCATGGCCGAAGCAGTCACTGTTGTTGGCTCTTTAGGCTTAAATATCTTTCTCTGTCACATGAGAAGGTTTAATTCGGGGGAAGGGGGGCAGGGTAGAATCAAGAAACCATATCCACAAAAGAGTAATGTAAGAAAAAATAATAATTAAAGGATACTTTGAAAAAAAAGTAGTAAGCTCAATAGCATACTGTAAATTCAAAATACAGACCATTCATAAAGTAGTACAACCTTTTTTGATGCTTCTACCATCAACATTTTCAAACACACACTATTAGAGAAAAAATAAATACAACCAAAGTTGACACACTTTTAACCCTAAGTTCTTCAAAATATCACAAGAATATTTACTGATTTTTTTTAATTATTTGGAGAAAAAAAACGATGAACAATTTCAAGGAAATAATGGAAAAATTTAGGAAGAAAAGGGTAATCACATTTCTGTAGCCCAAATGTGTGATAAAACAGTAATTACCAAAACCATTTGGTGTTGGTTAAAAACGAGAAAAGTATATCAGTTGCACAGACTAGATAAGGGAGAATCAAAAATTAAGTTATTCAATCAACCAGTGTTTGATAAACTCCAAAACATAAATTACTTACACAAGAACTCTCTATTTGATAAGAACTGCTGGTGGTAGAAATCCAGTTCAAACAAAGATCTTTCCCCAGACTGTGGAATAAATTTAAACTGTAATATAACTTAAATATTAAATATCATACCTTTAAAAAACTAACAGAAATAGATAACATGTTTTATAGTAAGTAATATGCAGAAGATATTCTTCACCAAAGGATAGAAGCCATTACACACTTCAAAATAGATATTTGATTACATGAAATTGGAAAGATTTTTGCTCAAACAAAATTAATGCTTCTGGATAAGATGAAAAGTGGTCAAATGGAAGGTATATCATTGTATGAAATTTCTCAGATAAGGGTTTGATATCCAAGATATGAACAACTAACAGTTATCTATAACTATCTCACATATCTCTATATTTATTGGTCTATATAACTATAGATTGTCCAGTTAGTTAGCAATCACCAAAGTAAATCACTAGTAGATAAGTGGTCAAGTAATATGAACAAACAGTTCTCAAAAGAATTGTAAACTATTAACAACTATATGAAAAAATGGCACAAGTCACTAGTAAAAGTGAAATGTACATCAACAACCCCAAGCTCTTACTTTATACTCAGTGAATTGGCAAAAATAATAAAATGTGGGAATAGTCTGTCTTGAAAGGATTTTGAGAAGATATGTACATTGTTGGTGGAGGTGTAAATCCATTTAACCATTTTGGAAAGCAATTTGGAATTATTCAGGTAAAGTAAATAGCCATACCTTTTGGCACAGAGATTCTATTACCAAGCTTATACTTTAAGGAAACCATTAATAAGCAAATTTCCATTATAACCCCCAATTATTGATAGTAGCACTTTTTTGTATTAGTAAAGAATGAGAAACAAAGTAAGTGCTCATCAATTAGGGAATGCTCAAACACATCATACTAAATGAAAGTAATACCTGGAGCAAGAAACTACAAATATGTGGAACAAAGAGAAGTATGGAAAGAGCTATACTATTTAACTCAGAGTAAATTAAGCAAAATCAAGAAAACAAAATAAACAATGACTACCCATTTACCCATGTAAATGGAAAGAACTATGAAATAATCAATAGTGTATTTTTCACAATTACAAACAAGCATGGTCCCAAAGACATGATATAAGAAGACATCTCCCTCCATTCTTTTGCAGAAGTGGGAAGTACATGGATGGAGGCATACACTTTAGGTAAGGATTTTTATTTTATCATAGGATTATAGTGTCCAGACCTTTTCAAAGGTATAAATCAGATTTTTTGAAAGTATCAGACAAGATCAACTGTTCAAAAGTTATTTATGATGAGAGCATAGTCAAGTCACATCTGAATGAATGTGGTTCCCATCATCACTAGAATCAATAAATCCCACAACTCTTTAATGCATCTGTGGTTGAATAATATTAGTTATTTCATTTAAGAAACCTTTAGAGGCAGAGCCAAGATGGTGGAGAGAAGTCAGCAAGTTGCCTGAGCTCTCCCCAGTTTCCCTCAAAAACAACATTAGAACAAACCTCTAAACTCTGGAGCAACAGAATCCACAAAAAGACAGAGTGAAACAATTTTCCAGCCCAATATAACTTAGAAGGACTTCAGGAAAGGTCTGTCTCACTTGGGTAAAAGGGAAGCACAGCCCAGCATAGGTGCAAGCCAGCAGGAGGTTTTTAGCCACAATACAGATCAGCAACAAAGGCCCCACAATCCAGGCTCAGCAAGTCATTGGCAGCACAGGTCAGCTGTAAGGACTCCAGTCCTAGTGCAATAGGCAAACAGCTTGCCAGAAACCCAGGGCACCCTAGCACAGTGGACAAGCCACCAGTCCCAGAGGCTCCAACTCAAAAAGCCAGGGACCAGACCCCAGCTCCACAGGGCAAGAAGCTTGGGACAGTGTCCCCTGTATCCCAAGAGCAGAGTTCAATGTTTTTAAATTAGCAAAAATACCAAAAAAAGAGCCCTGACCATAGAAAGCTATCATGGTAACAGGGAAGATAAAAACACAAACTCAGAAGAGGACAACATGTCAAAATGCCTACATGTGAAGCCTCAAAGGGGAGTAAGAAATGATCGCAAATCCAAAAAGTCCTCTTGGAAGATCTCAAAAAGGATGTTAAAAAGCAAGTAAGAGAGGTTGAAGAAAAAATTGGGAAAAGAATTGAGGATTATACAAGAGAATTGTGGGTGGGGGGAAAGAGTCCACAGCTTGGAAAAGGAAACACAAAAATTAACTAAAGAAAACAACTCCCTTAAAAGTAGAATTAGCCAAATGGAAAAGGAGATACAAAAGTTAACAGAAGAAAATAATTCCTTAAAAATTAGAATTGGGCGAGTGGAACCTAATGATTCTACAAGACATCAAGAATCAATCAAAAGAATGAAAAATAGAAGAAAATGTAAAACATCTCATGGGACTGAGATGGAAAATATATCCAGTAGAGATAATTTAAGAATTATTTGCACAATCTGAAAGTCACCATCAAAACAAAGAGCAGAATATATTATGCTTGGCTGAAATTTTAAAAATAGCAGGGGTAGTAATCCTGATCTCAGACAAAGCAAAAGCAAAAAATAGATCTAATCAAATGAGACAAGGAAGAAAACTATATCTTGCTAAAAGGTACCATAGACAATGAAGCAATATTAATACTAAGCATATATGCACAAAGCGGTATAGCATCCAAATTCTTAGATGAATTAAGTGAGTTACAGGAAGAGATGGATAGCAAACCTATACTAGTGGGGGATCTCAGCCTCTCCCTGTCAGAACTAGATAAATATAACCACAAATAAATAAGAAAGAAGGCAAGGAGGTGAATAGATTTCAGAAAAGTTAGAACTCTGCAGTAAACTGAATTGGAGTAGAAAGGAATAGACATGTTGCTCAGTGGTGCATGGCACCTACACAAAAATTGACCACATATTAGAGCACAACACCCTAACAAAAATGCAATAAAGGCAGAAATATTAGATTCATCCTTTTCAGATCACGATGCAATAAAAACTACGTGTTATAAAGGGCCATGGAAAGACAGATTAAAAATTAATTGTAAACTAAATAATCTAATCCTAAAGAATGACTGGATCAAACAACAAATCATAGAAATAATCAATAATTTCATCAAAGGGAATGATGATAATGAAACAACAAAATTTATGGAATGCAGCTAAAGCAGTACTTACTCTCTGAATGCTTAGATGAATAAAATAGAGATAAAGAAGATCAATGAATTTGGCATGAAATTTTTTTTAAGCTAGTAAAAGAACAAATTAAAAATCCCCAATTAAATATCAATTAGAAATTCTGAAACTCAGAGGACAAATGAATAAAATTGAAAGTAAGAAGATTACTGAGCTAATAGATAAAATTAAGACCTGGTTTTATGAAAAAAAAATAGATAAACCTTTGATTAATTTTATTTTTAAAAGAAAGAAAGAAGAAAACCAAATTACCAATATCAAAGAAAAGCATGAATTCACCACCAATGAAGAAGAAAAGTAAAACAGTAATTAGGAGCTATTTTAGACAACTATATGCCAAGAAATTTGACAATCTATGTGAAATGGATGAATATTTACAAAAAAAATATATTGCTCAATTAACAGAAGAGGAAATAAAATACTTAAATAACTCCATTTAAGAAAAAGAAATTAAACAAATGATCAACGAACTCCCTAAGAAAAAATCACCCATGCCAAATAAATGCATAAGTGAATTCTAACAAACATTTTAAGAACAATTAATTCTAATCCTATGTAAACTATTCAGGAAAATAGGTGAAGAAGGAGTCCTACCAAATTCCTTTTATGACACAAAGATAGTGCTGATACCTAAATCAGGAAGAGCCAAAACAGAGAAAGTAAATTATAGATCAATTTCCCTAATGAATATCGATGTAAATAAAATATTAGCAAAGAGAACACAGTAATTTATCATGAGGATAATATACTATGACTAGATGGGCTTTATATCAGGAATGCAGGGCTGGTTCACTATTAGGAAAACTATTGGCATAATTGATTATATCAATAACAAAGCCAACAGTACCATACCAATCAAGCTATTGATTATTTGACAGAGCTAGAAAAAATAGTAATATGAATAGTAATAAGAACAAAAGGTCAAGAATATCAGTGTAATTAATGGGAAAAAATGCAAAGGAAGATGACCTAGCCATACCAGATCTAAAACTATATTATAAAGCAGCGATCATCAAAAATATTTGGCACTGGAGTGGTAGATCAGGGGGATAGATTAGGTACACAAGATTCAATAGTAAAAGACTATAGTAATCTCCTGTTTGATAAACCTGAAGACTCCAGCTTCTGTGATAAGAACTCACTGTTTGACAAAAACTGCTGGAAAAACTGAAAAATAGTACGGCAGAAACTAAGCATAGACCAACACTGCACACTGTATACCAATATAAGATTAAAATGGATACATGATTAAGACATAAAGAGTGATACCATGTAATGCCAAGCACAAGCAGCTTTCCAGAGGACTACTGCTGTGAACAGCTTTCATGTTTCTGATTACACAGTATAGTGAACTCTCTATTTATTCAACAGTAAATTAAAGCAAAACATTGGGGGTGGGTAGGTGGTGCAATGAATAGAGTACAGGCCCTGGAGTCAGGAGGACCTGAGTTCAAATCCGGCCTCAGACACTTAACACAAAATAACTAGCCATGTGACCTTGGGCATGTCACTTTACCCAAATTGCCCTCAAAAAAAAAAAAGACAAAACATTGACAGAAATCCAATTACAGCATTCAGAATGTTATGGCATAACAACTTATTACTAAAATGGCCACATAGTTTTAAGCAAAAGATAACATTCATTTAGTAAGTCCTTAATTCAATCAGCCTTTAGGAGGCAAGCCTCCTTAACTGACACAAAGTACAAAGGTCAAAGTCTTCCACCCCTAAGTCACATTGTCTTGATGTCTTCAAACAAAAAGTATTCTTTCTTCTTAATTGAAGATTTGTTTCCAATAATTTTCAATTAGTAAGTCCTTAACTCAATCAGCTAAATATATAGGTCAAAGTTCTTCATGCCTAGTAAATCATGATCTTCTCAATTTGCATTAAATACCTAAGGAGAGGTCCTTTCATCTTGACTCAAGGCAGATTCTCAGCTTCCATGCTTCCTCTTCCATGGTCCCATCTCCTACCTCAATCTATCCCACTGTCACCTAAGTTCAAAGGCAGACAGCTTAGTTCTTTGTCCAGCTTCTTGTGCAGTTCTTGTTCCATATTGAAGTTCACAGTTTCTGGTCCACCTCAAGTCCTTCACAGTTTCTGTTCCTGGGAAGACAAAGTTTAACAAAGCCACAATAACATTCATATACATTGCTTGCATCCTCATCAATTCACTTTCTGCCTGTGAAATCAACTCAAACCCACCAACAAGGTCTGAGAACTCAACACAAATCATCAGTATAGTCCTAGGGCTTCTGAAATCATCAGCAAGACCCTCCTCCAGGAGTTCTGTAAACATACAATAAGAAAATCCTCTTTCAGGGCTTCTGAACAAGCAACAAGGTTCCAAGGCTTCTGTAACAAAAGCACTGTCCTCTAATAGCAGATGAATCTGACAAAGCAACATCAAAACAGACAGACAAAGTACCAACACCACAGCTATGCCTCCTCCCATTTCTCTTCTCTTCTCATTTCTCAGTTCTTCTCAATTCAGTCCTCAGTTCTCATTTCTATTCTCAGTTCTCAGTTCAGTTTTCAGTTCTCTTCCTCTCTCCAGCAATAGCAGCTCAGCCTCAAGAAGCTTGATCCAAGCAGTTCTGGCCTCTCTCGGCTTGGGTTTTTCCTTATATATGGTATTAGCTCCTCCCTGTTCTGCCCCTTCCTCTCACATCAACAAGTCCATCCCACTGTGGGATTCACAACTTCTGGGTCTTAATACTTGACACAATTATGAACTTGAAACTAAGTGCTAAGTACCTGTTAGCTTGCCAATACAAGAGGATCTTCAAATTCCATTACTATTACGTTCCACCCCTCCAGGATCCTTGGCCTTACGATTTCAATTAAATAGCAAATCCAAAATGCAGATTAGGAGAGTAAGAAATACTTTACCTATCAGATCTATGGAGAAAGGAAGAATTTATGACCAAAGAAGAACTAGAGAGAACATTATGAAATGCAAAATTGGTAATTTTGATTAAATTAAAAAGGTTTCACACAAACAAAACAAATGCAACAAAGATTAGAAGGAAAGTAGAGATCTGGGCAACAATTTTTACAGCAAATGTTTCTGATAAAGGCCTCATTTCTAAAATATACAGAGAACTGAGTCAAATTTGTAAGAATAACAAGTCATTCCCCAATTGAAAAGTGGTCAAAAGATATGAACAGGTAGTTTTCAGAAGAAGAAATTAAAACTATCTATAGTCATATGAAAAATGCTCTAAATCACTTTTGATTAGAGAAATGTGAATTTAAATAACTTTAAGGTACCACCTCACACCTATCAGATTGGTTAACATGACAAACAAGGAAAATGACAAATGTTGGAGAAGATGAGAGAAAATTGGAACACTAATTCATTGTTAATGGAGTAGTGAACTGATTCAACCATTCTGAAGAGCAATTTGGAACTATGCCCAAAGGGCAATCAAACTGTGTATATCCTTTGATCCAGTAATACCATTACTTGGTCTATATCCCAAAGAGATCATACAAAAGGGGAAAGGACCTATGTGTACAAACGTATTTATAGCAGCTCTTTTGTTGTGGAAAATAATTGGAAATTTAGGAGATGCCTATCAATTGGGGAATGGATAAACAAGTTGCGTTGTCTGAATATAATGGAATCCTATTGTGCCTGTGCTATAAGAAATGATGAGCATTGGGGAGGCTAGGTGGTGCTGTGAGTAAAGCGCCAGCCCCAGAGTCAGGAAGACCCAAGTCCAGTTCCGGCCTCAGACACTTAACACCCACACACAAAAGAACTAGTCATGTAACCTTGGGCAAGATACTTAACCCCAACTTTCCTCCAAAAGGCAAAAAAAAAAAAAAAGAAAGAAAGAAAGAAAGAAATGATGAGCATGTAGATTGCAGAAAAAACCTGGAAAGACTTATATGAATCAAGTCTGAGTGAAGTGAGCAGAACCACAGTAACAGTAACATTGTGTAATGTTCAACTTAACTTCTCTCAGGAATACAATGATCCAAGACAATCCCAAAAATTTCATGATAGAAAATGTTGTCCACATCCAGAAAAAGAACTGTGGAATCTGAATGCAGATCAAAGCATGTTATTTTCACTTTTTGATTTTTTTGTGGCTTTTCCCTTTTGTTCTGTTTCTTCTTTTACAACATGACTAATGTGTAAATATGTTTCTATGATTGTACACATATAACCTATAACAGATTGCTGTCTTCAGGAGTGGGGAGGGAAGGGAGAATAATTTGGAACTCAAAATCTTACAAAATAAATGTCAGAAGCTATCTTTATGTGTAATTGGAAAAAATAAAATGTTATTTACCAAAAAAATAAAAATAAGAAACATGTAAGAAACACGTAACATTATGTGCTAGATACTGTGGTGGATATGTGCAAAGTTTCTTATTTGAATATTATCCAATAGATTGTAAGTTCCTTAAGTGCCATGCCTATGTTCTCTGGGAAAAAAAAATGCCTGAAACATCAAAGCTACTTAATAAAAGTTTATGTAATTGAATTGTCAAGGACTGGTAATATTTGTTCAATGGGGGAGCTCTAAACTGTGTGTTAAAGTAGACATCAGGATGATCTGGAGTCAGAAAAACTAGTTCAATTCATGGCTCTGCCATTTGCTACCTGGAGGAATATGAGCAATTCACTTAAACTCTTTTGACTTCAGTTTCCTCTTCTGTAAAATGAAATTGTTTAGAAGAACAAGAACAGAAAGAAGGAGGAGGAAAGGAAAAGGAGGAGGAGAAAGAGGAGAAGAATAATAATGAGGAGGAGGAGGAGGAAGAAGAGAAGAAAAAGAACAAGAAAAAGGAAGAGGAGGAGGAAGAGGAGGAGAAAGAGAAGAAGAAAGAAGAAGAATTGGCATTTCCATAGAGCTTTCAGTCTTATAAAGTAATTTACAAATATTTTCTAATTTTATCCTCACAACAGCCCTGAGAGGTATGTATTATTATTATCCTCATTTTATAGAAGAGGAAACTGAGGCAGATGCAGGTTAAGTGGCTTACACAGACTCACACAACTCATATATTAGTATCTGAGGCTGAATTTGAATTCAGGTCTTCCTGACTCCAGGTCCAGTCCTTTATCTACCATTACACCTAGCACCAATACAAAACTAAAGATCATTAAGGTCCCTTCTAGCTCTAAATTAAGATATGATGCTAATAGGATCCTTCCAGTGATGTAGAACAGAGTCTGTTTATAACTTTTAATCTAGGAAAATAGATTAAGGCATAGTAGTAAAGTGACTAACTCATGATCACATAGCTAATGAGTATGAGCACCAGAATTTGAATTTAGTTCTTCCCAACACTACTCTAAGTCCATTATTCCACAATGTCTTGCCTTCATGGGTTGCATGTATATGTATAATGGGAGGTGATATGAAGATAAAGAAAGCGTGATTCTAACCCCCAAAGAGCTTACAATCTGGTAGCAGAAGATGACATATGCAAATAAAAAGGCAACATAAATCAGAATATTAAAATTATGCAAGAACAAAATGCTATGAGAAAAGATGAAGGAGATTCCATGAAGAGGTAAAGAGAGAAAATTAGTCTATTTCCACTCATCTTCTCTGATTAAGACTTCAGGACATATGCAATGATTTCCTATAGAATCAAGCATATTTCCCTTCACTTACCTTCTTTTTCCCCTTCCCCTTCCCTTCTTTCATTTGATTTCCTTACCCACACATTCAACCTTACTTTCTACTACTTACCAGCTGCACAAGTCCACGTTTTGATGAGGTCATTCCAGTAGTGTTCCCTCATTCATAATGTGCTCATTTTACAATAGCACCTTTTCTCTTGGCATTCTGTATACCTGTAATTTCCTGCCCAAAATCTTCTATCTGAATTCCATCTAACCTTTAGGGTCTATCTCCAGCTCTATCCCCTGGATATCTTCCCTAATCACTCCAGTTCACACTATCTCTATGTTATTTTGTATTACTCTTCACTTACTTTATGTAGGTAAAGTCTTCACTCCCCAACTTTGCTTGTAGATGTAAGCTCCTTGAAGGGATGGTTATTCCTTATTTATCTTCGTATCTGCTCCAACACTGAGTACATTGCCTAGCATAAAGGATCACTATCACCACTGTGTTATGAATGAAGCAATGAACAAAATGGATAGATGGATGAATAAATGTAAGAAGACACACAGGGGAAAAGGAACTTCGGGTCCTAAACTCATAAGTGGATATCATCATTCATCAAGTGAATTGTACTCAAATAACTCCAGGGAAAGCTTTAGAGAACAAGTTTGTAATCTGAGAATTGGGAAAACAAGGGGATAACTAAAGATGTAACCTAAACAAAAATAGTTATACCATGATAGAAGCAGTCACAGTATAATGAAGCCAGGAAGATGACAGTTCAAGTTCCATCTCTGACCATACTGGCTGTGTGACCCTAACAAGTCATGTACTGTCTATAACACCAATACTATATTGACAGCACCCACAGCAGCTATGAATGTGCTAGTATAGTTGTGAATCACAAAATGTAACAGGCTCTCCATGTGGAGGACAGAATCAAAGCATTTATTCAAATACCAGAAAGCCAAATTCATCATAGTGACCATGAAGTTGGCACACATAACCAATGCAGCAAACACCAACATTCATAAGACTTCCAAAACTGTCAGGCCTTCAAAACAAAACAGGCTTACTTAAGCAAGAATGCCCCTCTCTCACTCACGCTAACTGCTCAACCTCCACACTGCTTGCTCCCAGCAGTTCTGGCTCTCTCTCAGTTATGCTCAGCTTTTTATCTGGTCTTTAGCTCCTCCCTCTTATGTCCTTCCTATTCCTGTCTTTGGCAAGTCCCTCCCACTGTGGGTTTCACAAATTCTGTTTCTTAACAAAGACTTGATATAATTAAGGGCAAGGCTCAAAAGAAACTTGAACTGAAACAAAGTGCTAAATAATTAAAGAGCTGAAACAAGGCATCCTTCTTTGCTTGCCATTACAAGGTGCAGGAAGATCTTCAAATCCCCATTATCATTACACTCTCTCAGTGCTTTAAGAAACACACTAAGACTAATTGCAGAGAAAATGCTGGCCTAATATACCAATATACCTAATCTACCAATATGGTAGAGGGAGTTTTCTCCCAGAGTTCCCTGTTTCTGCCACTCAATTCTTGCATCACTTTGTCTGAGTAACACCCTCGTTAAGCCTCAGTTTCCTGATCTGTAAAATGAGGGGGCTGGAGTGGATGACCTCTAATGTCACTCCTAGCTCTAAATTCATGATCATGAAGAATTCTAACCTTGAAAGTGAGAGATTTTGGTGTGAATCTCAGCTCTTGTCATTTTTATGCATAACAATGAAATCTCAATTTCAATCCCTCTCCTCTATGCTAAGAACATCCATTAATTGGTCAATATGCAGAAAATTAACAGATTGTCAATGTTGACACTTCTGTTCCAAACTAAGAGTAGGAACTGACATACCCCCTTTCATAAGGAGGAAGGGGTTGAATGGTGATGTCTCTGATTTAAAAAAAAAATACATATTGACCTGATTGTAAACATTACAATTCAACCTTAAGTTTACTATCAGGTTCTTCCAGAGCACCTCCAAGCCCTAAGAAATTATTTGTATTTCTCCTCCTCTTGACCACAAGTCTGTGGTTTGACAGGCACTAAGACTGTTTGTTCAGCATTCTTTCATAACAAGAGACTGGGTAGGTATTGCTTTGCCAATGAGGCACAGCCAGAGTGGAAGGTGAAAGGCTCAAGGCACCAGCAGCTACATTAATGCCATGGTGATTAAGTGCTGACTCCAAGCATCAGTGCCCGATGAGGAATGGGAGCTGTCAATGTCAGAAAACCCAAACTCATCACCATGCTTCATAAACAAGGCAAAAGGCGTTGTGACCACAATCACCACTTTCCGTGGACCAATGAAGAGGATAGCACTCAAGACCGCTAATGATGCACAACCACCCATTAGAAGGCATGGACGGGAAAGAAGTGCACATGTACAGGTGTTTGACTCTCAGCCCTGGCCGCATTCTACTGTACAGTGCTCATTTTTATGCAAGAATTAGGGGAAAGGATTTGCTAACTTTGCAATACTCTGATGGTTCAAGTGGACATGGCTCAGTAGCCTTGATGCTGGACTGCACAGTTCTGAAGCAGATAAATTGCAGTTTGAGACATAAAATATAGATGAACTGAAGACGTATAATCAACAAAGCAGCTCTTGGTGTTCCCCTAATGCTGATCCTAGGTAAACATTTATGAGGAGGTTAATGATAAGAATGACTTATCTTGATATGTCATTTTTGGCTATAAAATGCCTTAATGCATATTATCTCATTTGATCTTCACAATAACACTGGGAAACAGGTACTTCAATGAGGAAACCAAGGTTCAGAGAATTTAAATTAATTATCTATGGTTACATCACTAATTAAAATAATAATAATAAAGCCTCATATTTATATAGTATTTTAAGGCTTTACAAAATGATTTCCCTGAAACCATGACACAAAGTAGGCAATGCAAGGATTATTTTCCCATTTTACAGATGAAATAAGTAGGACTGAGATAGGTTAAATGATTTAGTCATGGTTACATAGCTAGTAAATGTAAGAACTGAGTTTGAAATTGAGGCCTCCTAATTTTGAGTCCATTATTCCCACCATATATCACAGATTTAGAGCTGAAAGGGACCTCTGAGGTCATCCAGTACAATACCCTCATTTTCCAAATGAAGACACTGAGGTACAAAGAGGCTCAGTGATATGCCAAAGGTGACACAGGCATCAAGTGGAAGAGATGGGTTTTGAGTTCAGACTTCAAACCCAGTCTTCTTGCCACTGTGCCACATAGCTCCCCAACTTAGAGCATAGGTGACATGAATTGAGCTCCACAGACTCAAATTCTAGCAGTCGTCACACCAAATCATGTTGCATCTAGATGAGGGATTTTCAGCCTTTGTTATATTATGGCCTCTTTCGGAAATCTGGAGAAAGGGATGGATACCTTCTCAGACTCATGTTTTTAAATACATAAAATAAAATACATAGAATTACAAAAGGGAATCCATGTTGTGACAGTTATCAAAATACACATTTTTTTTGAGTTAATGAGTCTAGATAAAGAACTCCTGATCTAAAGTATCGCTACAAAGCAGCACCCTTTCATATTTACAGAGGTTCTCTTTGTAGGAAGCCCTCCTCACAATACAACCAGTATCTACTTCATTTAGACATCTCTCCACACTGTCCTGCACAGATTCAAAGTTTATTCCTATTTCAGTGGCTTTACTTCTATTACCATTTCTATACAGAATGTTCCCAGACCTATGTAGCAGCAAGCACCCCAAGTGTCCTCAGGGTTTGCTACCAATACAGGTTCTTAGATCTGCTTTGATAAAGGAAAGCAACTCAAAATGGTTAACAAGCTTACTTTAATCAGTCAGACATATATCGTTTACCTTGTTCAGGGGAAAAAGGTCAGCACCCCGAACTTCAGAATACACAGACAGAATTATCAAGTCAGAGAAACAGATCAAGTAGACAGATTTCCAAACTGTCCAACCATTACATCCATACCCAGTCAACATCTGGGTTTTTCAAAGCCGGGGTGGGGGGCCCTCTGGACAACGGCTTCCCAGAATCCATATCAAATCACAGAACACTTCTCAAAGTGAGCCCCCAAAACAAAGCTACACATCAGGGCTTATATAGCCTTCTCCTGGCTCAGAGAATGTAACAATCTTATTGACTCACTGGCCAATCAAGAAGTATCTACTGAAAAACAAGCCTCCCACCCCAGGCTTCAGGTGCACTTTAGCCTAGGGGCAGGGAAGATCTTCCAAATCTGCATTCCCATTACAACCTACTATAAGCCTAACTGTCCTTCAAGGCTCAGTTCAAAGCCCACCATGAAGTCTTCCCTGCTCATGGGAGGTTACACTGACCTTCCTATTCTCTATATTCAGTTAGGACCACACAACTGATTCAAAATTGTTTCACATGTCAGTCTTGTCTTTCCAAGGGGAATGTAAAGCCCTTGGATACTGGACCATGTTCTTCTCCTCTATTCCTTATAATAGTGAGCATCATACTTATATTTTGGGTACTCAATGAATCCTTGCTGACTGACTGATATCCATAGAACTCTAGAGCAGACCAATGAGTCCCATCATGAGCTAAAAGTTAAGCCACGTGGCTAATCCTACACACAGGCAAAAGACAGTTCCCTATCCAGTATGACCTGAGAGTTGTTTCCTTCTAAACACAACCAGCCCTAGCTTTCCATAGGGACTAAAATTCCAGCTCTTGGAGGGTGATTCCCTTTCAATCTCCTGGAATCTCCCGCTAAAATTTAAAAGGCCCTGAAGAAGTAACGTATTAAGGTATGGCAAATTATCAATAGCTCAGAGTGGATCGGTCTAGATATTATCAGTCATTGTGCATTCACACAGCATACTCCTCATGCATAGATTTCACATAATCCTTACCTAATCCACACACATTAAAGCCCTGCTCTTCCTTCAAGATCTGGTTCAGGTGCCATTTGTTCCATGAAGACTTTCTTGATCCTCCACATGTCCTCCAGTGACCTATCCCTCTACAACCATTCCTAGAGCACTTGGTGTGAATCTTGCTTATCCCATCATATTCTACTTTATGCCATGCTTACTTGGACTTCCAGCTCATTGAGAGATAAAGGGCTGTATTATTTTTCATTCATGCATCCCTAAAACCTGACACATATACAGAGTTGGTATCATTGTTATTCAGTCATTTTCGGTCATGTCTGACACTTCCTGACCCCTCCTTTTGGGGATTTTCTTGGCAAAGATACAGGAGTGGTTTGCCATTTCCTTCTCCACTTCATTTTACAGATCAGGAAACTGAGGCAAGCAGGGTTAAGTGGTTTGCCCAGGGTGACGAAACTAGTAAGCACCTGAGGCCAGATTTGAACTCATGAAGGTGAATCTACTTGACACTCTCTCCACTGTGCCATCTGGTAGTAGGCACTCAGCAAATATTTAGTCAATTTATTTAAATCATATATATATATATATATATATATAGGTAATCCATAAGTGAAGAAGCACTTATCATGTACCAACTATATGCAAGAGACTATGCTTGGTACTAGTTGTCAAAAACAAATATAAAACATAATCTACCTTCAGGTCATTGACATTCTATTGGAGAAGACGACATAATTATATACAATGTAGGTAGAGAATATGCACAAGGAGATGTTGTAGGGAAGGGCATTAGCAGCTTCAGGAAGGCTATATGTAGCAGGCAGAGAGGATAATGTAGAAGGCAGTACTTGAGCTGAGTTTCAAAGGAAACAATAGATTCCAAGAATATAAGTGAGCCCCAGGCATGGGACTAGCCAGTGATGAGAGACAGGAGATGGAGTGCGATCTGTGAAGAACAGTAGGACTGGACTACAGAGTATAGAAAGGGGAGTGATAACATGTATAGCAAGGTTGGAAAGTCAGCTTGGGGGAATGTGATGAAGAATTCTAAAAAGCAAAGAAGAGAGTTCATATTTGATCCTAAAAGCAATAGTCATTGGAGTTTATTGAGTAGGGAAGTTATATGGTCAGACCCGTACCTTAATAAAAAATGACATTAGTGGCTGTGTAGAAGATAAATTGGAGCAAGGAGACAGAGGAAGAAAGGGAAGGATGTGAGAGATATTGTGGGGATAGAAACAAGATTTGTTCTATTCAATGGATATGTGGGGTAAGGAAGAATAAGAAGTCAAGAATAACCCCAGGGTTGTGAATGGGAGTAACCAGAAGAATGGTGGTACCATCTGCCTTTGGCAAAAATGAGCAGGTTCAGGAGGGTTTTGTGATAAGCCCTGGAGGCAGAAAGACTGAGAATTCATGGCAGTTACTGAGTAGTTTATAGTCTATAGAAAAATAATGCATATATGTATGTGTGTGTGCATGTATGTGTATATATATATATATATATATATATATATATATATATACACATTTTTTAAATAGTAAACAGTAACCCATGGTAGTATAGGCTAAACACTAAATGAATGGGACAGACAGTAAGTCTTATAGGAATTCAGAGACTCAGATCAGAAATTAGGTTAGTCATAGATGGCTTTTTTGGAGAAGATGTTGCTTTTATTATAAAAGATTATTTCATAATCAGAACTTATTGGCTTATGATCAAGCAAAATATTTCCCTTCCATCATTTTCTTCTTTTGACAGAAAAGGAAATGAAACCCAAAGAATTCCAGGAATTCGCTCAAGGTCAAAGAGCTAGGAATAGAGCCAGGAATCTGGTTTCCTCTCTTTCAGCTTAGTGGACCTTGAAGAAAAGATAAGACTTGTAGGAGTGAAGAAATAATTGTAGGGGAGGGAATTGAAAGAAGCAGCAGCAATATGAGCATAGGAATATTCATGGTGGGTGCCAGAGGAAAATAAGTAGCCCCATTTGACTAGAATACAATGAGTAGCAGGAAATTTATTCAGCAATAAATTTTGAATAGCCTTGAATGTCAGGCTAAAGGATCTGGCATTTCTTCAGGCAGCAATAGTAAACCCTTGATTATTTTTGAGCTAGAGGTTAACGTATGTAGAACAGTGTTTAATGGAATCAAAATCAGACAATTTCAACTGTGGATTATTCAATCTGTGGCAATCTAGGCCAATCAATATTAGCAGAACCAAGAGAACACTGTACACAGTAACAGTAATATTGCTGTAAGAACTTTAAGTCTTTTTCACTTACTTAAATATCCAAATTAACTAGAAAGGACATATTAAGAAAGACACTCTCTGCATCCAGAGAAAGAACTGATAAATAGAAGTATGTATTTGTGTCTAATGGTCTCTATCTCCAGGAGAGAGGAAAGGAGGGAAGAAAAAAAGGGGGTGGGGAGAAATTTACATGATAACTTTATTATATATTTAAAAGGAATAGCAAGTTATACATAACAGATTTACAGTGTCATATGCAATTAGTTTTTTATTATACTGTGTTACAGAAATGCTTGTTTTATTCCATAAAATAAAATAAAAATAAAAAAATTTTTTTGAAAAAATGTTTATCATAATTCCCCAGCTTCCAGCAAACTCAACAAATGGTCATACATCTCGTCTTGCGGAAAACCCACTACCCCTGATGGCAGCTCATTCTACTTTTGAATAGCACTAAATATTAGGAAAGTTTTCTTTACATCATGTTTAAATTTGTTTCTTCACAATTTCTACCAATCACTCCTATGTGTGCTATTTGAGCCCCAAAAGATCCTATCTAATCTTTTTTTTCCTACATAACAGTATTTCAAATACTCAGACAATTATTACATTCTCTCCACCTCCCCAACTCTTCTCTAGGCTAACTATCCTTGGTTTCTTCAAAGAATCCTCATACAGCATGAGCCTGTTGTCCTTTAATAGTGGGTTAGCCTTTCACTGTAAATGCTCCAAATAACTGTCCTTGCTAAATGGAGGTGCCCAATAATGAATAATACTCCAGATGTCATCTGAATAGAAAAGAATACCACAATACTATGATTCCCTTTATTCCTAGAAGTTATGCATCTCTTAGGGAAATTCAAGCTCACTATAAAAGATCTCCAGCTCCAGAATCACGGTATCTGGGTTCAAATCCCTCCTCTGATGCTTTTATCAAGGCCCTTGATGTCCCTGATCCTCAGTCCCTTCATCTCTAAGATGGACTATGCCCTTACAGTTCTTGGTCTACAATACCATGACAAGATTTCTCTGAGAATAGTCATCAAATAAATACTATCATTGCTTTTGGAAAGGAAACGACAATTTACTGTCCTTATGGCTCCATAAAATTCCCTCCCCTCCATGTTACCCCCTTAGGTGTGTTTTCTCCTTCTATTAGAAATTAAGCTCACTGAGAGTGTGAGTTATCTCATTTTTGTGTTTATATTCCCAAGTATTTTCACAGTGACTTACAAACAGGAGTTTCTTCAATTTTTTTTTCCAGTTGGTAATTATTTCATTTATTCAAAGGCTGAAAGGTCACTTGGTCAGGATATCCTAGGGTATTATTATTCAAGTACAGGGAGGACTAGATAAAATCTGAGGCCTCTTTCAACTCTAAGACTCTGTGAGGTACCTGTTAGCTCACAGGAAGAGGGTAAGGGGATGAGAGTAAGCATTTACATAGAGATAGTTCAGTGCCAGGCACTGCACTAAATGCTTTACTAATATTAGCTCATTGAAGCTTCACAATGATCCTGTAAGATAAGCGCTGTGATTATCCCCGTTTTACATTTGAGGAAACTGATAGAATCCAAATTCACAGAACAAATCCCCTTAATTAAAGGATTTGTTCTATAAAAGTTGGACTCAGTCAAAAGGCCTCATTTGAGGACCTTGGAGGCCACATGTGGCCTCGAGGCCACAGGTTCCCCACCCCTGTTCTACACTGTGCCTCCTAGCTGCCTTTTGAGTCCATGGTGGGCCAGAGGACAGATGGCCAGTTGGTGCTACAACTAATAGACCGGAGAAGGAAAGAGGATTCTCCACCTTGCCACTTTCCTGAGCCTCCTTTGCATTCTAGTGGACTAGAGAAAAGTAGCAACATTGCCCAGGCCAATTCACAGCACCTTGCTGCCACTCCAACAAGTGGAGTTGGGAGACCTGATGGATTTTAGGGGCAGGAGGGCTTTTCCCAAGGATTACACAGTTATTCTAGAAATCTAGATGTGAATTTGAAAGTACAGTGCCAAGCTGCTAGGAAGCAAGTTGCTATACTGGAAAAAATACTTGACACCGGAATCAGAAGATTTGGGTTGGAATAACGTCTTTGTTATCTAATACCTGTTTGATCATGGGAAAATTCATTTAGCCTCTCTGGACCTCAGTATCCTTATCTGTACATTGAGAGGGTTGGACTAAATGGCCTTTGAGGTCCCTTCCAGGTCCTATGATCTAGAAACAAGCAGGAATGCCAGGATCCTGGCTTGATAATATTCACAGGTCAGTGGAGATGTATCTAGGGTGCAGAGACACATGACTGGTTAGAATTCTGGAAGAATCATGAATCTTCCTTCCCATCTGGAAACACATTATCATTTGTGACAAGGATATCCATAACAGATAATGATGCCCATGTTTTTATTCAGGGTTTATAAAACCAAAGCTCTTTTAACATTGGCCTGGAAAGACCCACAAGCTCCTCATATAACCTAGTCAGTATTGTTTTTAAGTTGAGGTCAGTGATCCCCAAGCATTTTATACCATGTTTCATAGGATCATGAGCTAAAAGTAAAAGGGGTCTTAGAACTCACCTGGCTTGACTTCCTCATTTTACAGATGAGGAAGCCAAGGTTCAGGGAGGTCACACATATTCAGGGTTGTGATGTAAACCCAGGTTTTCTGATGACAAATTCAGTACCCTTTCCAGTGGAACATATTTGTTTCTTATTTCTGGATATTTCCTGTTGATACAATTATTTGATAACACAATAAAGGTGATCAGTGATTGATGCTATATCTGCTAGAAAGAAATACAGTTCTACCAAGGAAGATTTAGAAAGAATGGTGGTCAAATGAATACTTTCTCAACTCAAAAACAAGAGATTGATCATGTTTGCTGCATGACTGAAAATCAATGTGCCAGCAGGGTGAAGAAAACATTCTCCAATGCTGACAGGATCAATGTAAAGGCCAAAGACAGATAAATGGGGCTCAATGAGTGACAGAAACAATCAGATGGGTGTGGGATTGAATGGAAATATTGTCCTTTGAATTCACAGGTTAGTTATGCCATTTACATACATTTTGAAGTCCTAATCAATGTTTTAGCTTATATAAAAATAATCATAGGATAATAAGTTTGGTATTAAAAAGGACTTTAGAGATCATTTAGTCTCATCTGTTTCACTTTTCAGATGAGAAAACTGAGGCTCAGAGAAGGTATGGAATGCACAAAAACAAATCAAAAATATTGAACTATTAGTCAAATAATTTTCTAAAAGAAGCCAGAAACATCCATAGCTTAATATTATTTCATTTGGGCCATAATAATATTTTAACTGAGAAACAAAAAGAAAGAGATTCAATAATGAATTAGCATTATTTACTGTTGAGTGTTTTGATTTACTTAGAATTACTTAGTTGTTAAAATGACTTGGCAATTTAATTACTGATATATAAAGTATAGTAACTAATGTTTATTCATTACTATGCAAATTACACATGGAGAAGGATCTTTGGATACTTACCTCATATTCTGCTATGAGCTGTTTTTAAATGAGTTATAAACTGTTAAGCTTTATCATGTATAGGCTATTTCAGAGAATCTCAAAACCAAATTGGTAAAATGACCCTCAGGAGGGCATATCATCCTCTCTCTCTTTGTGTCCTCTTCCCTCAGCAGGTAGTCATATACCAGCCATGATTATCAGACCTATCATCCATGTGTATAAATACATAAATGTATAAATAAAAACAGATATACACAAGGTACATATGTGTAGCCAGGCATATAAATATGTTTACATGTGTGCATATATATCCAAATACATAATTTCTGTATACATAATTTCTTCATACATAATTATATATATAATCGTGCATATATATACATAATCATGCATATATACATAATCGTGCATATATACATCTGTGTAATAATGGCTAGTCTTTGTATAAGATTTTAAAATTTGACAAGTACTTTATAAATATCATCTTATCCTCACAACTGTAGTCACAAGATTCTACTGTTATCTCCATTTTACAGATGAGGAAACTGAATCAGATATAGGTATATATGTAAATGTATTTTGTTGTTGTTTGTCCTTCATTTCAAAGAGGGCCAGTGACATCATCTTGACCTGTGGGTGAATTAGATCTAAGTGAGGCAGAGCTGCATAAAGTCATCAGCCTCACTCTCTCTTCCAGAGTCACTGAAGTCCAGAGGAAGGACAAAAACTAAGATGACTGATGATGGTCTGGGATGCAGTGAATGACCTTGGCGTCTTCAACGTCTGACCAATCTCTAAGTATCTGCTTCAGTGTAAGCTCCACAGTATCTGCTTCAGCCACCTTCATGGCTCTGGGAACAAATTGTTCTCATCTACCCATTCTGCTGGGGGAAGTCTTCACATGCTTGGGTTAGACATCCCATAACTCACTGAAGGGTCTGAGGCCTGTCAGTTACCATTGACCTAGTTTAGCTCATTTGCCAAGGTGATTTTACCAGGGTGTGGCCACTAAGCATGCTATACTCCATAAATGTCTATATACAGTCATATATACTTATATATAATATGTATATATGTACATGTATGTGTGTATTCATGTTTATATGTGTATATACATATATACACATACATACATATATATGTACACATATATTTAAGGTCAAGGATCATACAATCTATCTCGTCATTATTTTCTAGTATTTAATCACTTTTATGTTTAGAAAATGTCATAAATTCTTTCTTGGGGCAGCTAGGTGGTGCAGTGAATAGAGCACTGGCCCTGGAGTTAGGAGGACCTGAATTCAAATTTGGACTCAGACACTTGACACACTTACTAGCTGCATGACCTTGGGCAAGTCCCTTAATCCCAATTGCCTTGCCTTCCCCCATCCAAAGGAAAATAAATAAATGAATGAATAAATAATTTCTTATATTTAATTATACCTTTCTATCTTTTTGGGGGGGAATATATATTTAATAGCTTAAGTTATAATACTCAGTCACCATTCATGTGAATATTATAACATTTTAATGTCCCTCTGTTCTACATTGTGTTTACGATTGTAACAATGATAAAAGCTCACACTTATATAGTGTTTTACAGCTTAGAAAAAGAGAGACATATGCTTACCAGAGGTCATACAGTTACCTTCATCTTGGAGGAGATCCAGCAAAGAGTTCAAGTTAGGGATATTTTTTTATTGGTGGTAAGGTCCTCCAGCGGCTCCTGTCCCTGTACTGATTACATCATGGTTTAGAACACTGCAGTTTCCTAAATAAGATTTGTAATTACAGAGTTTGGCCTAACCATCCATATAGGGGGAAAAAAGCAACTATTGAAGAAAGCCTATTGTCCCCGTATGATAAGTGACTGCATAGGGAATATATGACCCTCATTCAGCAGTGTATATATCTTGGAAAGACACTGCAAATGGACATTTAGTTGTACCCACTGCTGTACAAAAGGAAAAGAGCTTGCCAGTGCACTTTTAGGAAAGGGCCAAGTTCTTTTAATGACCCCAAACTTCCCTCTGAAACAAAGACCCATTTTTTAAGATTCCAGTATTCTTCTGGCATGGTTCTATAGCAGTGAGTCATGGAATAATACTACAATCTGTAAAAACCAGGGAAGTGGAACACAGTGGAGATGAGCTGCTGCAATGCATGCATAAGGAAATATGAAAGAGAAGTGGTGTGGAGGGAATCATCAAAGAAATGTAGACTGGAAAAAGAACACGGACAAATCACATGACTTGAGTGAGGGCTGAGCAACAGGTAGCTTGCCTACTCTCTCCACTGACACCTATACACACTCATAGAACTTAATCACAAACCTATAGATATGAACAAGAGTCAGGCAGGGTGGGCAAGCATGGTTGGGTTTGGTTCTGTAACACTGAAAGGAAAACTCACATTGATGAGATCACAAAGACACTTGAATATCTGAATATTTAAATAAATTGGTAGATGAGAAGAATGCTGTAGACAGCAATACTTAGATTCCAACAAAACATATGAGAAATTCTCTCACATTATTGTAACTGGGTGTCATTTTCTGATTGGGACAGTTTTATTCATAGAAATTAACATGAGCACAGAGGGATTTAGTAGATGGAGAACTGGGCCTGGAGTCCTGGTGACTCATTGTCCTAAGTTCAGATCCAGCCTCAGACACTTCCTAGCTACCGTGTTTCCCCGATAATAAGACCTATCCCGAAAATAAGCCCTCCCCTTACTGTGTAAGATTCCTCTAAAACAAGCCCTCCCCCTAAAATAAGCCCTATTGAGATTGCTACTGTAGTGAAGGTGATCCCCTACGCTACACGCTACATTATGGTACCCTCTGTATGCACTGTCCCCCCCCCGGGTGAAACGCACGCTGCGCTCCGAGCTGCATCCAATCAGAGCTGCAGCAGTGAGCGCGTCATCCTGTTCTTTATTGAATTCATTATTGAATAAAGGTACATTTTTTTGTTCACATTTACCTGTTTATTCAAATTGCTGTCAATGTTCATTAAAATAAGACCTCCCCTGAAAATAAGCCCTCTGGTGTTTTTCTGTCCAAAAAATTAATAAGACAGTGTCTTATTATCAGGGAAACACAGTATGTGTTAAGCAAGTCACTTAACCCTATTTGCCTTATTTCTTCTATGAAAAGGAGCTAGAGAAGGTAACAGCAAACCATTCCAGTATCTTTGCCAAGAATACCCCAAATGGCATGATAAAGAGATGAACATGACAGAAACAACTGAACAACAACAATAATAATTTACAGAAAGGGTAAAAAACAAGAATAATTGAGAGAGAAATATTGAGAAGACAGTCCATGGTGAACAAAAATACCCATTCAGAGAAAAAAAATGGTTGAATTATCCTGTTTTTAAATATCTAATTTCCATTTGACAGTATTGATGCCTGCGAAATACTAATACTTAGAACTGGAATGACTGTGGGATAAAAGTATATTTTGTAGTTGTGGGTTAGCTAACAGAAATGAGAATTTGGGTTCCCAACCTAAAATAGAAGTGAATAATTTCACGTAAGATACTACTTTGAGGCAGCAGAGTTAGTCAGGTTCACACCTCTGAGTGAAAGACTAAATCAGATAGGAGTATCACCTTATTAATAATAGTTTGCATTCATATACAGTTATCTGTTGCACATTATGGGCCCTAGGGCCATGTGCCTTCACAATCTAAAAGCCGTGTAAAATTTTTGGCCCTCAGTACCAGAGAAGTATGAATTTTTTCTTTTGCTTTTACAGGGTGTTTACAGTACATTATGGTAAAATTTCAGTTAAGTATTTGGCCATAATGTCTGTGTCATCCAGTGGGCTTTGCAAGTCATCTGTGGCTTCTGCAAAACTCCCCAAAATTCTAATTTAATTTCCTATGCTGACCCATGATATATGGAAACCATGATGAGGAAAGTAACAATGTAGAAGGGATAATTATATAGCACTTTAAGATTTGCAAAGTGCTTTGTAAATATAATAATATATTTATTTACATATATAATATATATATATATATATATATATATATATATCCGCACAAAAGATGGAAGGAAGGTGCTATTATTATGCCCATTTTTACACAAAAGGAAACTAAAACAGAAAATGATTTGTTTAGGGCCAGATAGCTAGTAAATGCCTGAGGCTGGAATTGAACTCATCTTCCTGACAACAGGGTTAGCTCTTTATCCACTGCCCCACCTAGCTGCCTCTGTGAATAAGATAGAGAAATATGGCTTGTATGACAGTGTTACTAAGTGAAATTGAAACCCCTTGAGTAAGTAGTTGCCGATGAGTTGGTGTCAATTTGAAGGGCAATCTCTAGTGAAATGTTCCACAAATTTGTGGTGCTCAACATTTTAGCAGCAAATTAGATAAAAACAGAGACCATATTTTTCAAAGTTTTGAATGATGTGAACCTCAAAAAGATAACTAACACGTTAGAGAAATGAGTCTAGATCAAAAACTCTTTGACAAGTTAGAAGTAGGAACCAATCAGAATATGATTATTTTAATAAGGATAAATGCAAAGTTTTGCACTTGTGTCAAAAACTTAAATATATGAAGGGGAAAAAAGGATAAACAACTGTTGCTATGAAAAAGGTACAGGGGTCTTAGTGGACTAAAAAAAATCAATGCAATTTGACAGTGGGATACAGAAAGGGGGAAATGCTAATGCTATTAGACATTGCATTAAGAGAGACAGTACCTAGAACCAATATTCATGGTGTTCTAGCCTAGTCAGCCACTTCTGGAAGAACATATTCACTTTAGGGAACAGAGTGTTAATTAGTTGGAAAGTATTTGATGTTGGGCAACCAGGGTGGTAAAAGTATTGGAAAGGTCATTAGAAGTAATTTTTTTAAAGGAATTGGGCATTTTAAGTCTAGAGGAGAGAAGATTTAGAGGGAAACTTTATTTCCTTACAATTTTTCAAGGGCTCTCCACATAATATGTGCTCTGTTTGATGAAAATGGAAAAAGGAAGAGCAAGGAAGAAGAATTGTGGAGAGGCATATTTAGGCTTGATGTAGGGAAAACTCTATTCAGTAGATCTATACAAAAAGAGAAAGGGTTGCCTCTGGAAGTGATAGGTTCTTTTGAACAAAGGCTGTACAACCACTTGTGGGGAGAGTATTGATCAGGCAAGGGTTAGACTAAGTAGTCTCAGAAGTGCTATCTAGCTCTTAGCTTTTATGCTCCTGTGAATGTCAAGATAAAGAATTTGAACCTTACAAGGTGGGAAATATGTAATTGTCAAAGGATTTTGAGAAGAAGGGGAACATGGTCAGACCTATGAGTCTGCATTGCAAGTCCTATGCATTAGGAACAGTGATCTGGCAGGATTCACAGAATATATGTATTTTTTAATTTAATATTTTATTTTTTGTCAATCATATGTGAAAACAATTTTAACATTCTTTTTTCTAATTCTGAGTTCCAAATCCTCTCCATTCCTCCTCTCTCTGTACCCCATTGAGAAGGCAAGAAATTTGATATAGATTATACATATGTAGTTGTGCAAAACACATTTCCATGTAAGTCATGCTGTGAAAGGAAACAAACAAAAGAAAAAAGAAAGTAAAGAAAAAGTTTCTTTGAATTGCATTCAAGCTCTACCAGTTCTTTCTCTGGAGGTGGACAGTACCTTTCATCATAAGTCCTTCAGAATTATCTTGGATCACTGAATTGCTGAGAATCACTAAGTTATTCACAATAGATCATCATACAATGTTGATGTTACTGTATACAATGTTCTCTCCTGGTTCTGCTCATTTCACTTTACAACAGTTCATGTATTTCCAGGTTTTCCTGAGAACAACCTGCTCATCATTTTTATAGCAAAATAATATTTCATCACAATCATATACAAAATATTCAGCCATTCCCCAATTGATGGACATCTCCTCAATTTCCAATTCTT
The DNA here is from genome assembly GCF_028583685.1 of Petaurus breviceps papuanus. NCBI lineage: Eukaryota > Metazoa > Chordata > Mammalia > Diprotodontia > Petauridae > Petaurus > Petaurus breviceps. Next base: position 18,322,025 of record NW_027187352.1, read on the forward strand.
TGCCACCACTAAAAGAGTTGCTATAAATGTTTTTGTACACATAAGTCCTTTTCCTTTTTCCTTTTCCTATCTCTTTGGGATACAAACCTAGTAGTGGTATTTTTTGGTCAAAGGGAATGCATGGTTTTATAGCCCTTTAGGCATAGTTCAGTTCACAACTCCACCAACAGTACATTAGTGTCTCAATTTTTCCATCTCTCCTCCAACATTTGTCATTTTCCTTTTCTGTCATATTAGCTAATCTGATAAGTGTGTGATAATAGTTCAGTTGTTTTATTTTATATTTCTATAATCAATAGTGATTTAGAGCATTTTATCATATGACTAGAGATAGCTTTGAATATTTTGAAAACTGTCACTTGATAGATATATTTGAGTGGCACCATGGATAGAGTGCTAGACTTGGAATAGTAAAAGCTTGGGTTCAAATCTAGCCTAAGATATTTACTAGCTTTGAGATACTAGGCAAAACTCTTCACATCTCTGGGCTTCATTTTCCTCATTGGTAAAAAGAGGGGTCATACTTGATGACCTGTATGGTAGATCTGAGCTCTAAATCTCTGATTCTATCATTTGAGTAAGGAAGCAAGTGGAGTGGAAACGAAGGGCCTGGGAGAGAGACTGAACTGAGAAGAATTACAAGAGACAAAGAGACCCTGGATTGACACATTATCAGTGGGGATAGAACAAAGAGATCTAACACCATTACAGGTATTTTTTCTGTTTACTTTTCTCTCTTTCTTGGGGGGAGGGGGGTTGTTGGGAGGGGGAGGCAGAGAGCCATGGTTCCTGAATAGGATCAGTACAAAGTAGAAAATACTTTCATATGATTTAGACCTAAAAGATATTGTAGGGATCACTCCAATTCCCTCATTTTATAGGACAGAAACAGATCCAAAGAGGTGAAATGATTTTCCAATTCCTCCACCTCCAAATCCTTTGTTCTTTACATTAAACCACACTCTCTCAACACCCTCAAGCAAAAACTCACAGCTTTCCCAGGGGAGTTCCATTTGGATTCATTCCTTCAACATCCTTGTCCCTAGCCTACTATATTAAACTGTGGAAATTTACTATGACCTAGGATTTTGGCATTTCAAATATCCAAATTAATGATATAGCTGCAGGGACAGATGGAAGATGAACACAGCATCATAAAATGGAGGGTCACTTATGAGGTGATTGTACAGCAAAGCAGAGAGAGAGGGCTTTCCTATTACAGTCTTGATGAAACCCGACAGTGTTTCTTTTCATTTGGTGCTCTGAAATTAAACAAAGGTCAGGCTTCAGGTACTTAACAATGCTGCTCATGCAGTTCAGAAAATAGAATGATTCCAAAATATCCCTAAACAGATGAAATTATGGGTCCAGACCAAAAATTGTCACTGTCATTTTTTTATTAGTAAATGATCATAAAATAAAGTAAGAATGAGTTTATTAGGGTTTGGGCAGTTGTGGGATTTTTTGGGTAGTCCTGAACTGCTCTCTGATACAAAACCACTTCTTTATTACCACCATAGCCATGACTTCTTGTCCTTTGGTTAAAATCAACCGTGGTTCTCCTAGTGATGTCATATGGCTAAAAATCGTAAAAGATCATATCTTCTAAAGATGAATCATAAGTATGGCATGCTACACAAATTACCAAGAAATATATCCCTCTAAAACTTTGCCTCTTGCCCCACCCCAAATTGTTATCAGTCAAGAGTGAGGGATAACAGACAATTGACACTAGTACTCACAGACTATTAACAGAACTAGGGAGAAACTTGCACAATTTCTATGTAGGGTTTATAAGAGGGCATGATAAAAAAAAATCACATAACATGAGAAGACATTGGTATATTGTGGAGAGAATACTGATTTCACTGAGTGTAGATTCATTGAAACATTTAAGTATCAAAGTACCCAGTCAAAAAGCTTCCTGCCAGGGAATGGATTCAAACACAATAAGATAAAGGAAAATAAGTAACCTAAGAAAAGATGCATATACAGTAAAAGTTGTTTTCCTCTAACATTAAAGAAATAACTACTCTTTGGGGAAATGGAGTTGAAGTAATAGGCTACAGATTACTTTTATATTTGGTTTTATTAAAATAATAAATTAGGCATCTACTTCCAGCCTTCTGATATCAAAAGAGTAAAAATCCCATGTATCCAAAAAAAAGTCTCATAATAGAGTGAATCCTTTCTTTCTTATAAGCAGCACTATTAAACGATAATTTCATCTTCATTCTCAGTGAGAAATATTTATCTTGATAACAAATGACACAGTACAGAAATAGCCACACAGAATCCATCTTACAGTAAGGAAATTTTAAAAAATCAATACAACATTTATATTTTAAATGGCAGTCATATTTTACTTCTTTAAAAATCTTCATTGTGGTATATAGTTATAAACATAAACTATTATTTGTTTTCCAGGACCAGACTGGATAAATGCAGAAAAGCTCATTACCAGCAAGTTAGCCACTAGGTGATAAATTCTTTGCATAAAAACCCATTAAATGAAGCAAAATACAAAATGGCACTGAGTCCTATGGGCCCACTTCTTCAGTGACCATGGGTAGAAAATGGTGCAGAAAGTGCTATGAATGTCACAGTTTTTAGCCTTTCTATAAACTTCAATCACCAGAAAAAATTAATGTGAAGCCCATGCCCAGTGCCCAAGGAGTGAACATACATAGTAATGCCACATCAGTAGTAGCATTCTCACTATGATTTTAAACAAAAATTCTAAGGAAGTTAAAACTAAATGATAGGCTGGTTCACAGGTGTTCCTCAGAGAGGCAAATAAAGGAGTCATGCAATTGTTTTCAGTACAGCTAGGTGGTGCAATTGATAGAGCCCTGGGCTTGGAATAAGGAAGACATCTTTCTGAGTTAAAAACTGGCCTCCAACACTTACTAACTGTGTGACCCTAGGCAAGTCACTTAATCTTGCTTGCCTCAGTTCCTTATCTGTAAAAGGAGCTGGAGAAGGAAATGGCAAATCATTCTAGTATCTTTGCCAAGAAAACCCCAAAAGGGGTCACAAAGTGTTGGATAAAATTGAAACGACTCAAGAACAATCAGTTGTTTTCATCAAAGCCAAAAGAAACATAATTTTCCAGATCACTTAGTCATTGGACCTTGCATTGTTTATGCCAAACATAAACAAAAAGTCAGCCATGAAGATAGTTGCAACACCAATGCCAGTATTTATTTCAGAGCTAGAAAAATTGTCTGAAGAACTTGGTAAAATTCTATAAAACAAGTCAATACATTTGCTTTTTGGTGATTTCAATGAAAAGTTCTGGCACAGTAGAATGTGGCAAATATTGTGGAACATTGTTCATTGTTGAGAAGTAAAGGAGCCAAAAGGTGGGTAGACTTCTCAAATACTTAATGCATGGGAGTCCTGAATACTTCCTCCAAGAGGGAAGTTGCAAAGACATGAACATGACAAGGCCCAAATAACATCAGAAAAAAAGTGAAATCATATGTATCTTACCATGGAGAAGATAAAAGGTTAAAGATGTTGGAGTGATTTCCAAATTTGTGTTCTGTCATATACAGAGAATTTAGATAAACATGGGGATACTTATAGAAATGATACAGTGAAGAAAAGAGAATCAGAAGAGCAATAGCTACAGTATCTCTGAAAATATACAGTCAATATAGAGAGTTAACAAAACTCCAATCAAACACAACACTCAATGCAAGTACCACAATACCAAAATTAAAGTAACCAATCACCATGTCTGTTGATAAGATAATAAACTGTTTTAGGGAAATGTACTTTTTAGGAAGGGGTATTTCAGTATTTGTTGGTCAGTATCTGTTATGTCAAGACAAAGCAATAAGCTTAAAAAAATAGCAATTGGCTTCTAATCAACTACCGTCTAATTAGAATTAAGGTTAAAATCAATACCATATTAGAAGGATAAAGATAAGAAGATATTGCATGCAATTATAAAAGGTCCAATCTGACATTCAAACTAGTTACTGATGCCCTTAAATGGATAAAGAAAAAGGTATAGATTCGAATGATTAACATTTCCTACAAATTTAATACAATATGACCAAAATATGGATGAAGGCCAAAAGGCTCCAGAAGGGAAAAAAAAAAAACTAACTTAGAAAACTTTTTTTTAAAATAGGAAGAGAAACATGGTAGCCAAGGGCAATGCTAGTTTCAAGTCTAAACTGCTTTTTGTAATGCTAAGAAAGAAGGTGATGAGCAGTACTGACACACAAAACAACTACAAAGAGGCATGAAGGAGAAAAGCAAAGTGTTCCAAAAACAGATCATCCCCAGAACATTTATGGATGAAATTGGAAAGATGATGGTACATAGATGAAAAGTCAAAGAAATCTGCCACCATTTCTACAGCCATCTACTTTCATCAAATATTGAGTTTCACATTCAGATACCTTATTTCCAGATATGCTTTATAAAAAAATGGAAATAGTACTTGAGAAACTAAACTCAGGAAGAACAACTGTACTAAACCCAGTACATACAAAGAAAATCTATAATGGAGCCAGCACAATTATCGAAACATGAAGGAATCAGTTTCAGGATAGATAAAAGAAGGAATAATGGTGAACAATTAGAGAAAAATAAAAAATAGTATTGCTTCAGGTAGTGGCTAGGTGGCGCAGTGAGTAAAGTGCTAGCCCTGGAGTCGGGAAGACCCAAGTTTGGTTCCGGCCTGAGACAATTAACACCCACACAAAAATACTAGCCCTGTAACCTTGGGCAAGTTACTTAACCCCAATTGCCCTCCAAAAGGCAAAAAAAAAAATAGTATTGCTTCAAAAAAATATAGGCATGAGGACAGGAAAAATTCAACAAATCCTACAGTAACTTGTAATTCCATATATCAATTTTCTCAACCCTATAAAATACTTATGAAAATGATATTTACCCACACTGAGGATCATTTTAATGGAAATGTTAAGAGGGAATGGATGGGCTTTTGAAAGCTATAATATTCAAATAGGAACTACACAGAGAGATCTGCTTAGGAAAGAATATAAAAAAGAAACAAACAAAATTTCAACTTGGGGTGGTGATACCTTCTGACAATAGAAAAGGAGTTAAATGATAATAGAAACAAGATTATCTGCTAAATAAACTGATAATGTCTATTACCCAGACTGTGACAAGTAGTCGAAGAGTCATCCCATTGAGTTTGACCAACAATACATCAATCTTGGACTGGTGTCTCAGGTAGACAATGAGCTACACCCAAACTTAAAGAAAAGGATGGATTGTACTGGGGAAGTTATTCAGGGCTTCTCTATAATCCAAAGCTGCTCCATAACATTAAAATATATCATATTAACACCAAAGTTCTGAAGATGCTCTATTACCAGAAATCCTGAAACACTATCCTGCCAAAAGAAATCAAAATTGTGGGCATCTCCCATGAGAACTGAGACAGGCATGGATAAAACATATGTATGTGTGTGTATATATGTGTGTCTACATATAAACATACATGTATAAATATGTATACTACAGAGTATTTATTATAACTGAGAAGCTGTGTGAAAGAAATGACATAAACAATACATTCAAGAGATGAGCAAGGGGGAAAGGAAGTGGCCTGTTCATATAGCAAAATGGGAAGGCTAACACATGGATAAGCTAAGGGCTGCTCTGGTGCCCAAAGGATATTAAAAAAAAATCCCCCCAAAATGCCTCCATTTCATTAGATCAATGCTCAGTAACTGAATTATGGATGAAGATGGAAAGGGATCATATTGAATTAGAAAGCATTGTAGGATTTCACTTTGTACCATTAGATGTAGTAACCACATCATGGATCTATTGAAGTAGTCTCCTACAGTGACAGGAACACTGGACTTTGCTGTAGAAAGTCTTGGGCCTATAATTCCATAAACTATTCTAAAAGTCCCATATCAACTCTATTTCAATTCAATGAAATGATTTTGCTATATATAAAATTAAGATTGAAGACCCATTTACTAGCAGGCTTTATGTTCTGATAGGCAGTCAAGTGAGGTTTTTTCAAAAGATATGAGACAATTTCCTCAGTTGTAGAATAAGTGAGTAAGTCTAAATGGTCTCTAAAGTTCCTTCTAACTTCTAAAATTCTATGGTCTATGCACAGCTTAAAGTCAGTAAAACACACTCTAATTTTGGATCAGAGAGGATAAGAGATATAGAGTGAGAAGAGATCTGGTTTACACCCTCCATTTTACATGTGGGGAAACTGAGGCCCAGAAAGGTTACAAGATTTGCTCAAAGTCACAGAGGTGTTAAGTGGCAGAGATGGGCTATAAGGCCAGGTCTTTGAATCTAGAATTCATTTGTCTGTACTAAGGTTGGAGTCAGAAGTCCTTGGGTTGAATCCTAGCTTTGCTATTTATAAATAGCAAGTCATTTATGTATTCTGTGCCTCAGGTCCCTCATCTATAAAGTAGGGATAGTCACGCCTGCTCTTCCTATCTCACAAAGGCATTATCAGGGTCAAATCTGTTAAGTTATTTAAAGTCTTTGAAAAACAGAAAGCACTCTGTAAAATACTAGGCATTATTGGTCTATGTTCTAAGGTCCTCTCTATCCTTTCAGCTCTAACAGTCTATAATTCTCAGTTGAAACATTTTTTTTTGCCCAAGCTGACATCTGTATCCCAGTTTTCAGATCAGAAACAAGGCCCCATGGCCTCATAAATCCATATAAATGTGACTTGTACTAGAAACCATGATTTGTTATACTTGTACGCGCTGGCTGGTACTAGCACCTTCATTAGCTAAATGGCAATGTCTATTAACAGGATTGATAGAAGGAGAAAACTGAGGTTTTCCTGAGCAGTCACAGGTTTCCTTTCAACTTTCAATGATACTCTTCTAGCACATTTCCTAAAGGGCAAGAAAAAAGTCATAATCAGAAAGACTGTGCTTGATAAATAAAGGTGGGAGTTGTAAATTTAAATATGAAATGAGAGGACATACTATTATAATTTTATAATTGAGTCTTTACCTAATTCTTTGTATGTTGTATTTGTTTCCAATCATTTACTAGTTAACATTTTGCACAGCCTATCAAAGGCAGGCTCAAGGAGAGCTTTGAAATGTATGTATTTATAAACAAGTCTGACTATGTCACTACTCTGCTCAAAAAGTTTCAGTGGCTCCCTGTTAACCTCATCTCCTCGGAGTTCTCCATTACAACTATACCCTACCTACTGTCTCATTACTGGGCTTAACCAGCACAACTATGCCACAAGAATGATATCCCCTAAACAGACAGGCAACCTGCCATTAGGAGGGCCACCTTACCACCTCTTCTATCCTGTCTGCTATTTCCTCCTGTGTGTTGTAAAATAATTAGGACACACCACACCTTCTTCTCATCCTCACCAACAGTTGCCTGTTGTGACTGTCCTCAAGATTCTTGCCCTTCTCCTGGAACTACTTTCCACCACAGAATTCTGTCTTAACACCTTGTCTCCACCTGCCACATAACACATCCCCAAAAACCTCCTAAAGCATCTTACATTCTAATGGAAGAAACCATATACTTAGGAGAGTGGTGGCCAGAGAGGCACATGTCATTCCTGAAACTTAAGGTGAGTGGGGACTACAGGGCAATAGATTAACAGACTGAGTCCAGAAGCTTTTGCAGAGTTGTTCTGATTATGGTTCATGGTTCTCATGGTTCATTGGATTTTGAGTAGAGTGGAGAAAGGGCATACCCAAAGTCATATGAAGATTAACAGTGCTATGGAGGAGACAGGTGCTGGCCCGAGAGAAAGGAGTAAAGTGTGACAAGATGGCTGGGACTTTCCTGAAATATTGGTCCAAGAGAGGGAATTACCACTCTGGAGAGTTTGAAACCAGTGTAAAAGATTCTCCAGAGTACGGTCTCTGGAATGACTAACAAGGTTGGAGTGTAGGAAGTAAATCAAAAGCAATCAATTCTTGTTAACAGATTAATTTAATTGATTACACCACAATCCTCACATTTTTAACTATGGTCACCTTGGACAATTCAATCCAACAGACATTTTTAAGTTCTGTAGTATTCAGGAAATTAAAGTCTAGATAAACACAATCTCTTCCTTCAGGAGGGATATGATACATACATAAACAAGGAAAATATGGTATTAAATGTATGTGTGGTTTTGAATGAATTTCTTCATTTTTCTGCTGCTCAGTTCCTTCCTTTATAAAACAAGGAGATTTAACTGGTAGTCCTAAACTCATCCCTCTCCTATCAGCATGATAGAACAACCCTGGGCTATGATAGTTGAGATTTGGCCTTATTTTGTGCAGACTAAGCTTCCATGTCATTTCCAGGCCATTTCCAAACCATGTTGCCACCTCCCCACCCCCTATTCCTTTCCTGCTCTAACACACACTTTGATAACATTTTATGTTGTTTTCCCTCATTAGAATCCTACAATCAAAGCTCCATGACCACAGGGATTGCCTTGCTTTCTTGTATTTGTATTCCTGGAACTTAGCACAGTGCCTGACATATAGAGAACACTTTTAATACGTGTTTTATCATCATTGACTGGACAATCTCTTAGCCCTTCCCAGGTCAAAATTTTAAGAAGCTTTAGACACCTATTCAAGAGAAGTGCTCTCTAAGTCTATTTTCTTATCTGTACCATGAAGATAATGCACAGCAATTCATCATTTATAAAGCACTATATTAAAAGTGATATGCTATTATTAACTAGAATATCATCTACTTAATTTTATGGACCCCCAAGGAGCTACAAATAGGGAACATCACTTGATGTTACCAGGGCATAACCAAAACGAGATTTTAGATCTCTAAAAGGTTTTGTCCCAAACTGCCTTCTCACCCTTTGATGTAAAGTTATTTTGAAAATGTCTGGGCTAATGGCCACTCAAAAATATTAGTCTAATATTAGAACATACAAAATAACAGTAGAATCTTTCTAGAACAACAGCTTTCTAAAGCTCCTAAGAACAAATGTGAGAGAGATGTAGTAGGAATCTGAGTTAAAGATTATAAACAAGAATTGAACAGATGGCCAGGGGACTATTAACAAGAGGTAAATTTAGGAGAATTTACTATAAAAGATGACCTAGAGTAACAAAGTAGTTGAAATCTATGAATCAGGAAGTGGGAGACTGCAAATACTAGTGAAACTTCTAAAAGGAATAAGAAACAAAGATAAAAAGACATCAGAATTTTTTCTTAAAAATCTAGATAGAGTATTTTATGTTAGCTACTAGGAACTCATCCACACTCATGGCTTCCAAGATCTGTCCCTGCTAGGAGATGATTCTCAAATCTGTCTCTAGAAGTCATTTCTCTCCTGAAACTCAGGCATGTAATTGCCTTCAATGGCCTGGACCTTTCCACTCAGATGTGGAAACCCCAAACTCCACTGACAATGCAAATTCAACAGGCCTAAAAGAAAAGTCATTATCTTTCTTCATTCGATTCCCCTCTCCCAACTTTCCAAGACTGAAAAACTCCTATCTGGAAGAAATCTCGGGGAAAAAGGAATCAGAGACAGCTCCATTTTCAGTAAAGATAACTAGGTGCACACCAAGTCTCTGAAAGCTGCCCATTCCTTTTTCTGCTCCACTGTTGCCAATTATGTGCTCACTCAGTTTTCCTTCCAGGATGGCAATAAACTATTCATAGGAAAGCTTTCTAATCTTTTAATATTGAGACTCCTAACAGTCATCTTGCCTTGGGGCCACTTTTTGCTGAATGATAATGTTTAGCTTGCAGAGGACAAGTCTATGATTGGTCCAGCATTCTGCCACACATCACCTTGGTCACTCTCAAATCCTGCCTGTCTCTTCTACTTACCATAATGTAACCTATTAAATGCCATTGCTTGCTGAGAGGGTGTGTCCATGATGCTATGTTGTGTTTAGGTAAACAGAAGATAGTCCTAAGCGATGAGTAGGTCATGAGGTACAAAAATCTTCAGTAGAAAGTGACCATTGTTATCACTGTTCCTGATTCTGTGCCTCCCTAGGACTGTCTGTCATGTCTGATAGTCTATGCCTACTCTGGCATTAAAGTCACCCAGAATTATAAACTTGTCCTCTTTTGGCACACTGATGAGGGTCTCTATGTCTTCATATAATTTTTCTTTGACATTATCAGGGTTCGACATGATGAGAGCATGCACACTGATAATGATGGGTGGCACTTTCCTACAAATGGCACTTGCATTGTAGTAACCCTATTGTTCACTTCTTTTAAGAGGCATACAAACTTGCTGACTAGATTAGATCAGATTGCAAAATTTATGCCAGCTTTACAGTAACCTGTATCACAGCAACCACTCCAGAAAAATATATATGCAGCTCTGACTTCAGTAAGCTGGCCTTATTTGCCATCTTTGTTTCACTCAGAGCTGCTATTTGAATGCAATACTTGCTGGGTTCTCTTACAACAAGGGTTATTCATCAATTTGGTCTACTAGATTACATATTATCCATGAGTGTGAACACATTCCACCTACCGATGGGGAATGAAGTCCTCTTTGCAGGAAGCAGGTGCTACTTCTAGCCTCATTTTACATTTAGGGAAATTGACACAAATAGAAGTTAAATGATTTGCTCAGAGTCACACAGCTAGTAAGGATATGAGACCAAATTTGAACTCAGGTCTTCCTGACTCCATGTCAGGTAATTTATCCACTGTCTCTGCTTTATGGTTACCTGACAAAACCAGACACCATTTTTAAAAAATATAATTCTTTATTTTCCCTAATTACATGCAAAAATAATTTTACCATTCTTTTTTTTTATTTTAAAATATTTTGAGTTCCAAAATCTCTCCCTCTCCTTCCCCCAGCATTGAGAAGGCAAGCAATTTGATATAGGTTATACATGTATAGTCATGCAAAACATATTTCCATGTTAGTCATGTTGTGAAATAAAACACAAACAAAAAAATAAAAATAAAGAAAAAGTATGCTTTTATCTGCATTCAGACTCAATCAGTTCTTCTCTACAGATACCATTTTTTCATCATTCTTCGCAATTGTCTTAGATCATTGTATTGCTGAGAGCAGCTAAGTCATTCACGGTTGATTATCATATAGTGTTGTTACTGTATACAATGTTCTTTCCTGATTCTGCTTATTTCATTTTGTATCAGTTCATGTAAATCTTTCCAGGTTTTTCTGAGAGCATCCTAATTATCATTTCTTGTAGCACAATGGTATTCCATCATAATCATATGCAACAATATGTTCAGTCATTCCCCAAATGATGGCCATCCCACTGATTTCCAGTTGTTTGCCACCACTGAAAGAGCTACTATAAATATTTTTGTACATATGGATCTTTTTCCTTTTTGTTTTTTTTTTATCTTTTTATGATACAGACCCAGTAATGGGTAAGGTTTTGTAGCCCTTTGTGCATAGTTCCAAATTGCTCTACAAAATGGTTGAATTGGTTCATAATTTCACCAACAGTGAATTAATTTCTCAATTTTCCCACACCTCCTCCAATATTTTCCTTTTCTGTAATATTAGTCAATCTGATAGGTGTAGGAGTTGTTCTAAGATGTATTTCTCTAATCAATGGTGATTTAGAGTATTTTTTTTCATATCACTATGGATAGTTTTGATTACTTCATCTGAAAGCTGCTGTTCATATGCTTTGAGTATTTATCAATTGAGGAATGGCTGTTATTTCTATAAATTTGACTCAGTTCTCCATTTGAGAAATGAGATCTTTATTAGAGAAAAACCACACACTATTTTAAAACTTATTTTTGAGAGGGAGTGTCTTAAGAGTACACTCCTTCTATGGATGGAATATTCTTAAATTCTGTGTCTGCCACAAGAAGTCAGCTTCCTCCTCTCCCCCAAACATCACAGAGCTGGGTGTCTTACATAGAACAGGAACATAAAATAAATATTCGCTAATTAGATTGATGCTCTGTTCATTCCAGGAGTGAGACATCCTGTGACCTCAGGGACACATGTGATCTTCTAGGTCCTTGGGTGAGGCTTTTTGACTGAGTCCATTTTAAAGAACAAATCCTTTTATTAAGGAAATTTGTTCTGTGAAGTTTGGCTTCAGTCAAAGGGCTGCACTTGAGGACCTAAAGTGGCATATGCTGCCTCGAGGCCACAGGTTCCCCACCGCTGGTATATTCTATTCAAACTCCTATTTTAAACCTCTCTAATGTTTTGTTTTGGTTTTTAAATCTGGTTTCTCTGCTGAATATTCTTAGGTCTTTCACAACCTCCCTAATCTTAAAGGCCATTCCTCTTATATTGTCCTCTCTTAGACAGAGTCTGATCCAAAAACACTGAAGTGTATCTGTGAGGTTCTTTGCTCATAACCTCTAACTGCTAAAGTGCCTTCCAGCTGACTTTTCCCAAACCTGACATTCTTTCTCTTCTCACCACCTCTTAGCTTCCCAGGTTTCATTCAAATCAAATCTCATTTCTGGAAGAAGGCCTCTTCTGGTCTCCCTCTATCCCCTCCCCTCACCTTATTGTTAGTACCTCTCCCAGCAATGAAGAAGATTATCTTCTGTCCATTCTCTATAATATCAAGTACATTGTTTTTGATATGTGATCTCACCCATTAAAAAGTGAGCTCTTCAAAGACAGGGGCAAAGTTCTTGTGTTTCTTTGCATCCCCATTGCTTAGCATGGTGTCTCATCCATACTCAATGCTAAATAAAAACTCACTGGTTGGTTAAAATTTAATGTGATCTTTGCTGTCTAAATCTAAGAAGCAGCATGTGAGAAACTTAAATTCTATTGCTTCTGTGGGATCACTTACTGAGTTGTAAATGGTGTTACCATTAATGTGAAGGAAAGATCAGAACATCTCTTCTATCTTCATTCCACCAGATGGGATTCAAAAAGTCAGTTTACTTGGCTAGAACATGGTGGTCAATTTAGTTCTTCTGCCTCCTCAATCAGTCAATCATTAAACATTTATTAAGTACCTACTATATACTAGCTAGACACTATGCTAAGCATTGTGGATACAAAAAGAGGCAAATGGATTAGATGCCATCTCACCTTCCTATCCCTTTCTCTTCCTTTCCCTTCCCTTTCCTACCTTTCCCCTAATCATCCTCCTGTTCTGATTTTCACAAATTATTATATTGTCATCTTACTTATCAACATCACAGCTAGAGAGTGGAAGACAGGGGAAAGGGAGAAAGATAGGCAAGTCCTATGTATTCTCATTCCTTGGTTACAATGGTTGGGGGATGGAACTATGTCCACATTATCCTTGTGTCTCTCCTAGCACCTAACCCAGTGTAGCACACACAGTAAATGCTTAACACATATTGAATTTGAGTTGGTTGAGTAGACAGCTATGGTGATCACAGCAGTAAAATGAGGCAGCTCTACCTAGAAATGGAATTATTTCAGTCAGATATGATGGAATCCTCTCTGGTTTCCTACAAATGTGGCAAGGCTTAATTAATAAGTGTATCACTTTGGCATCTCTGGAGAGAGGAATTCTAATGTAAACCACTACTGTTAACAGTGAGATAGAAGGTATCTTCAAAAGATTCCACTGTTTCCTAATGTAAAAAAAAATTCCAAACACAAGCCTATTTGTGTAACTATCAGAATCAAGTACTCCCTAAAAGAGACGTGCCTTAAAGTCCAATTTCAAAAGCAATTTATACTCTGGAGATTTGTATGATTAGAATGGACTAGACTATGCCTTGAAGCCAAAGAGCTCCCTACCCTATCTTTACCCCAATCTCTCTCCTCTGCACATACACAAATGTAAAGGCTTCTTTCTCAGAAAAAAGAAAAAAAATCATCCCATTCAACTTGTATGCAATCCACTGAGCAGATGACAAATCCCTCTAACATAATTCCCTCTTCGAATGCTCCATTTCTAAAGAAAAGTGACAGTGAGAAACCATTTAACCCTGGCACCTCTATATCACTCAAGGTATAATGTACATGCATTTCCAACTGACAATAAAAAAAAAAACCAGATTCAGACTTCCCACTATTGTCCTGCATCTTTCCTATTGTGTTCTGCACTCCAAAATCACTTGCTCTGTTCTTGCCATCATGCTTCAGAATCATTTATAGCAATTCCTTGTAAATACCCAAAAAGGACAAAATGCAGGTACCACATCTCCAACTCTTCGTGTAGCTCAGTTCCTTATGTGCTCATATGCATAAAAGGAAGCCATGCATTGATTAACACCATCAACAAACTTGGCCAAAAATCTGATTAAGCATTCATATCTGTGATTCTTCATCATAAGAGGGCATTAACAGACTGATTAATTTGCCACAAAGGTCTCAAACGCAGGAAAAGGAGATTGTTTTCCTCAGTCAGTCTGAAAATAGGTTCTCTTTGTGTGATCACCTTAACTAGGACATTTAAGATATCACAAAATTAATGTGATAGTAAAAAATTCCCCAGAAAAAGGAGAATTTTTTTGCATTAACAGAGTGCTATCATCATCATCAACAAGTCCTCTGTGACATCCTTTGCATGTTAAGAACTATCTATTTACCATGCCTTCCTTTAGTCCTGCTTAGCTTTCACAATAACTCTAGATCATGACCCCCAGGTCCAGCATTCTTTCTACTATATTATGGTGCCTTTCTTTCATTTACATATCTAGACTTTTGAGAGGAACCTAGTATAAGGCAAGCACACCACCTTCTCCAAATCTGTCCCCTGGTGCTACTAAAAGAGAAAGAGTACCGAACTGGACAGACCATTGGTCTAACCCCAAATGCCACTTTTTCTGTTCTCATAGACCCAAATATTTATCTATGTAAGGCCCAGCTCTGTTTTTCATTGATGTCTTCAACCTCTCTTTTTCTTCCCATTTTACTGGTAACGAAGAGAACTGCTAGATTTTTACGATGTAGAAAATACTATTTACTTTCTTCACTTCTTTTTTGGCTGTATTTCCCTCTCATGATATACAGCAGGCAAAATATGTTAGTGACGAATGAACATTTTGTTTTACTCTCATAAGAAAATAAGTTCAGAGATTTAACAGTAGTCAGGTCTGAAAGCTCTTGATTTTTAAAGGATGAGATGGTAGCATTTTCTCATCAAGGTCTGGTGGAAGCTAAATAGGACTAAAGGAAGCCGTGGTAAATAGCTGCCTAGGTCATATAACAAGGAAAGGATGCCACAGTAGACTTGTCCTTCTTGTTGCTGTTGTTATTCCAGTACCTAGGACAGTACATGGCACATGGTAGATGTTAAATAATTACTTGTTGATTGATTATTGAATGAGTGATGTGGAATAAGCCTGGAAAGGTAAACTGAAACTGGACTGTGAAAGGCTTTAAACGCCAAAACAAAGGAGTTTATTTCATTCTAGCTCCAATAAGGAGCTACTAAAGCTGTTTGAGAGCTAGGGAAAGACATGGTCAAGCCTATGCTTTAGGAATTTTAATTTGACAGCTGTGGGGAATTGGAGAGAAAGGCAGGTAGGAAGGAAAGAAGAAAGGTAGGGAAAGAGGAAGGAAGGAAATAAGAAAGGGAAGAAGGAAAGCAAAAGGGAAGGATGGAAGAGAGGAAGGAAAGAAGCAAGGAAGGAAAAGGATGGAGGGAAGGAAGGAAAAGTGGAAGGAAAGAAGGGAGGAAGAACGAAGGAAATAAGAGAGGGAAGAATGAAGGCAGAAAGGCAGTAAGGAAGGGAGGGAAGAAACCAGAGAGGGAGGAAGGAAGAAAGGAAGAAAGGCAGAAAGGAAGGAAGGAAAAAATGAAGGAAGTAAAAAAGAAAGGAAAGAAAAACGAAGCAAAAAAGAAGGAAGAAAGCTATTGATTATTATGTTATGGGCACTGTGCCAAGTGCTTTATAAATATTATCTTTTTTGATCCTCATAATAACCCTGGGAGGTATGTACTATATTTTATCTCCATTTTACAGTTAAGGAAACTGAAAGACTTGACAAGGGTCACATAGCTAGTAAGTTTATGAGGCCAGGTTTGAACGCGGGTTTTCATAAGGTCAATTCTATTCACTATTCCATCTAGCTAAGTTATCTAGGAGAGAGAATGATGCAGAGAGACCAATTAGGTCACTATTACAGTGGTTCAACTGAGAGATGATGAAGGAGCGAATGAGTGTAGCTCATGTGCCCAGAAAGAAAATGATGGGTGTGGAATGTTGTGGAGATAGAAAAAACAAAAGTTCACATATGTGGGGTGAAGAAAAGGGAAGAAAAAAGACTGACTCTGAGTTGGTTGTAATCTCAAATGATTAGAAAGACAACGCCCTCGAGAGCTAGGGGAATTAGGAATAAGACTAAGTTTTGGGTGGAGATAATAAATTCTGTTCCATCCCCAACCTAATAGTAAAGCTGGGTGGAAATGATGCATGGTCATACTCCTCTAAACCAGTACAGACAGTTCTTGCTTTATGTAAGTGGACTGTTCTGCAGACCTCTATCTAAAGAAATTTTTGCCCTTGGTTGTGGGGAAAGGAAGGACTAAGAGAAGCAGGAAAGAAGCTAGCACAATGTTCAAGGACACATGAGCTCCTGGGACAGGGAAGCAAGAACAGGAGGAGGAAAGTGGCAGGGGAAATCATGTAAAGATGTGGCTAATACAAAGAGGAAGAACAAGATGGGGTGTGCAGAAATGTGGGCACCTGACATGGACATAGACAGGAGAGGATGGGCAGACAGATTTGTAGTATCCAAGATGGAAGACAGATGCACAGGAGCAGACTCAGGTGAGTGAGTGGAATGTGGCAAAGGTCTACTCTCTTGGGGTCAGTGGTCTCAAGCCAAACTCCCATGCAGACTCTCTGCACATCTGTTCTGCTTTCATTTGGCAGAATTTCTTTTTGGTGTTTACTTGTTTGTTTTAGAAGAAGGTCACAGAGTGCTGAGCCAAGGGGCAAGAGTAGAGAGAGGGAGAGAGAGAAAGAGAGAAAAGCACAGTATTATACAGGAAAATAAAACATAGGTGCTTTTTTTGGAATGCAGATTTCTTTCAGAATTCTTTATGTAAAGAATTTGCATAATGTGAATTAATGTAAAGCAAGATTGTTTTGTCCTCTAAGATCCCAGCAGATAACTCCCATCTATGACTGGTGACTGCTTCAACAGCCCCTGAAGGTGTTACTCTAGTCTATCATGCCAAGAGGGTATTTGGTAAGACCATATTGCTTCAAGAAATCTATTCCTACAACTGAAGGTGATCTTCCTTTTCATTCTTTATGATATAAATTGGATATGTTTAGTCCCAGGCAATGAATACTAAAAATATTGGATCATAGTATATAGAACTGTAAAGCATGTTTGACACTATATAGCTACAAAACCCCATTTTAAAGATGAAGAAATTAAGACCCAAAATGTCTGCAGATTAGTACACTATGGAACTGAGAAGGAAAGAGGAACACTGATCTTCACACTTTAATTAGATGGATTAATTAGTACAATACTTCAGGAAATATTTAGGGGCATCAGAGAGCTGCTATATTTGATGTTGAGATGATTACAATCCAACTCGGGTATGGTGACGATTGCAGTAGCCTTCTGCTGGGTCTACCTACCTCATCTTCTCCCACTTCCAACTATCCTCCAGCCAAGGCAGTGATTTTCCTAAAGTTTAGGTCCAGTCATGTCATATACCACCACCACTACCCCCATTTCATAAACCTTGGTGGCCCCTATGACCTCCAGCATCAACTAAAAAATCCTCTGTTTGGAGTTCAAAGCTCTTCATAACCTAGTCCCCTCCTATCTTTGCCATCTTCTTATACCTTACTCTCCAACAGATGGTCTTTGATACAGTAATACTGGGCTCTTGACTGTCCATGAACAAGACTCTCCATTTCTCAGCTTCTAGCATTTTCCCTGGCTTCCTCCCATGCCTAGAGAGCTCTCCCTGCTCATCTCTACCTACTGGCTTCCCTGGATTCCTTCAAGTTCAAACTGAAATCCCACCTTCTACTGGAAGTCATTCCCATCACTCTAAATTCTTCTATCTTCTCTCTTGTAATTACCTCCTATTTATCCTGATATACCTTATCTGTAAATACTTCTTTGCTTGCTGTCTGCCTCATTAGGTTGTAAACTCCTTGAAGGAAGAGACTATCCTTTGCTTCTTTTTGTATCCCCAGTATCTGGCAGAGTGTCTGGAACATACTAGGTGCTTAACAAATTTATTGATTGATTAGTTGATGAGCAGAGGAATAAAAACAGGCAGTAGGAGCATCAAGTGTTGAAACTGGGAGTTTGAACCTGGGGTGATGCACTTCAGAACTGACATAAGAACAGAGTGTAAACTGAGATAGATGAGAGCTTGGTTGACAGCTGGTTATCAGATGTGAGGAACTCAAGAAGACCTACAGCTCTTGACATCAAGAACCTTGACCTGTGTCTCCTTCTGCAAAATCAGCATGCATAGGATTAGGGCTTGCAAACCTGGTTGGTAATACCAGGCATACAGCAAATACCAGGAAGGAAGCAGCAGTGGTGACATGTCCAAGATCAAACTTTTTTCTAGGATAATCTAGCTGAATCATGAGTGCAACACAGTTTGCCTAAAGGTTTCTATTTCCAAACAATGTCCCAGTGACTGAGATGAGGTGAGGAAGGAGGGAGGAGTGGAAGGAAGGAGATGAGACCAAAATATTATAGTACTTTCCAGTGATAACACTGCTATGTCTGTAGCCCAAAGAGATCCTAAAAAGGGAAAAGGACCTATTTGTACATAACATTTATAGTAGTTGTTTTAATAGTGTTTTAGAATTTGAAATTGAAGGGATGTCCAACAATTGGGGAATGGCTGAACAAATTGTGGTGTATGGATGTGATAAAATATTATTGTGCTATAAAAATGACAAGCAGGATGATTTCAGAAAAATCTGGACTTACATGAACTGATTCAAAGTGAAGTAAACAGAACCAGGAGAACACTGTACACAGTAACAGCAATATTGTGCAGTGAAAAACTGTGAATGACTAAGCTATTCTCAGCAATACAATGATCCAAGACCATCCCGAAGGACTAGTGATAAAAAAATGCCATCCACCTCCAGAGAAAGAACTGATGTTGTCTGAATACAGACTGAAACATATTTTTCTTTTCCTTCCTTCCTTCCTTCTTCCCTTCCTTCCTTCCTTCCTTTCTTTTTCTCTTTCTTTTCTGTCCTCTTGCACAAAATGACTACAATGGAAATGTTTTACATAACTGTATGTGTTTAACCTATATCAAATCGCTTACTGTTTCAGGGAGTGGGAAGGGATAGAATTTGGAACTCAAACTTTTTTAAAAAATCAATGTTAAAATTGTTTTTTAAATGTGATTGGAGAAAAATAAAATATTATTTTAAAAAATTAAGTATTCATCTCAGTTCAAATATATAGCAGGTAGTAGATCTGGGATTCAAATTCAGGTGCTCTGATTCCAAATCCATTTCTCTTACCATTATAGCACATTTAGAAATGAAAGGTTAAGGCACAAATATCTTGTCATCTGTCTCCCTGGGGAATCAGTACCTCACTACAGGACACTGCTAGACTGCTTGAATGGCTGAAGATTAAAAGGCATCAGAGGGCAGTTTTATGCTGACAACCAGAAGGTTAGCAAGTGGTCTTTGATAAGTTGTGACTCAGATTCTTGTATGAGGCCCAATTAACTGAGGATCCCACCTTTCCTGGAGAATAGATAGTAATATAAGGGTAAAATTAGTCATCTATGAATTGGTTGTATTGGAGAATCTGCTGAACAATCCCAGTTTTACTCTCTACACCTCCATTCAGACTTTATAAAGTTTGATCATATCTACTCTCAGTTTTCATTTTAATCTCCCTGGATCTATGTTTCCCGATCTCTACAATGAGGGAGGTGGATTAGAGGATCACAAGGGTCTTTTCCAGCCTTAAATCCTCTGATGCTATGATCTTTTCTGAATGAATGGTCTATGACTGAAGGACCCAGTCAAGGCAGAGAAAAGGCCATCACTATTAGCCCAACCCTAATGCTATCTTGTCTGAGGTTTTCTTAACCTCTTTTCTGATAGGTCCACTATCTTGAGCTAAGGGGAGTATTGAACCCTCTATTCCTCTCCTGTTTCCTCTCTACTGCTAATACAAATTCTTACACAACCTGATCAAAATGTGAAACCTCCCTTTCTTCACTTTATGCCACCTGAAAAAGGGAGATTTTGTTTGTTTTCAATGACCTTAGACCCTTAATTTCAACTGGAATAAAAACAGTGCCACCATCACAGGGTAGCTGGTTGGGGCAAATGAAATAGTGTGTGTAAAGTATTTTGAAAACTTAGAAGCTCTGAATAAAGGTCAGCTACTGTCATTACTATTACTGCAAATAATTATAATCAAATCTTTCTCACCTCTTTTTGATGGGGTTCAGAAAGAAATAGTATTGGGACAAGTCCTTATCATATTATTCTGTTATATTTAATGTTCTGTTGTTGTGACAGGTGTTTTCAGTCATGTCCAACATTTTGTAAACCTCATGTTGGGTTTTCTTGGCAAACATACTGCAGTGGTTTGTCATTTTCTTCTCCAGCTCATTTGACAGATGAGGTAAACAGTGTTAAGTGACTTGTCCAGGGTCACACAGCTAGTAAGTATCTAAGGCTGGATTTGAATTCAGGAGGATGAGTCTTCCTGGTTCCAAGCTCAGTGCTCTACATCCTACACCACCTAGTTGCCCTATTATGTTATTGTTGTTCAGTCAGGTCTAACTCTTCAAGACCCCATTTTGGGGAATTTTCTTGGCAAAGATACTTGGTTTGTCATTTCCTTCTCCAGCTCAAAGATGAGGAAACTGAAGCAAACAGGGTTAAGGGACTTGACCAAGGTCACACAGCTAATAAGTATCTGAGGCCAGACTCCAGGTCCAGCACTCTATCCACTGATCTAGCTGTCTGCCCACAAAATGTTGTACTATAGGTATCAATGATCTCTTAATTGCCCTACTGAATGGACTTTTATCAATCCCAATACTCCTCAACCTCTGTATAGTATTTGAAATTTTTACTGGCTTCTCCCAGATATTCTTTCCTTTCTAAATTTTCACAACACCGCTCTCTCCTAGCTATCCTCCCATCTGTACAAGCACTACTCAGTCTCTTTTGCTGATTCTTCATCAGAGGGTAAGGGGGGAAAGAGGTGAAGGGAAAGTAAGGGAATTCTATCATGAGAGTACATGTGGAGACAGAATTAGGCTTCAGATCTCAGCTGTAATGACGACTGAATTTGATTATTGATTGATTAATTGGTGAACAGAGGAATAAAAGCAGACAGTAGGATCATCAAGTATTGAAACTGGGAGTTTAAGCCTATGGTGATGTAAGAACAGAGTATATATTGAGAGAGATGTGAGTTTGGTTGATGGCTGGTTATCAAACTGGACTCTGCCACTTCTTTGCTGTGTAACCTTGGGCAAATCACTTAACACCTTTGAATCTTTATTTCTGCAACTAAAAATAAAACAAAGGAATTAGAACAGACCTCTAAGTTTTCTTCTAGCTCCAAAACCTGTCACCTTCAGTCCTGCTCTTGAAAAAAGGGGCTGGATTTTCCCTACTATAGAGAGAAGAGGTTTGAGAAAATAAATTCTTATAGAGTCAGGCAGGAAAGAATAATCTGGTCACTGAAAATAGTCCTGAAAGCAATAATATCTGTGGTGATCACTCTGTGATATATGAGATGAAAACAGTTTTAACCAGGGAGTCACAGCTGTCTGAAGATGGGTATGCTCAGGGTAGTGCTTCCTGATGAGTTCGATTTGCAGACTTCGGTTGAGAAAAAGCCAATTACCTTTCTAGACATTCTTCACCCACCTGGAACGTGATAGGCCCAGCAATCCCTCTGGACCCCTGAGCCTGCCCCAGCCATCCCGGAGTCATTCCATGGGTCAGGGGCATATCAGAGGGTGTCTTCTGGGGAATCACCCTGATACCTCTGGCTCTTGGCTGTGCTCTATAGAACACATCAGGGAAGCTTCAAGCAGCAAGACAGACCCTAGCAAATCCATTCCTCTCATCAGTTTCTGACAGCCCTGGTTCATTCAGCAAATGGATGGGTGGAGGGGGGCTTGAGGAAGCAGCCTGTTTAGCAGTCTGTGGGCTAACCAAGCTGGTGTCAAGGACCTAGGCTCCAAAGCAGGCCTGAGAAATGACCCAGCAAGAGAGAAGTGCTCCTCTGCAGGAGTAACACCTTCCTGCCAGCCATGCCAGAGAAGACTTTGAGGTATGCCAAGAACAAATTTGGACGGGGGTACATCTCTGAAAGTCTGGGTTGGTGCATTTCTTTGCAAATTATGCTTTTTCTCTGTGAACTGTTTCCAAGATTCTATTTTTCTTTTGCTATTTTTTCTTTCCCATCCTTTATTGGAGATTAATCAAAATTAGATACAAAAATTAAAGTAGGCATTGAAAGGAAAGTTAGAGCTTCACCCAACCTTGACATAACATGGATAATGGCAAAAAAAGATAATCAAGTAGATAGACAGATAGACAAGAGACAGAGTTTACATTTGTATTCCCAGACCTAAGCACAGTGCCTGGCACACAGAAAGGGCTTAATAAATGCTTGCTGAGTAGCTAACACCATTACAGATTAGCAGCTACTCTGCAATTTGCTTAGAGGCTTCAAGAATTACCTGAGGAAACAAGTGTATGCAGCTTGTCATCATACAGCTATATCTGTGCTGAAGGAAGGATTTGAACTCAGGTTTTCAACCTTCTAAGGATAACTCCTTATTCTTTACACCCTTCTACCTTACAATAATAACAAACAGAAAATCTGTATTTAATATCCTAACTTCTAAAAACCTTCAAATGTTGCCAATCAAGTCATAGAATCTCAAGATTGAGTGATGTCTCAGAGGTGTAGCCCAACTTCTGATTGATGGATCTCCTGGACAACTGGATAAATTCTGGCTTTGGAGTCAAAGGACCTGTGTTCCAATCCCACCCTAATAGTTCATACCTACATAACCTTGGCACATCACATAACTTCCCTGAGATTCACTTTCACTATCTGAGAAATAAGTGGAGGTTAGATAGAAGATATCTGAAGTCTCTTGTATTTCCATATCTATGATCCCATTATGTCTATGAACTCCATGACCCTTCCTAAAAAGTGGCTATTCAAATTCTGCTTGAACAGATGAGGAGCTCACCAGGAATCACCTTTACTCTTCTTGGCTCCAGAAATCAGAACTAGGAGCACTGAGTGGAAATTACATAGAAGCAGATTTTGGTTGGATTTGAGAAAAAAACCTTTATCGCTTTTTGGCTGTAGTGAAAGTGAATTAAACTTATTCTCTGATCATGTTCTGTGTCTTCGATCAGAATGTTTGATCAATCAATCAACCAACGCACATTTATTGAGCATCTACTATGAACTAGACATTGTGCTAGGTGATGAACCTACAAAGAGGAAAAAAAAGAAAGAAAAAGAAATAGTCCTGCCCTCAAGAAACTTACATTATCCCTTACAAGAGAGATAATCTGTACTTAAATAAGTATGTACAAAATAAACATATAATACATATATTATATATATATATATATGTTTTTTTTAACCATATGATGTTTTATTTCAGAAGGTTTATTTCCAGGCCCAACACAGATCAAGAGAGCTAGCAGGAGAGAGACAGAGACAGAGGCAGAGAGAGAGACAGAGACAGAGGCAGAGAGAGAGACAGAGACAGAGAGAGAGAGACAGAGAGACAGAGACAGAGACAGAAAGAGAGACAGAGAGAGACAGAGACAGAGAAAAGAGAGCACACTAGGAAGTAGGAAATCATCAGTCTCCCAAAACATTTCTGTGTGTAAGTTCCTTAAGCCCTCTTCATATGTAGGACAAGATCTTATTGAATAAATACAGAAGAAAAATATTCACAAACTCTATGTTCCTGCCAAACTGGCTGACTGGTTCATCTCATACAAGCTCCTCCCTCCGTGTTTTTACCCTTACTGTAGCTGTTCCTCATGCCTGGAATGCTCTCTTTTCTTTCCGTCCCAACCTCTTAGAACTCCTAGCTTTCTTCAGTGTTTGGCTAATGATATCTCCTTCAAAAAGACCCTTCTGGATTGCCCTATTCCTTAGTGACTTCTCTCCCTCATGAAAAGCAATTTGAATTTTTTTGATATATTCTATTTCCCCATATTTGTGAACCTGTAACATTCCACCAGTAGAATATAAGTTTCTTGAGAGCAGGTACTGGCTCACTTTTTTTTTTTTAATACCCAGTACTTAGCACACTGATTAACATAAAATAGGTACTAAATAAATGTTTTTTTGACTGACTGATTAATTGACAAGGAATATCATGTAAGAAAATGAAATGAAAAGGAAAGGAAAATGGCTCACCATAAATTAATATGCATTGAATGTATCATATTACTAATAAGAAGAGCTTATGTTTACATAGTACTATGAGATTTCCAAAGCATTTTCAGAAATTATCTCATTTTATTCTTACAATTAGCCTTACAACAAAGTAGATGCTTTATCGCCATTTTACAGATGAGGAAACTGAGGCAGTCACATAACTACTAAGTACCTGAGACAGGATTTGAACTCAAATCTTCTTGACCCTTGATGGTGGCATTTTCTACCATCCACTGTACTTTCAAGCTGCCCTCACTGTGTGACCATGAGCAAATCATCTCACTCCTCTGTGTTACAGTTTCTGCTTTTTTGTTATGAGCAGAATAACACCCATAGGGGCACAATAGATACAGCACTGTCCCTGGAGTCAGGAGGACATGAGTTCAAATTCTGTCTTAGATACGTACTAGCTTCGTGACGCTGCGTAAGCCACTTAACCCTAATTGCTTACACACACACACACACACACACACACACACACACACACACACACATACCCCCAAAGTGCTGGCTTTCCAGCATTGTCAGGAAAGCCTTTTTGTGAACCTCAGAGAGCTAATAAGAGAGGTAGGAGATTGGATCCAGCATTCAGTGTTCCATAGTAAAAAGTGCATGGAACTTAGAGTCAAAAGATGTGGGGTCAGTCCCTGCCCCACTTCCTGGGGATGGGAGCTTGAGCAAGTCGGGCTACCTTCTTAGGCCTTCATTTCCTCACCTGTAAAATGAAAAGACTGCACTAGACAATATGATGTCAAAGGTCCTTCGGAATCTTTTGAGACTCAGTTTCTTCATATGAAAGAAATAGGATAACATTTGTGCTTTCTACCTATGGGGCCATTAAGAGCAAAGCAGGAGCTCTGCTGCCGTGAAATACAATTAACCCTAAGTATTCCATACATATATGAAAGTTAAAAGTGAAGAGGAAAGGCAGGGCTCCATAGAAATGAATGAGTAAATGAATAGAGCACCCCAAGGGCCCAGTGATTCAGACTTAGTCTAGTCCACGAGCCTTAGTGTAGTTTTAAGCTTTAATAGTTTAAAATTGCACTGAGCCTTTGAGAATAACCTGTATAAGCGGTTCTACCAAATACTACTGCACAATATGACCAAGAAGAAAAGGGTCATTGCCCCCCGTGTCATTAGTTCTCTCTCCCCTGTATCAATCAGATTTCTTAAAAATCTCCTAACACAAGACTCAGCTTCTCTTTTTATGAGGCCGTCTGGTTCAATTAATTAACAATTTAGCCACATTCCTCTTTCTACACACACAATAAATCCTCTAAATGGCAAATGCCCAGCATCTCTCTCCATAGCACAAAAGCAAACTGAAATATGAGGTTGCCTACAAAATGGGAATATTGAGAGGACTCATTTGATAAAATGAACCAGTCACAGTCCTCCAGATGTTATCTCAGCAAGGAGCAAAATCACCATCAGGACACCTGACTGGACATAAGTACTTATTAAACAAATAGTCCATGCACAGAAATGTATTATGCCCTTTATGAGCTACAAAGGAGGCCAGAGGTGCTTTCTGTCCATTGGGAAGTGGGAGGAGGAGAAGGAGTAATGGTGGTGGGGATAGTGGTGGTATGTAATAATAGTAGTTGTAGTAGCAGTAGCAGCAGCAGTAGTGGCCATAGTACTGGCAGAAGTAGTAGTGGTAGTAGTAACAATTTATATCCTTCTCCTTAAACTGACACTACTGCCCACACTCATATAGCACAACTGCTATATACAGTGCTTCGTTTACAACAGTGCTGTGAGGGTAGGGAGTGCAAATATGAATGTCCCCATTTTTCAACTGAGGAAATCAAGGCCCAGAGAATTTAAATAACCATTTATCATCACATAGATTTGTTGTTGTTCAGTTTTCAGTTGTGTCTGACTCTTCATGACCCCGTGGAGCATAGCATGCCAAAATGGAGTTTTCCTGGCAAAGATACTAGAGTGGTTTGCCATTTTCTTCTCCAGTGGATTAAGGCTCAGGGGTTAAGTGACTTTATTTGTCTACAGTCAGATAGCTATTACATGTCTGAAGTCAAATTTGAACCCGGGGCTTCCTGACTCTAGGCCCAGCACTCTGTGCACCATAGCACCACCTAGCTGCCTCGGATGCCAAGCCTAGGTTAAAATATAGACCTTCTGGCTCCAAATCTAGCAGTCATTCCATTGCAATACCATCTGAGAGTGACACAAGCTAAACAGAGAGTTCATAGTAATGAGTGAAAGAACATGAAAAAGACCTGTACAGACTAGATTCAGAAGTACTGAAGGAATTCAGAGAAAAAGGGACAATTCTGTGGGTGGCCATTAGTAAGGGAAGACTTCATAAAGGAGATCAGCCTTGAGCTGGCCTCCTTGCTGGTCCTTGAACACCACATTCCATAGCTCAACTTCGGGCATTTTTGTGGCTGTCCCCCATCCCAATGCCTGGGATTCTCTCCCTCCTAGTCTCCCCTTCAAGTCTCAGCTAAAGTCCCACCACTATAAGAGGTATCCCCCTTCTAAACCTTTTTGACTTTCCTCTGAGACTTAGCCCCAATTTATCCTGCAAATACCCTGTTTGTACGTAATTGTTTGCATGTTTTCTTTCCCATTAGACTGTGAGCTCCTTGAGAGGAGGGGCTGGTTTTGTTTGTCTGTCCATTTTTGCCTCTTTTTATCCCCAGTGCAGAGCAATATGACTGCCACTTAGTAGGTGCTTAATAAAGGCTAGTGGACTGAGTTGAAGGCAGTATAGCATTTAAAATGATGGAAAGAATAATATTAGCATATTACAGAATGCTTTTGTTCTCACTGTCTCTCCTGCCTACAATAGTATTCTCCCTCCTCTTAGTTTCTCTGGCTTCCCTTAAGACTCAACTCAATACATACTTTCTGCAAGAAACCTTTCGCATTCCCCCAAGTGCCAGTACTAATACATTCTCTCTGTCTCTCTCTCTCTCTCTCTCCTTCCCTCCCTTCTTCTCTCTTCCCCCTCCTTTTCCCTTTCCTACTCTCTTCCTCTTCCTCTCACTCTCCCTTTCTCTCTCACTCACTTTCCATCCCACATATAAATAGATAGACATACATAGATTTGCATGGATATATGTATAGAGATAACAATATAGACAATAAATTATTTAATTTTTATATTTCATCTTCCACATTACAATGTAAGCTCCCTGAGAGTAGGAACAGTTTTTGCATTTTTGGTAGCCCCAGGAATTAGTGCCTCTTATACAGTAAACACTCCATAAACTCCTAGTGACTACATGGCCAATGTATATAATCAAAGGCTAAAATATTCCTGACCATTGTCATGGCTCATAACACATTATTACAGACTCCAGTCTACAGTGTGAATAGACCTCATGCTTCATTACAGTTAGTGCTCTGTGTTGGTATAATATGTATCTAAGGATATCTAGTCATTGTTTAAATATGTGTTCATCTTGAAAGTAAGGAAGGGGCCAAGAACAGTCAAATCTATTTTATCAGAGATTTAAGTGAGTTGCAAAAGGTCATATGGGGAATTAAAACAATCCACAAATATTTATTAAGTGCCTACTGCATGTTGGGCACTGTGTCAGATGCTGAAGTTACAAACAAAATAAATGAAATGATCCTACTTAAAGTGAGCTTTCTTTTTAACAAGGTGGACACATACATATATCAGTATATGCAGAATAAAGAAATTAGGAAGTAAATAGAAGCTAATTTAAGAGGGAAGGTACCAGCAATGAGGAAATCAGAAAGGCCTTCATGGAGAAGGTGGTCTTTAAGCTGGGTCTTGAAGGGAGAGACAATTATGCAAAATGGAGGTGAAGAGGGAGTGTGTTCCAGGCATGGGGGATGACCAGTGAAAAGGCATGGAGATATGGGAGATTGTCATGTCATAATGTCAACTACGGAGATATCCAATGCAGTTTTTCAAAGCAGTTTCATAATAATCTTGAGTTAGGTCCTACAGTCATCACCACCACCATCATCATTATTAGTATTGCCTCCAGGAAAGCTAGGTGGTGCAATGGATAGAATGCTGGCTCTGGAGTCAGGAGGATATGAGTTCAAATCCAGCCTCAGACACTTATTCACTAGCTATGTGACCCTGGGCAAGTCACTTAATCCTCTTTGCCTCAGTATCCTCATCTATAAAATGAGCTGGAGAAGGAAATGGCAAACTGTAATGGTAATGGGAATTTGAAGATCTTTCCTGCCCCTTAATAAGCCTAAGGGAGTTTGAAGACCTTCCCTGATTCAAAGATCTTCCCTGCCCCCATAATTGGCTAAATGTAATCACATGGAACCTATGATGGGAGGAGTTTGGTGAAGAGTGGAGCAGAGCCCACAGGAAGCTGGGAGTCAGAGCAGTTAGAGACAGTGGGAGGAGAGGATGCACCCAGGCAGATAGCTAGGATTATGAGTACTGGTTTGGGGAAAGGCTAAAGGATGGTGTGGCAATCTGCTGCATTGTGGTGTATTAACTTCTATGTTGCTATGATGGATTCAGTTTCCTGGGGTTGGGATTTTATTTTCTAGTGTCTGAATAAATGTTTTGTTTGTGTCTCCTATATGGAGAGTCTATTATATTTTGCAATTGAGTACTACACTAGCATATTAACAGTGGTGATAATAATATAATAACACTGTGAATATTGCATTGGCACTACACAAACCACTCCAGTATCTTTGCCAAGAAAACCCCAACTGGGGTCAAAGAGAATTGGATGTGACTGAAACAATTCAACTAGCAACACCCCCATTTTCCCATTAAACAGATGTGAAAACTGAGTTCAGAGAAATAAAGCAATTTACCCAGGCTCACATTGCTAATAAGTGTGTGCTCAGTGCTGTGGTTGCAACCCAGATCTTCTGACTCTTAGGACTTTGTTCCTTTGAAGATACTGTGCTGCCTCTCATAACAGTCTACCTGTCTTTTTCCCAGGCCCTGCCCTTGGTTTTATGTACAGAGATCACTAGACCTAATGGGTAATACAGGCTTTTAAGGGCCTGTAAAACAGAAAGGTTTTGGCCAGTTGTCTAACAATGACCTGGAGTTCTGAAAGAGTCCTACTTTCTGTTCAGTCTGTGCTTTTTAAACAACAATTTTTCCACGGGGCTTATGGACATTCAGTTCTAGCCCAGAGTGCATTTCTACTTCTAAGGTATAAATATAGCTCAAGTTCCCAGTGAAAATGCTGACAACATCTAAAGAACAATGGTATGTGACCAAAACCATGACCAAAACAGACTGACTGGGCAGGGAGCGATCTTCCTTAACCTGAATAAAAGAAAATATATTTAATATAGCTGTGGGTATGAAATTAAACCAAATTAGATTTCACTGTACTTCAAATCAACAAGTATTTATTAAGGCCCAGGCATTGCACTAGGCAATGGGAATACAAAGACAAAAGAAAGAGATAGAGAAACAAACAGCTCCAGCCCTCAAAGGTTATACTCTACAGGGGAGGAGAGGGGACATATACATGAAGTAATAGATGAAATAAAAGTAAACTTATTTTCCAGAAGCTTACAATGTACTGAGGAGAAACAAAACTTACACAGTTAAGTAAAAACACAATATATGCAAATTACAAAACAAAGTAATTTGGAGGGTAAGGCACTAAGAACTTTGGCTTTTTTTTTTTGAGAGGGGAAGGTAAGGCAATTGGGGTTAAGTGACTTGCCCAAGGTCACACAGCTAGTAAGTGTGTTAAGTGTCTGGGGCCAGATTTGAACTCAGGTCCTCCTGATTCCAGGACAAGTGCTCTATATTCACTTAGTCACCTACCTAGCTGCCTCACAAAAAACTTTGAAAGGAGCAGGGGATTCCAAGGCAGCTGGGTTCCTTGACTGATTGAGCATTAGCCCTGGAGTCAGGAAAACCTAAGTTCAAACCCTGTGTGACTCTGGCCAAGTCACATATTCTCTGCCTGTTTCACTTTTCTCACTTGTAAAATCAGGATAATAGTCACACAGCTAGTTAGTGTCTGCAGCCAGATCTGAACTCTGATCTTCCTGACTTCAGGGACAAATCTCTATCCACCAAGACATCTAGCTGCCTCCTTGCCTTGACTGTCTTGCTCACTACCTCATAAACCTTCCCTCCACATTTCTATTAACCTTCTTTCTTTTACTTCAAAGCTCAACTCAGTTACCACCTACTCTAATGAGGTCTTTGGTGATACATCAAGCTCAACCTCCAGGATGAAAGAATTCTTTCCCTCTTTATATTGCCTTAGAATGTTTTGAAAATACCCCCCTTTTACCCATATCACTCTTCCTCATAGCATACTTATCTGTCTACACCATATTCCACGCTGTGAAGTGTAAGCCCCTTGAGGACAAGAACTATGATCATTCCAATTTTTTATCCCCAAGACTTTCACCTTTTACGACTTTAAGATAGTTCTTGAAATTCATCTGATTAGAGTCTTGCTATTCCTTATGCTGCCAAAGTCAGATTCTAAGTCTCAAAGGACTATTCCCAAGTTGAAAAGGAAAATATGGTTGCCTGTTGCCAGACAGGAGCTCCAAAATTACTGTGTAACATTAAAGCTGCCTACTCTGGGTCAGACACCATTAAAAGGTTGCTTAATTCAGGTCAGTACTTTCCAAATGTTTTGTCACAATTTTGCAGAGGGTCATGGCTGCCAGGAAATATCTATTTTCTTTTGCCCCTTGGTGCCAACAGTAGGAGGTTAGATGGGGATTTAGGCGGTCAGGGTGGGCAGGAGAAGTCCCTGCTGTTGCTTCAGAGATGGCCTGATTGTAATAGCTCCCCTCACTTCAACTTTGGAAAAATCTGCCATGGGTTTGATTTAATGAACCAGGCCTGAACTGGAAATGAGCGTTCAATAAAAAGATGATGAAAAGTAGGCAAAGAATTTAAGACAAAAGGTATCTTACTCCCACTCCCACCAATTTAAATCCTAGATTAATAAAACTGAGCAAGTCATTTTGCCTCTTCAGGATTCGGTTTCCTCATCTGTAAATGAAAGTTTATCCCCCACATATGAGTCCAATACATGGTAAAGTGACTGGAATATTGAAAACAGTGTCAACAAGTCCTAGGTTCATATTTTGCTTCTGACACTTACTAGTTGACATGATCATGGAAAAGTCACTTCACCCCTTGATAGCAGACCAACCAGTCTCAGTTTCTTGATCTGTAGTACAGGGATAATAACACCTCCAATATCTGTATCATATGACTGATTTGAGGATCAAATGAAATTATGTATAAAGTACCTTACCAATAATTAAAGCATTATATAAATGTCAGATAAGAAGAAATAATAATAATAATTTTAAAATGCTACCCAAGTATAAGCTGCTCTTATTAAGAGCATAACCCAGATTGCCTCTTCTAATCAGTAAATGGCACCAAGTTTCATTTGTATGACACACCTATTGTTCCAGTGAGGCGTATACAAAAAAGTTAGGACATGGGGGGGGGGGGGGGGGGTAGGTAGGTGCAGTGGGCCTGCTGTTAAGTAGGGCCAGGCCTATAATGAAGTCAGAATATTGGGGCTGCAGGCAGCTTTATTCGGATTCCATCAATACACTGGACACCTTTGTCATAGAGACAGTGTCGAGGGCACCTGAAGAGGCTACCAACCCTAGCACTTTCCATTTAAGAAAGGCTCTGCCCAGTGACAGGGGTAAATGTACAGAGAGGATATAGATGAATCTTTTGATGGGCAGAGTTAATGCATTTCCCAGACATCTGAAAGGTCACCACTCTGAAGCTCTGTTTCCTTTCCTCCTTCTCTTCACGTCTATTTTTCCTACTCTTTTAAAGGGTCAGGGTTTGAGGGGCATGGTAGGGTTGGAAAGAGAATAACATCATGTCCTTACATTTCTTAAAATTCTTCTTGTACTTGAATCCTCTGAAGCACATGTGTGTCCATACAAGGCTCTTAAATATCAAGGG
Organism: Petaurus breviceps papuanus; assembly: GCF_028583685.1. Lineage (NCBI taxonomy): Eukaryota > Metazoa > Chordata > Mammalia > Diprotodontia > Petauridae > Petaurus > Petaurus breviceps. Next base: position 18,354,286 of record NW_027187352.1, read on the forward strand.
AAGGATAAATACCAATCATGGAACTGAATTTCAGTTAATTCAACAAGTGTTTAATGTGTACTGTCTGCTCAGCACTGTGTTAGGCACTGTGGAAAATAGAAAAATAAAAGGTGTGAATGACCCTTGCCTTCAGGGAACTAAAAATTTAATTTGGGAAACACTCCATTGAAAATAATAAAGGAATGTGAGGTGGTATGGCTTAGTACCTACATACCTCATCTGAGTTCAAGTCCCACCTCTGACCCATACAAGCTATGGATCTGGTCAAGGCAGTTAATTTCTTAGTGCCACTAAACAACTCTGACAAAGAAGGGCAGGTGTCGAACTGCACTGGAAGAGTTTCCTCACTGAAAGTTCTCTCTTTTCAGACATAACCAACTCTTTATGACCCCATTTAGGGTTTTCTTAGCAAAGATACTGGAATGGTTTACCATTTCCTTCTCCAGTTCATTTTACAAATGAGGAAACTGAGGCAAACAAGGTTAAGTGACTTGCCTGAGGTCACACAGCTAGTAAGTGTCTGAGGCCAGATTTGAACTCATGAAGATGAGTTGCCTAGCTGCCAGAGAGTTCCCTGCATCGATTAAATCATAGTCCAAGTTGGTGGAGAAAGGAGGATGGTGGAAAGATAGATTTGATTCCCTGAACCAATAGCTGATGTTGATATATAGTCACAGAAGGATAATTGTAGAAAACAGAGGTAATGAGGTGTTAATTGTTTAACAAGGTGTTAGCACCCTGTGATGCCTTTTATAACATGTGAACACCTCTCTGACAGAATTAAAGGGAGCAGCCTCACTGGGTGAGCAAAAACTGGGCCTGATTTTAAAACAAAATAACTAAGCTCTGAGTGGGTTTGGGAGGTCCAGGGAGTGAAGGCCTAGAGCAATCTGTAAAGGAGACCCCTTGGTGTGTGGGAAAGGATTTATTTATTTGCTTTCGCTCAACTAGAAACGGAACTTTGGAGCTCAGCTACTTAACCACTGCTTGAGCAGTGAGCAGGGACACACACTCTATCGGATACAGCTTCCAGTGGAAGCATCTTTGGCAGCAAAGAAGGAAAACCACTGTGGACTCAATGCAGAGCTAACCCTGCAATTAAGAACTGTACTCCCACCCCTCCCCAATCCCCCCAGCAGAGACTCTGTACCTGAGGAAATTTAGGAGAACTTTTCCAAAAGAAAAAGAACTTCCTGGCCTTATGCTACCAGAGCAGCAAGTAGTCTTGACCACAAATGTTCCCTGTATGTGATTCTCATTCACATTTTTGTTAATGTTCTAATGGATATCGTATATATCATTGAGGGGAGGGGATGTTTTATGGATATTTTTCTTACATTTCTTCTTAATGTCATCTTAGTAAATGTTTTCACTAAGAACCAATTAATTTTATCTACTAGCTAAGTATTATTAGGAAACAAGCTGTTGGGGGTTCGTGTACTATATAAATAGGAGTGTAGCCTCAGACACTAGCTTTGTGACCCTGGGCAGGTCACTTAACCTTGTTTACCTCAGTTTTCTCATCTGTAAAATGAGATGGAGAAAGAAATGACAAACTACTCCGGTATTTTTGCTAAGAAAAAGTCAAATGGGGTCACCAAAAAGTGACTGAAATGACTCAACAACAATAATAGAACCAAAGGATACTTTCATACTTGAGATTAGCAGACATCCTCTGGGGAATCCAACCCAAGTGCATAAGTGCCATGTGGAGGAAATAGCCCAAGAGGATGCTATGCAGATACATATATGTATGAGTGTGTGCATACAACTATATATGTGCATATGTATGCATGCATGCATGCATGTATTTAAACCTATAAGAAGCGGAAAGAGAACTGGATTTTTTTAAAGGAACTGAGTTTAGTCCTATCCTTCCCCTGTATTACCTGTCTGACTTTGAACTTACCACTTAAATCATTATGAGGCTCAGCTTCCTCATCTATAAAATGGCAATAACAATACTTATTCCATTTCACATGTGAGGATCACATGGGACTATATATAGATATGTGTGTACACATACATATATACATACACACATATATACATATATATGTGACATAATATAACCATAAAAGGCTATAAAAATATGTACTTAGCATAAAGAAGCAGCAGAGTATCATGAACAGAGGCCAGGATTTGCACTCTGATTCTCAGCCTTATAAGCGATCTTACTATCACTGTGACCTTGGACCAGTGTCTTCAGTACTCTGGGCTCCTTTATATAATAAGCCAGCTAGACTCAATACTATTCCTTTAAGGTTCCTTTATGCTCTAAATTGAATAATTCTATGGGCAATGTATGAGAGTAGATCATTAACCAGATGACATTGTATAGAATCTAAATGTCACAGAAACCACAGAGATGTGAATATCCATGATCTGTTCTTAGGAAGACAGGAAATTCTTCCTTGTATCAAACTGGCATCCCACATCTGGCAATTCACAACCAATAGAATCCTCAGGAAAAGTCAGGGCATATGGGGTCTGATTTTAGGCTTCATTTCATATTCAGAATCTCCCATGAACACACAACCTAGATGAAAAAGGAGCCATAAGGAGATGCTTGCAATGTGCAGTTTGTGCCGTGGCCTTCAAGATGTAGTCCCTCACAACAGCTGCTGCTCACCATGCTCAAATCAGTAAATGGTCTAAGAATAGTCACCAGCACCTAAATGAAGCACCACTTCATGGTCTTGGTGTATGGCTCTAACAGCATGAAAGAAACAGGAACAGGGGAGGCAATAAGAGGAACCCCAGGAGAGTTCATAGATCTAGCCCAAGAGAGACATTTGCAGAGTTTGTTTATAGAAATGATGATTGAATTCAGTGATGATTGCATTGGACTAGCAGATCTATAGTCAAACATATGTTTGAGAGGAGTTTCAAACACTTGGCATTCAAATGGATTTAATTCCTCTCCCCACCTCCAATACTTTTCAGAAATACATACATATAAAGTAAGTGAAATAATGCCCTGGATCATTTTAAACAATGTAATATCTAAACACAACATCAATCAATAATCTACCAATATTTGCATGGGACTTTTAGTCAGGAAGACCTGAGTTTTAATCCTGACTCAGACAATTACTAGCTGTGGGACCCTGGGTCCCATTTTAAGTTTTCTGTGCCTCGATTTCCCCATTTTTAAAACTGGGTAATAAAAGCACTTACATCACAAGGTTGTTGTAAGAATCAAATGAGATAACATACTACAAAACACTGTGTAAATCTTAAGGTGCTATATAAGGTGTTTTATTTACCAAGCACCTACTGTGTGCCAATATACAGACATAAAAATGAAACTCTCCCTATATGTAAGAAGCTTATATACTAATGCAGAAGAAAACAATACATATATAAGTATATACACAATAAATATATAGTGAGTAAATTTTTGTTGTTGAGTTGTTTTTAGTCATGTATTCATATCTTCATAACTCCATTTGGGATTTTCTTGACAATGATACTGGAGTGGTTTGGCATTTCCTTCTCCAGTTCATTTTGTAGATGAGGAAAATGAGACAACGGGGGTAAGTGACTTGCCCAGGGTCACACAACTAGTAAGTATCTGAAGACAGATTTGAACTTAGGTCTTGCTGATTCCGGGGTCACATTCTAGCCAATGGGCCACCTAAATGCCCTAGTGGTTAAAGACAAGATAATTTGAAAGGAAGTGTACTAGTGGTTGAGACAATCAACGAATGCTTCATGTAGAAGATAGCACTTGGCCTGCTTCTTGAAGAAAGTGAGAGATTCTATTAGGCAGAACTAATGAATGTCCATTGCAGGTATGAGGGCTGGCCAGAGGCACAAAGATGGGAGATCAAGTGTTGTGTCTGAGGTGCAGAGGGAAGGATGGTCAATATAAGCTCTTAGAAAATAACTTTTATATGATTATAGAAAATTAACCAGGCTTTTTCCTATATAAAGAAAACACTTCCCAGAGGATCAAAATGACAACTTGGTGTTTGGGTTGAGCTGAGCAATGGGATATCATCAGTCAGCTACATTCATGATACAGGCTGTGGTCTTTAATAATTAAGGGTTTTCAAAGTTTCATTTTTTTTCTCCAGTACTGAACTATAACTTTGACTCAAGAATCACAGTTATAAGATTTACAGATCAATGGATTTCAGTCATCTCCCTACCTCTGGTGTCTTCTTTCATTTCATCCTTCCCATACCTGTCAACTTAATCTCTCAAAAAATGTTAATGGCTCCCTATTATCAAATAGGACCGTCAGGAAAAAGCTTTGAAATCTAATAAGACTATATATGTGTGTATGTGTATATCAGTTTTAGACATATACATATGTATGTGTATATATGTTGAAAACTGATACATGTGCCTATAATAAATATATGTGTGTATATACATATATGTATATGTATGAATATATTTATTGCTCCTCCACATGAATTTAATTACTAAGTGCATCCATCAAATATATATGAATGTGTATACATATATGGTATACATGCATATGTGTATATATGTATATATACATACACATATATCCATTTTAAACACTACTTTTCTTACAAAATCAAAGTCCAGTTATCATAATCTATTATTCAAGACCTATATAACCTGAGCCTTTCCTACCTTTCTGGTCTCTAAACATCCCATTCAAGGAATTAACCTTTTTGGAATGAAATCTTTTAGCAGTATTTTACATACTGTACTACTTTATTAAACAGCATATAACAATGGCATTTTAACTCCCATTCATAGATTGGACTCTGTCAAATAAATTTCAACCTGATGAAATCCTTCTCTACCTAGAGGCAATCAGGTGGCACAGTGGATAGAGCTCTGGGCTTGTGTTCAAGATGATCTGAGTTCAAATCCTGCCTCTGATACTCCCTTCCTCCTCCTGTCTTTTTTTTTTTTGGAGGGGGGAAGGCAGGGCAATTGGGGTTAAGTGACTTGCCCAAGGTCACATGGCTAGTTTCGTGTTAAGTGTCTGAAGGCAGATTTGAACTCAGGTCCTCCTGACTCTAGGGCCAGTGCTCTATTCACTGTGCCACCTAGCCACCCCAGATACTTCCTTCCTATGTGACCCTGAGCAAGTCACTTAATCTCTCTCTGCCTCCATTTTTCCAACTGTAAAATAAGGATAATAATAGTACCTACATCCTAGGGTTGTTGTATGAAATGAGAAAAGATTTATAAATCCCCTAGCACAGTATCTACCAAATAGTAGGCCCTTAACACATGCATGTTTCCTTCCTTCAAGAACCAGCTCTGACCCCTTCAAGGAAGAAATTCCCTAATTGTCCCAACCAGGACTGATTTCATCCTGCCCAAATTTCCCAGATGCCGCATTTTGTCTCATATTCAAAAGCACAGTTATTGGGACACGAGTAACAGGCATCCCCCTAAACAACTAGGAGTTTCTTAAAGGAAGGGAGGGTCTCCTTTCTTTCATCTTTCTATACTTAGCACCATGAACAGTTGCTGGAACCCAGTAGATGATATTAAAGGTGTGTTGAACTGACTGTTCTTTTTGATGCAGGGTCATCATTAAGCTCAACAATTAACATGCTATGCTATAATATGGTGATCTCAGTGGCAATTAAGGTGGGTAGGACCAGAGATGTAACTAACAATTTTGGTGCCTGGCACAAGCTACTGTGTTCATTTGCTTTTGTGTCCTGTATATGTAATTGTTCCAATGATCAAGATCTCTATTTTTTAACACAGTATCAAATCATGTTGATGATTAATGCTTTGTAATATAGTTGAAAATCTGCTACTTCTTTTCTATTTATTTTCATTACCTCCCTTGAGATTCTGGACCTTTTGCTCTTCCATATCAATTTCATTACTATCTAAGTGCCTTCATCAAACAACTTTTTAAAGACAAATGCAAATAACAGGGTACCCTGGCACCCAAAGACCAGAGTAATGAGGAGAGGAGAGGGGAGGGGAGGGCAGGGAAAGACCTCAGGACATTGTCCCCATAAGGCCACTGTTGGTAAGGCTATCATTGGGGACAGAGGGGAGTAGAGTGTATCTGGGAGCAGGGGGAAGTAAATGAAGAATACCATCCAGTAGCTTCCTATTTGAATGAATTTTTCCTACTAACTAGTTGCTGTTCCATTTTGTTCTGTTGCTAAGTATAAGTCCGTATAGGTACCATAAGGGTTTTCTAACACGTGGTGCCCTTGGACAAAGCCCAAATTATCCTACTATAGTTATGGCTCTGGGAAGGACTATCCACCCCAATATTAAAAGATCTTAGCTTGCTATGCAATTTTAGTTTTATGTCTGATTTTTATAGTTTTTTGCCTCATTCACTGTTCACTGACAGGATAACAGCCCATTCCTTCTGCCCTTCTGGACTTCATGCCTCTGCTGTGGTCTCACCCTGGAAGCTGAGGCATGCTTATCCTGGTGAATCCATCTGTCATGGAGGCACCATCCCCCACTGGTCACCTCCTCCCCAAAGCTCCATTTTGGCACAGACTAGTCAATCTTCACTCCCCTCCGGGCTGGATTTTACCACCACCTACCTTTATTGCTCCCTTTGGTGTATGGTCTTCCTCTATTAAACTAGAAGCTTCTTACAGGTGGGGACTGTCTTTCTTTTTGCCTGTCCTTTTAGACCCAGTATTTAAGCTAGTCCCTGGCACATATTTAGTGCTTTATAAATGTTTGTTTTTCTTGCCTTGCCTTCTCCTTGGTGGCAATGTCCCTTTTCTAACACCATGCCTTATTCAACCTTCTATTTGCTATTTCTAGTCTTCCGTGTGCCGGGAAACAAGATTGCCAGAATAGTTAGAGCAGTGTTTAGTGAGAGAATTTCCTATGAAGAAAGTTTTGGTGGAAGGGATTTGTGGCATTGATTTTGCTTGTTCAGTTTTTGCTTGTTTCAATCTTGAATATAAAGTTATTTGTAATATATGTCGTTTTCCCTATCAGAATGTGAGTTCCCTTGGGGCAGCTAGGTGGCACAGTAAATAGAGCACTGGCCCTGAAATCAGAACCTGAGTTCAAATCCAGCTTCAGACACTTAACACTTACTAGCCGTGTGACCTTGGGCAAGTCACTTAACCCCACTTGCCCTGCCCTCCCCCCTCCAAAAAAAAAAGAATGTGAGTTCCCTTAGGGATCATGTTTTTGTCTCTCTGTATCCCAAATGCTTGGCACAGTGCCTGATCCATTAATAAGTGCTTGTTGACATAACAACTACAGTTATCTGTATGTATGCCACATCTCCCTACAAGAATGTAAAACTCTATGGGGACAAAGTTAGTCAATTTGCTACTATATAAATTCCATATAGCCTCCCAAGTTCTGCATGTAGTAAAGACTTAGTTATTCATTGAATTTGCTACTCCAGGATCTTGGCAGTGTCCCCAAAAGCTGAGGCAACTGTCTAAGGCCATAACTAAGGACATCGATTCAGAAAAGTGACCTCCAGCTAATGGAAACATTACTAGCAATATTCAATAGGGACATCCCCTTTTGGGTCATAAGTTCACAGACTTAAAGCTTTAAGAGATTCCATAGGTCAGCTAGTCAAACACCCTAACTGGAAGATTTCCTATGAAAAATAAAACCTTTCTCTGTTGGGGAAAAATACTGAACATGCTACAGGTTAACAAATTATCGATGAGTATTATTAAGATTTGTACCTCTCTATCACACAGTAAACATTATGTTAGAGATTACGGCGTTGTTATAGGACTAGCCCCCCCCAGAACCTCCGGCCATTCACCTCCTACAACACTGAAGGGAATAAGGAAAAGAGACAGAGAGAAACACAGAGATAGAGACAGACAGATGCGTAACAACAAAGAAGCCACCTTACTGCTTTGCAGAACATTCTTCAATTTAAATGGAGGGCAGAACGAAACTTTGAGGCCACCAATGCTTCAGCTCTGCCCCATCCTCCATTACTTGGCAGAATCAAAAATAACTTTGTTGCAGAAGAGATTTTCAGACTCAGAACCTGAAATGATGTGTTTGAAGAAGGCAGGCCCTCAAATGCAATACCCTCGGTGCCAGGGCTGATGACTAAGACAAACAGATTCCTGGAGGATGGCATGAAGTTCACTCCAAAGTGCCCAGGGAACAACCCTATTACTGCACAGCAGAATAACAAATAGAACTGCAGGTTTCCTTCACAATTCAGCTCAAGGACTACTTCTTCCAGGAGACTTTTTCCCTAACCCCCACTCCCTCACCCTCACCACCACCACCACCATGTGAATATCTGCCCTCCATTTACCTTAAATTTCCTTTTATTTTACATGCATACATTCTTGCCACCAAATTTCCTGGCATTGTCAAATTGTTTGACATTAGAAACTAAAATGAGTTTCAGTAGAAATGACATTAAAGAAGAGGCCTCCGACCATCTGCTTTACTGCTGCACCCTAAGGACCATGGAACTCTTCCATCTGACTCGTCGCTGAAACTTTCCATTTCTGTTGTCTCCAAATTACAATGTGAGCTCTTTGAGAGTAGGGATCATCTTTTTTCTCTTTTTGTAGCTCTGGGTTTAGCACAGTGCTTTTGTGTATAATAAATTAATTAATAATTAATTAACTACTACTTTTGTTTCTATTCATTCATTCCCACCCCCTTTGTCCCCAAAATGAAAGCTCCCCAAGGGCAGAGATGGCTGAATTTTCATCTCTGAAATTCCAACACTTAGCCCTGTGACTGGAACACAGTAGGCATTTAATGAATGTCTCTTGATTGGTTGATGGATTGAATCATAACAAACAACTACAGCCCCATTTGTTAGGCCCCACCCTGCCCCTTTCCCTGCACACTGGAATCCAAGGAACAGACATGTCCTTTATCCCAAAAGGGGACCAGGGGACCTGGAATTTTTCTATGAGATTGGACTCAATTTTATTTCTGGGTTCTGTTAGGCTAATCATGGCTAGACTTTCAAGTGAGAGGGTTAAATCAGATGATTTCTAAGTTTTCTTCCAGCCTTAAATATCATGATCTCAAGTAGTAAATATACAGTATACATTCCAGATTTCTATGGGTGTTTATCCCATTTCCTCCACTGAACCCTGAAAATTTCAAATTATCTTTTGTACCTCCCCTCAGCACCTGAACAAAGCAGGTCCTGTTTAATCCTAGTCCCTAAATATGGCAGTTCCCCAAGGTTTTCCCCCTTGGCAAGTAAGTGGCTCAGTAGAGTAGGACCAAAGTTCTGGACCTGGAATTCAAATGCAGCCTTAGACACTTATTGACTGTGTGACCCTGGGCACTTAACCTCTGTTTGCCTCAGTTTCCTTAAATGTAGAGTGAGTATAATAATAGCACTTACCCCCCCAGGTTACCGTGAAGATCAAATGAGATAATCTATAAAGCACTTAGCATAATGACCAGCCCATAGTAGATATTTAATAAATGTCTATTGATTGACTATTACCTTTCTACCCTCCCAGTCCTCTTATATTTTACTCCCCTTCACATATACCATATTTCAGCAACACTGGCCTCTTTTGTCCCTCATACAAAACCATTTCCTAGTTTCTTCTCCTTTCATTGGCTGACCCCTTGGAATGCTCATCTGTATACCATACAGATTCTGTGATAAGAGATCAAAACTGCTATCAGGTCCACACAGGACAATGCAAAGAGAATAGACTAGTTCCATCAACCTGCCTCTCCTCTTTCTCTTATCTGGACTTCTTGGTCCCATAGAAGCAGCTGTGGTATAGTGAAGAGAGCAAGCCTTGGAGCCATGAAGATCTGGGTTCCAGTTTCATCTCAGAGACAGACTACTTCTATGACCCTGGACAAGTCAAGTCAAGTGTTCTGAGCAAGGTCCAGTCCCTACCCTATCCTGGACAAACAGGACAATAGAAAGGGAACTCATTCTTCCAAAAGTCTTCCTTACCGCAGCAGAGCACTTCCCCCCAAATCACAATTCATATTTATGTAATGCTTTAAGGTTCACTATGCCTTTTTCTCATCAAAACACCATGAGGTAGATGGTTTAAGTATGATTCCACATTTTATAGAAGAGTTAAACTGAGGAGATTGAAGTGACTTTTCTGGAGGAACACAGCTGACAAGTGTGAAAGCCACATTTGAGAGCAGGGTTTTATGACTAGGGGTGTGAGGTTTGTTTATTTGTCTCCCTCTCTTCCCATCAGCACATTGAATCTCCAAAATGTGCTTAATATACCTATACAGCATTATGTGTATATATGTAACTCTATACACATCTCACACACTCTCAAAAGGATTTATAATTCCATGAAGTTGGAGATCCCCTCAAGCAATGAAGATTGTAACTCATCTTTGCCTTCTTTTCCTTTGCAACTCTTGTCCACTTTCTCCCATAATTTCATCAAGGAACTCACCCAATGTGCTAGACGCCTTCCTTACTTTCTCCCAACATTGTGAAGGTACTGTTGGAACCCTGTTTACTGTCCAACTGTCTTTTCTAGCTCTTGTCAAATAATGGAGCCATTTTCACTTTTTATCATTCAATTCCCTGATGACATCTGACTCTTGCCCTTCTATGGAGTTCTATGGGGGAGGGGGAAAGGTGCAGGTAGGTGCTAGTTTTAGAGATGGGAAAACTGAGATTACAAGAAATTAAATGATTTGCCTAGTGTCACACAGCTAGGAAAACCTGATGTAGAATTTGAACTTGGTTCTCCTGACTCAAAGTCTAGGTTCTTATCCATTATACCCCCTAGTGCTTCTCCTCTCCTCCCCTCCCTTCCTTTCTCTCTCTCTCTCTCTCTGTCTCTCTGTGTCTCTCTCTGTCTCTGTCTCTCTCTCTGTCTCTGTCTCTGTCTCTCTCTCTCTGTGTCTCTCTCTCTGTCTCTCTCTGTCTCTGTCTGTCTGTATGTCTCTCCCTCTGTCTCTCTCTGTCTCTCTCTCTTTGTCTCTCTGTCTCTCTCTCTGTCTCTGTCTCTCTCTGTCTCTCTGTCTCTCTCTCTCTCTCTCTCTCTCTCTCTCTCTCTCTCTCTCTCTCTCTCTCTCTCTCTCTCTCTGTCTCTCTCTCTCTCTCTCTCTCTCTCTCTCTCTCTCTCTCTCTCTGTCTCTGTCTCTGTCTCTCTGTCTCTCTCTCCCTCCCTCTCTCCCTCTCATATTTAGTCTTCCAGTTTAAAAAATAGTTTCCTCACAACAACCCTGTGAGGTAGGTGCTACAAGTACATTTGTCCCTATTTAGTGATAAAAGAATTGAGTCTCAGAGGGACCAAGAATTGGCCACAGGCACAGTGCAAAAAGAGAACTCTTTCCATTACACTACATAATCTACAACACACATCCTGTCTATGTGCTATAGCCTGTGATGCCACATGGACTGTAATTGTAGATGGATGTCAATTTAGGACCTTAAACCATATAATTTTCTGTATTCCCTCCAAATATCATCATTTAGAGACATCTCATATCCTTAGTTTTACATTGCTAATGTTGGTGGTGTGACAATGTTAACCTGGAAAATGAGAATTTTAGTGAAATGATTAGAAAGGTAAAGCTGGAAATAATGAGCTACGGATGAGAGAACCAGGACATAGTTAGTAGAATGGGCCTGATGCTCACAGGGGAAACAAAGAGACCAGCAGATACAACAAAATTGCTTTTTTATGTAGAGTCCCCATTGGAATTTATGCCTCTGAAGTACAAGTAAGGGCTATATGTGGCTGTGGGTTTTGTACATGGTATGTTATGCTGTGGGAACAGACTAGATGTGTTATAAAAAAACAACTGTAACTCTAACATAATAATCAAGAAAATAGTTATGAACATGCTATACCAGTTGACAATAATGCCAGGGCCTTGGTTTCTACCCTGGTAAAGTGAGCCTATTTGGAAGAATATGCTGAAATAATGAGAGCAGCTCTTTAGAGCCCTTTGCCTGCTTTTCTTTGAGAAGCTTCTGTTTTATTGATTTTCCCATTTTAAAAAAGATGTAGCTTTCATTATATGAGAGACACAGTAGGAAATGTTAAAAATTATGTGAATGAACTAGAAGAAAAATGACTCTGAAAATACACTGAATACCATATGCAGGGACATGGCTGTCTCACTACAGTTACTGTGTCCCACATGTCTTCTTCCTGGAAGCCTCCCTAGAAGCGATCTTCCTTGGAGGCTTTCTGAAGCAATCTTCCTGCTGTAGAAGACATCATCATAGAATCTCAGAGGTAGAAGTGATCTCAGAGGCTGGTCAAGTCCAACCTTGACATGCATAAGAATCTCTCCTGTACAACTTGCCAAACCAGTAATCAAACTCATATCACTTAGTGTCCAAATAAGAGAGAATCATCATCATCATTATCATGAACAACAACATAATTATAAATAGTGCTTGCAATGTGCTGTGCTAGGCACTTCACAAATATCTTATTTGATGCTCACAATAACCCTGGAAGATAGGTGCTATTATTATTATTCCCATTTTACAGATGGGAAAATTGAGGCAAACAAAGGTTAAGCAATTTGCCCAAGGTCACACTAAGTGGCTAAGACTGTCTTTGAAGTCAGGTCTTCCTAACTCCTGGCCCAGCACTCTATCTACTGTACTACCGAACTGACCCATGATGTAACACATGACGTATGAAGTCTGGGGTTGATCCTAGGGACACCACTCCTGTGTGGAATTGGGTCCCTAAGGAAGGGGGCAGCTAGGCGATGCAGTACAGTGTTGGATTTGGAGTTAGGAAGACCTGACTACGAATCTACATAGCTGTGTGACTTTGGCCAAGTCATTTGTCACCTCTCAGATTCAGTTGCCTCATCGGTAACATGTAGATAATAATAGCACCTACCTTGCAGGGTTGTTGCAAGGATCAAATGAGATGAGCGCTTCAAAACCTTAATGTGCTGGATAAATGTTAATTGTTACAGTTGTTGTTGTTATTAAACATTATCATCATCATTGCTGCTGTTGTTTACATCCCTAAAAATACTATGAGTATTTGCAGGGTTGTCACATGGAAGAAAGATTAGATTTACTCTGCTTTACTTCAGAGAGCAGAACTAGGAATAATGAGTGGAACTCATAGGTCAGCATTGAACAAATGTCTTTGGATGGATAGATTGAGGGATGGGTAGGCAGATGAATGGATGAATGTAGGAAGGAATGGTTGGATAGATAAATGTATGGCCTTTCCATACTGTTTACCCACAAAGTATGAAAGAACATTAGACCTAAAAAAGGTCCTTAAAGCTCATCTAGTCCAATCTACATTTTTCAACAAAAAAAAAAAATAAACAGGTTTAGCAGAGAGGTAATGCAGCTTAAAATTGCACAGCAAGGACAAACCCCCGTGTCCCATTTCATTGCTTTTTCCATTAAACTACACTGCTTCCTTCTTTGTTCATTCTCATCTTTTTATACCTTGAAATATTCTATCTTTTACATCCAGGATGTCTCTTCCTACCCACCCACCCCCACCCATTTATATTTTCCTATGTCTTCAGAAAGTCTCTTAGAAGTATATCCTCTAGGAAATCTTTCTCCTCCTCATCCTGAATGTTCTGTCATTTAAAATCTCCTGCAGTGTTCATCACCATTTTTTACCGCACAACATTGTAAAGAAAGGCAAATAAAGAAAATTCAGAGGATCACAGAATTTTGGACTTGCCAAAGTCATTAAAACACATTGAGTTCAACCCATATCCATAAAACAACCCCTACTTTAATACAATCTGCATGTAATTATCTAGAATTTTTCTGAAGAACTCCAATGAGCAAGAAAGGTTGAAGTTCTCAATAAAATGATCATATTCATTGATAGTGCTTAGAATTGTTCAATGTTCCCTGGTGTGAAACTGCCTGGAGATCAACAATCACAGAAAGGTTTTGGCTTCTTAAAATTCTAAGATGATGTATGTCTAAAGTCTAGAGTCACAGCAAGTTCTTGGGTTTTCATAATTGGACCAATCACCCCTTCTCTGTCCCACCTCACTCCCACCTTGGGCATAGATCTGCCCTCCTATAACCAAGAAAAAAAATCAATAACAATCTTCTCAGTTGGTAATAATTGGGATAGGAAGGAAAAAGAAGATCAAACTCATACTCAGAGACAACTAAATTTAAAAGAATTTATGCCAAGATCTATTAAATTTAACAAAATTTAAGAGGAACTCCATGAATGGTGCTGACAATACAGCAAAGGGCATTGAGTTAGGGGTGGGGGTTGAAAATGACAAAGTAAAACGCCAGGCCTCATCAGTCAACAATTCCATGGAAGAACTCAAATCCAGTGTCCTTTGCCCTCTGCCACTGGTGCTGCTTTAGACGATTTAAACAAAGCAAGGGCTACACTTAAGACATTGTCTCGAAACCCGAAATCGCATACAGTAAGAACCGTTCATGGATTACCCAGTGGCCATACTGGGCGAGCATCAGTCCACATCCTCTGCCTTGCACAGGGGTTGAAATGCCAGGAAATTCTAGAAGGTAATACTTTGGATCACAAACAACCCAGCTTATAGCATACCAGTAGTTTACCAACAACACAACCACAATGCCCAAAGGAATAAATCACTGCTGTCCAATCCACCCATTTGACTTTGACTTTTACAGCAATTAGAGAGAAGTGGGCCACTCAGACTCTTTCTCCACATGCTCTGTGGCTCTCTCTCTATAGAACAAGATGGGGAGTACAGAGAGGTGGGACATCTGGTATCTATTCCTAGCTCTGCCTTTGACATACTGTTCCACCCTGGGCAGGCCTCTGACTCCCTGTCTTTAGGCTCCCCATCTGTAAAACAGGGATAATAACATGGTACCTATTTGTTTCTAAGGCACTTCCAGATCCTCTGATGAAAGACTACACACAAATGCAGAGTTGGTAAGACTATTATTAAACCAGGAAGACTTGAAAATTGCAAATCAGTGTACTCATCACTATTAACCTGTCAAATGGGAGAAATGACAGTGAAGTTTCCCTATCGGTTGTCTCTGATATCAAATATTGCTGATACACAGGCAATCCGGGGGAGGGGGCAGGGAGAGAATAACAACAACCATATATTTTAATGACCATCTAAAATTCAACTCATCAATAGTCCATTTAGATCAACTAAGCCCTGCTCCTGTTCCTCTGTCTCGAAAAATTACAAGATTCACTACTGTAGAAATGTATGGTACATTATCTTCTCATAATATATTTACTCTCCTCTCCAAAGCTTCATTCCTCTTGCAGAATCTCAAGAAGTCACCAAGAAGGCGATAAGAACTTTCAGCCTTCTGCCTCACCAGATTGGGAATCAAAAATCTCAGACTTACAGTACAGTGGTGGACAGGCATCCAGGCAGGGGGCTCCACTGAGCAGTTCTGGGCTGGGCATTTTCCTTGGTTGTGCTAAAAACAACAACAACACAGAATTACTATATATCCATATGATGCACACAATGTAGATCTAAGCTGACATCTAGCATGTCTATCATACCAGGTTTAAAAAGGTTTCTGTTATCTAGGCCTTTGGCCCCTGTCTTCTATTCATGGAGGAGCCAAGCAAGAACAAAAACAGAAGCCCAAATGTAGAACCATGAAAACTCAGAGCTGGAAGTGATCTTAGTGATGTAAGTGAATCTCAATATTTCATTGATAAGGGAATTTAGTAGACAGGGAGGCAACACATCAACCCCCCAGACTGTCAGCTCTTTCAAGGCAAGCGCTCTTGGGTGTTGCTTTTTTAAATCTTTCTTTGTATTCTCATAGTTTAGCACAGTATCCAATGCATAGTAGGCACTTTATAAATGGTGGCTGACTGACTGACTGACCAAGGTCACATAGATAGCTGGAAAAAAGAGTTAAGATTGGAAGCCAAAGGATGAGATATTCTAAGTTCCTTGATTCTTGCCTGAATATCCTTCTTTCTTAAAGCTTAATCACTTGTTTTGACTTTATGGGAGGCAATGTGCTATATTAAAAAAGACTTCTGGATTTGGAGACAAAAAAATTTAGAGTTCAAATCCTATTTTAATGCCTTCTAAAAATAACAACTAGCATTTACATAGCACTTTAAAGTTTGCAAAAATGGTTAATAAATGTTATCATTTGATTCTCACAACAAACTTAGGAGGTAGGTGCTATAGTATCCCCAGTTTACAGTTGAGGAAACTGAGGCAGGTGGAGGTTAAATGACTTTTCCAGGAACACAGAGCTAGTTTGACATAGTATTTAAACTCACATCTTCCTGATTCTAGGCTCATTGCTCTAACCACTGTGCAACCAAGCTGCCTCTGTGACCTTGAACTTTACTATTCTGAAATGAAGTTTTCTCACCTGCTAAATTAAAGGATTGGTCTAGATGCTCTCTCAAGCCCCACCTAGCTTTAGATCTATGATGCTAAGTATAAATATGTCTAACAACATTCCTTATCACCTACCTACCATCCACTATAATTTCCTTGAGAATAGTGACGCTGTCATCTGATTTCAAATTCATATCCCTAGTATTGCCTGATAGATATATGTGTGCATATCTCCTCTGCACCTGTGACTTCAATGGTACCAGGAACTCCCAGTAAGGAAACACTTTTCACCAAAGCAGGTTTTCAGCAATTTTCAGTCTTAATAAAGTGCCAAGGTGCCTACGTAAGGGGCAAAATCCAGATCATTCTGACTCTGAGACTAGCTCTCTGGCCACTATGATATAAAAGGTAAGTACCTCTAGCCATGAGGATAATAGGTACTTAATATAAGTTTCCTGTATTGACCTGCATTGAAACAAGTTCTCAAGCTAAGGTAAACTCATCCAATTTGGCTCTCTTATGAAATCTTCTTTGGCAGTATTTTCCCAAGTACCATTTCTCTTAGTCCCATTGGTAATAAAGTATGATGCTTTTGTCAATAGATTTAATGCTCATCTTTTTTTCTGCCTCATCCATGATCTTGTCTTTCTTTTACTTTGTTTTTTTTTTCATTTCATTAATCCATTAATTCAATTTGATATAACATTATTAAGCTCCTACTATGTGCAAGGTTCTGGAGTTTGTTTTTTTTTTAAAGGCATTTCCCCCAAACAAACCCCTGAGTGATGCCTGAACCAGATTAAAATGTATTTGGAAAATATTAAATAAAATAAATTTAAAAATACAAGATGACACAGATGATGTTAATTTGCAGTTTTCTAAGTCAGTAAGCAGCCAGGATCTATTTCTATTTGAGTTTAAACCTCTGTAGTGTGCTGAAATGGTGAGAGCACCAGCCCCAGAATCAGAAAAACCTGAATTCAAATCTGACTCCAGATCCTTTCTAGCTGTGTGACTCTTGGCAAGTCACTTAACCCTATTTTCTTCATTTTCCTCATGGGTAAAATGAGCTGGAGAAGGAAATGGCAAACCAATGCAGTAACGCTGCTGAGAAAAATCCCAAATGGGGTCACAAAGAGTTGGACACAACTGGAAAATAAAACTGAACCACTGTAGTGGAAAGGGTACAGGTTTTAAAGAAAGGAAAGAATTGGGTTTGAATCCTGCCTCAGATACTCACTTGTTCATCTAATTATGAACAATTTACATCACCTCCCTGAGTCTGTTTTCTCCCCAGTAGTTGTGTAAAGATCACATGAGATGATCTGTGAAAAGCACTTTGCAAACCTTAAATGTATTTAAATACCAGTTATTGTGATGCTGATGGAAAGTTCAGTGGGAATTATGTATTGTACCACCAGCTTTTTTTCTAAGGCATCAAAGAACACATGAACTGAAAACTGTTAGACATAGTTTCTAGGTAATTAATAATTTTATTAATCATGCTAGCAATGATTAATAAAAGGAGTCAGTGGACAAAGACCCTTCGTGGAACTCACTCAATGCGTATGTGCACTTAGAAGAGTGGGTATTCCTGAGAATGGCAATCAACTCTGATTGGTTAATAAGTAATGAAAGAATGAATATTATAATGAGAAGTGGGCTTATTCTAATAAGACTCTGGGGGACATGACTCTGATTACTCAGCCTTGGTCAAAGAGACTTATCTCTCTTATCCAGACTACCCCAGCCTAAAGCAATCTAGACAAAAGGGGGTCCATCTCTGCTCAGACCTGGTTGAGGGGAAGACAATGGACAGAGATTCACCTAGATGAATTCTTTGTAGGGCTGTCTAGTTAAGAGGAGCAACACCTCCCACCAGGAACTGGAAGATATGTACCCCCTGTGGGTTTTGGCAATCTCATCCATCCATAATGTCCTTCAGGGGCGTCCAGGTGGCTCAACGAGTAGGATCACCAGCCCCAGTGTCAGGATGACCTGGGGATCGATTCCGGGCTCAGACACTCAGCACCACACCCAGAAATAACTGGCCATGTAACCTTGAGCAAGCTACTTAACCCCGATTGCTTTACAAAAGAAAAAAAAAAAACAATGTCCTTCAGATACTGCCTCAGTCTAGTAGAGAAAGAGGATCCAGGAAGGGGGAAAATCCTGGAAATCCCCAATAATTGGTTATTTTATGTTCCTTTCTCTTACTTCTCATCATCTTCTCTTGCTAATAAACAAGTTGTGTAAGTCCTTCCTCACCTTTGCCATGAATATAAGAATTTAGGTAATTAAGTATGTTTAGAGGATTCCTCATAGAATATGGACTAGATACCCTCTGAGGCTCCCTCAATTCTGGAGACCAATGACTTGGATCAATGATGGTGAATATAAAAGGTTTTCTTTTAGAGCCATCTATAGTCATTATGTTTATACTTAAATTATAATATAAACTAATTATATGGGACCATGTTCAGGGGTCATTACCTATTTAACTATAAGATACATGAAATGTATGCCCTGTAAGATGGGGGGTTGCTCTCTAAGTGATAACTTAAGTCAGATAAATGGAAAGTGTTCATTTGCATGCACAGCCATTCCTAGGCTGCTGGGAACCCTCCCTCCCCCCGCCCCCATCCTCTCACTCCCACACATAGCCAGCCTGCTGGAGGCAAGTACTCATGGAGGCTGAAGGGCAAGCCTTCTTTCTGTGGTGCTGCCAGCTGATTCCAAAAAAATCCCTGAGGTTCTCATTCCTTTCTTCATTCATTCATCCAAAAAGCATTTACCTCAGGACCCCTGCCACCATCCAGCACCTCCTTCAGAAGGGATCGGAGCTGGCTAGCCAGCCACAGCAGCCCTCTAGATTTTGTCTCAATAAAAATATGACTAGAGAAAAGGAGAGCACTGAACATCATTTGTCCTAAACTGAACCCTGCCTGCAATGACTCTGTCGACAAGATTCTGAGACTGTGTGCCAAACTGCCTGCATCCATACAAAGAGGTAAAAGAAGAGAAGACTAAATAAATTATTGTGTGCATAAATATCTACATGGATAGATACACAGATACATAGACAGATGTAGCTATATGCACATACATTTCTATTGATACACATATATGTTGGAATAAAGACATATGTATGTCTATCTGTACAATCTATGTGTATGTTTGGATCAAACCTATGATTTCATTATCAGAATCTGCCAGAGGAGGCAACTCCCTCTGCTAATGAGTGGAGGCAACTTCTTTGCAATTTATAGTCATTGTTTTCTAGTCTTGTAGTTTATTTATAGATGCCTGTGGGCACTGACAGAAAGGTTAAGTGACTTGCCTCAGGGTCATAAAGCTAATATATGTCAGAAGCAGAATTTGTACCCAAGTTTTCCTGACCCCCAAGGACAGCTGTCTGTCTACTACACCATGTTTTTGCTGTTGTTCAGTCATGTCTGACTCTTCATGACCCCATTTTAGGTTCCCTTGGCAAAAATATTGAAGTGGCTTGCCATTTCCTTCTCTAGTTCATTTTACAGATGAGGAAACTGAAGCAAATGGGGTTAAGTGACTTACCCAAGGTCACACAGCTGATAAATGTCTGAGGCCAGATTTAAACTCAGGATGATGGGTCTTCCAGACTCAAGGACCAACACTGGGCCACCTCACTTCCCTTTCTCTCATTTGTTTCCCATGTAATCTTCATTTTCATCCCACCATGATATCATTGCTTTCTTATTTGTATTCTGACTTGGGTAAGTTAACAAGAAAATTGAAAGGGGATGGAAATGAGAGATAGCTATAAAGTGTTTTTAGAAGGAAGATGCATCTGCCTGTCTCTCTGGAAAACAACACAAGACTGTTCTGAGCATCAAGAGATTGCTTCTCATCCTAATTCTTAAGTCACTTCCCTTTTGTGTCCTCTATATTCCACCTTTGAGGTTCTGTATCCTTATATTTAAAAATAGGGAGATTGGGTGAGAGGGTCTCCTTAGATCCCACCCAGCTCCCATTCACAATGGTTTCTCATCCAGGCTAATTAGAAAACAGCACTGCATTGAAAATCACGAGACCAAAGTTGTACTCATAACTCTAGCACTGATCTAATGAGCTATGTGACCCTGGACAGCTCTTTGGGACTCCCTTCTAAAAGAAGAGTTAGATCAGACAATCATGAAGGCAGCATGATACACTGGGAAAAGAACTGGATTTGGAGGCAGAGGATGTGGTCTAGAATCCCAGCTCAGATACTTGTTATCTGGGTGACTTTGACCAATCAACTTCTCTGGACCTCAGTTTTCTCATCTGTACAATGAAGAGGTTGGTATAATTCCAGAAGACTCATAATGAAGCATACTATCCCCCAACCCTCCTGACAGGTGATGTACTCAGAGATACATATTTTTTTAACATGGCCAATGTGGGAATTTATTTGCTAGACTATTTCTGTTGTTGTTTAGTCATTTCAATTGTGTCTGACTCTTTGTGACCCCACTGGGTTTTCTTGGCAGAGATACTAGAGTGGTTTTCCATTTTCCATTACCATTTCCTTCTCCAGTTCATTTTACAGAAACTGAGGGAAACAGGGTAAAATGACTTGCCTAGGGTTACATAGCCAGTAAGTGTCTGAGGCCAGATTGGAACTCAGGTCTTCCAGACTCCAGACTCAGAACCCTATCTCCTATACCACATGGCTACCCTTTCCTTGACTATACATGTTTGTTATAAGAAAAGTTTAAAAGAAAAAAGTTCTTGTAACAAATTTGCTTAAATACACACACACATATAATAAGAGTTTTTCTTTTTAGTTGGGGTGGAAAGAGAAGATAGATTTTTGTCCACTGGAAAAATATTTTAAATGAGGGGTTGTATTTAAATTCTCTTTTAGCTGTAAAACTCTGATTCTATGGTACCCAATGCCCCATTCTATCCCTAAGATTCTATGATTCTAGGTTGATGACAGCTGGTGGTAAGGAATGATGAGTTTTGGCCTCTTTTTTTTAAACACTGGGTTTTTTGAAAGGTTGATATTCTCAAGTGCTTTCCTAGTCCCTGACTACAGGTTTTCTGACATTCAAGTATTGATATCTTTCACACTATTTTCACTCCAAGGCCTGTGCAGATGATTCAAATATGCTGGGCTGTTATACCTCAAATGGATGCAAATATAAAAAGACCTGGGCAATGGCCAATTCATCAAAGGAAATTCTAAAAATCTCCTAGTCTTTTTTTTTTTCCCCAAGCCTGTTTCCTTTAAAAAAAAAAAAAAGGTAAATGGAACTTTGCTTTATCAAAGGTCACTCACTCATTTCCAGAAGAAGAAAAAAAATCAAGTTTAGACCACCAAAATAAATGCAAACAGATTTATAGAGTTTTTATTATTATTTTTCTCCTTTTCTTTATTTTTTTTCTTTTTCTTTTTTTTAAAGAGAAATTTAAGTATTCTTATTTGCTTTGTAAATGAGGTGTGGGAAATGTAGAACTATTCAGTAAAAAAAAAAATAAAACAAATACCAAAAAAAAGTTAAGGAAAGGAACCAAGAATAAAAAAAAAGATGTGAGAAGGAAACAGATTTCTGGACTGTGAGTTGGGAGACCTGACTACAGGTTCAGCTCTGCCAGTTACTAAAGGTTTGATTCTAGTCAAATTCACTTCTATGTGACCTTAGGCAAGCTACCTAAGCTTTCTGAGTCACAGTTTCTGCCTAGGAAACATGAGAGGACTAGAATAGATGACCCACAAAGAGGATGGGAGATAAGGAGGGGAGTAATAATTTATACGGTACCTACTATGTGCCAGTCACTGTAGTAAGTGCTTTACAAATAATATCTCAGTTGATTACTTGAAAAGGCTCTTATAATTCTAAATCCCTAAATCAAAGCTTCGTGAGTCTCAGATCCCCTTCTTAATTGCAAGGTTTTTTTTGACTATGTGCAGTCTGGGGGTTGGGCTAGATCAGAGTTATAACTAGGGTGGGGTGACCCACTAAGCTTTATTTCAGGATAACAACATTTACTCCTTCAGCAGCAGGCGGGGGCAGGGGGGGAGGGGAAGAAAATACTGAGCTTAGCACGAAGGTTCTAAGAATAAATTAGTAAAAATTGGAAGACCCCAGATAACGCACTTATTTCTGCTTCTTCCACCTTTAGGGGCTGCACATCAAGTGAGCTTCCCCCTTCCCAGTCCTACATTGCTCCTAGGCAATGGTAGCACAGTGGTCTTGGAGTCAGGAATACTTAAATTCAAATTCACATTCAGATACTTACTAGAAGTGTTATCCCAAGTAAGTCATGTAACTTCGGCCTGCCTCAGTTTCTTCAATTGTAAAATGGGCATAATAATAGCATCACCTACTTCCCAGGATGATTGTGAGGATTAAATGAGATAATATTATAAAAGCACTTAGCACAGTGCCTGGACCATTATAGGCATTTAATTAATGCTAATTCCCCTGGTAACTCTCCCCCAGTAACAGACAAACCAACAGTGCTTGGCTCAGTATTGGAGTCTCTGTCCTCCCTGGGATAATTTCCTAGAAACTCTCTCTCCATCCATGTCACTCTCATTAAATGAAGAGAAAAAATTCTTGCAGTTTCCTGTCATCTCCGGGATCAGTTATGACCTCCTCTGTTGGGGCATTTCAAGTCCTTTGTAATCTCGCCCCAACCTACCCTACCTTTCCAGCCGTTTTGTACATTATCCTTCTTCACAAACTCTAGGCTACAATAAAATGGAATTCTTGCTGTTCTTCAAGCCCCAAGCCATCTCCTGTCTCTGCCTGTGGACTAGCTGAGACTCACTCCTAGGATGCCCTCCCTCCTCCTCTCTGACTCTTGGAATCCCTCCTTTTTTTCAGGGCTCCATTCAAGGGCTACCTTTGACATCAAGCCTTTCCTGAGTCTTCCTTTTGCTAAGGCTATCTCCCAAACACTTTGTATTTATTTATGCATACCATATAGATAATATTTAGAGATATACATATACACATGCATGTATACAATACACATGTAAGTGTATATACATATATATGTG
Source organism: Petaurus breviceps papuanus (assembly GCF_028583685.1). Taxonomy (NCBI): domain Eukaryota; kingdom Metazoa; phylum Chordata; class Mammalia; order Diprotodontia; family Petauridae; genus Petaurus; species Petaurus breviceps. The sequence goes on from NW_027187352.1 coordinate 18,377,540, forward strand.
TATACATATATACACATACATATGCGTGTGTATGTGTGTATAGTTGTTTCCCCCAACAGAATGTAAGTTCCTTGAGGGCAGAGATTGTATCTTTTATTAAAAAGTTTTGTATCCTCAGGACTTAGCACATTCTCTGTCACATGCTGTTACATAACACACACTGAACAAATGCTTGTTATTGATCAGTCAATTGTGATTTTATATCCCAAAGTCAGAACTCTCTCCTGAGGACTCCTCCTTTATCTGATTTTGTTTTTAAAAATTAACATAATAACAATAACAACTAGCATTTATATACCATAGTACTGTAAGCCTACACAACACCATACAAGCCTTATTTCATTTGATCTTCAAAATCAGTCAATCAATAAATACTTATTAAGTGCTTTTTCTGTGGCCAGGCCCTGTGCTTAGCACCCAGGATATGATAAGAGACAAAAAGCAGTCTCTACCCTTTAGGAGCTCGCAGTCTAATGGGGGAGAAAACAGCAAACCAGTATGTACAGACAGGTTATTATAATATTACATATTATAATTATATTATATTATACTATACTATATTACATTACATTACATTATATTATATTATATTATATTATATTATATTATATTATATTATATTATATTATATTATATTATATTATATTATATTATATTATATTATATTATATTATAAACAGGAAACACAGAAAATAATCCAAGAAATTTAAAAAAGGAGGCACTGGATTAAGACGGTTGAGGAAAGCTTCCTGTAAAAGATGGGATCTTGGTTGGGATTTAAAGGAAGCCAGGGAGAGATGAGGAGGGAGAGCACTGCAGCCACAGGAGACAGCCAGGGGAAACGCCCAGAGATGAGGGATGGAGTGTCTTGTCTGTGGAACAGTCAGGAGACCGGCGTCACTGGATCAAATAATACTTGGCAAGAAATAAGGCGAAAGAAGAACAGAAAGGTAGGAGGGGGGCAGGTTGCAGAGGGCTTGAATGCCTGACAAAGCACTTCACATTTGATCCTGGAGGGATAGAGAGTCACTTGAGTTCAGTAAATAGGTGTGTGACATAGTCAGACCTGCTCTTTGGGAAAATCACATTACTGGTTGAATGGAGGATAGTCTGGGGTGGGAAGAGACTTGAGGCACGCAGATATCCCAGTGGGCTATTGCAATAGCCCAGGTGTGAGGTGATGAGGGCCTGCACAAGGGTGGGAGCAGTGTCAGACAAGAGAAGGCAACTCATTCAAGAGATGTTGCAATGGTGAAATCGACAGGTCTTGGTACCAGATTGGAAATGAGGGGTGAGAGACAGTGAGGAGCCCAGCATGACTCCTAGGTTTCAAGCCTGAGAGATTGAGTAAGTCTATTATTATCTCTACTTTATAGAGGAGAGATGTAAGACTCAGTAAGCTTTGATTTGCCCAAGGACACAGTTGATATAATCACTCATGATGATGATGATGATGATGATGATGATGATGATGATGGTGATGGTGATGATGATGATGATGATATACTTTTATATAGCTTGCAAAGCACTTTACAAATATTATCTCATTTGATCTTCAAAACAACCCTGGGAAGGAGTTACTATTATTTTTTTTTCCATTTTACAGAGAAATAAACTGACACAAAGGCTAAGTGACTTGCCCAGATATGCACTAGCTGTGTGATCCTGAGGCAAGATTTTACCCTAAGCCTTCCTATATCCTAGTCTACCCTCTAGTATATACTATACACCCCTATCCACCACTCCACCATGCCTCTCATACAAACTGCACCCTTCATACTGCTTGCCCTGGGTATCTCTGGTCTAAATAACTAATGGACCCAGCTCTGACATCCTGAGCTTCCTGGATACCATGAAAGTGAGAGAGAGAAACAGTTATGAGACCCTCCATTTGGCAGCCATTTTTATAATAAGGCCAGTGAGGACTTTTAAAAGATATATTTTGTTTCTACAATTAGGAGAAAAAGTGGGGTTATGACCTCTTGGCATTTTGACCAAAGCCCAGATGAAATTAATTTGAGAACTGATTCAGCCCTCAAGCAAATGCTCTCCATTGCCTGCTCCATAGCCATTATGTACTAGTTTTTATATTTTGTTGACATAAAATTGGGAGCTTTGTTTCAAATCCAAGTGCTTCCATTCATTAGCTTTGTGATCCTGAACAAATCACTTCATCTCCCAGTCTGAATCTCCTCACTTGTAAAGTAGGAATACTAATGTCTATACTGTCTGCCAACCAGGTTGCAGTAGACAAAGGCCTTGGCCATTCTTAGTGCCGTAAAGATGCCAAGTTTTAATATTAATAGTAGTCTGCCATGGGAAGTACTCTCCATCCTTGTGGCCTCACCTTTTGACTGGCTGGTTCCACCAAGAGCTGACAATTTAAGAAGGAAGTTCAGACCAAAGATGTATTCACCCCTCTCTAGGTCATACTCCTGACTCATCTCCACAGGACTTTCTTTACCATGACAAGGTGCCTTAGACACCATCTTTCCCCTTTTCAGATCCCTTTTATGTTTTTTTTTTCCACAATTAGAATATAAGCTCCTTGAAGGCAGGGATTGTCCTTCTTTCTCCTTCTGTTTATATTATTAGTGTTGAACACAGTGCTTAACAGATAGCAAGTGCTTGTTGACTAATAACTATAGCATTTACAAATGATATTTCATTTGGTCCTCTCAACTAACCTGTTAGGTGGGTGCTACTATTATTCCTATTTTACAGATGAGGAAATTAAAGTTGGTAGCTTGCCCATACTAACACAGCTATTAAGTTTCAGAGGCAAGATTTGAGCTCATCTTCCTAACTCCAAGATCAGTATTCTATACAACTAGCTGCTTCAAAAATAACAACAATTTAACTTTAAAAAAATAATCATATCTTTAAAATTGTTCTTTGTTGGTAGTTCATACCACCAATTTATTCTGCATAAGGTTTATGATGGCATAGGTGTCAAGGCAGACAATAAGACAAACATGGATTTTAAACGGAAACCAGCATACACACATGATATAATAGGGGATGCTGTCCTTCCACCTTCAAAAGACATATGAAAAACTTTTCCAATATGTAGCCAGGTGGACAATTTAAGAAACATTGATTAAGCATCAGTTGAGTACACAGCACTGAGCCAAGCTGTGGGGACATTTACCTTATACCTGGTTCCTGCTTTTATGATGATTACAATCATTTTTCTTGAGTATACTTTTTTGCTATAAGACTCTTGGGTTTCTTGGGGTTTTTTCCTGTTTTTGTGAGGTAAGAGGGATTAAGAAGGAAAACAACAATAGTGATGCCCAAAAAAGAGCCATTGAAACTCATTCTTTCAATTCACAAGAAAATATGGCAGAGTAGTAGGAAGTTCAACTGAGCTTCCCCCCAGAATACCTCCACAAAGATTTAGAAAATACATCGGACAGAGTCTTGATTGGAGAATACAAGGAAAATAATCTCTTTGGATCATTTTTGCAGCTAAAAGTAGCACATAAGGGCAAATACAGATATCAGCAGACCCTGGGGATGGGGTCTAGCCAGGAACAGGCACACAGAGCATACCAATGTGAAGGAAATGAATTATTACAGAGGCTGTGATAAAGAGCAACAGATATTCCAGACTCATACAGAGGATACTGACCCCGATGTGGGGTGCAGGAACAAAAGTCAAATGACAGCTCTGTCACAAATCTAGTTCTGGGTCACAGATCTAGAGCAGACTGAGGAGGAGACCTATATTTCAAGTTGGCATTCTAGGATAAAGAGTAGTCATGTGCCCTAGTGCTAGAAAGGAGAAATTCAGCTGCTTATGTGTCTGGATTTTTAGTGGAGTGGAGTCTCAATTCCAGTCCCTATTCTGGTCTAAAGACTGTAGGGGAATAACGAAGGCAGTAACTTGAGTCCATATTTCTGTAACTGAATTTGCAGAGCTTTCCAATTGGCTGATGGTGACTGAGTCTAGCAGCAATCTACCAGTGGCAAACCCATGGGTATGTTACACAAATCAAGATGACAATAATAAGAATTTACATTTGATCTTACCAATTTAGGAGGACTGCAACCTTTCAAATCTCCAACATGACCTATTCCAAAGATCCCAGAATAACACAACACTCAACACCCCCAAGAAATAATCAGAAGGACCAAGAAGACACAAAATCAGCCCAGGAATTCCCTCAAGAAGTTTGCATGGTCTAAGCCTAACATGTGGTCCAAAGTCAGGAAGTAGGATGAAAGAATGAACAAAGAGACATAATCCCATTATTAAAAGTGATGATGCCAGAGACATTCAGGACATAAACCCAAAAGAAAAGAATGACTTCAAACCATCTATAAGCAAAGCCTAAAAGAAAAACACAGTTTGGAGCCCAATGGAAAATATGAAACAATAATTTTTAAAAGTTTTAAGTGATTCTTTTAAATAAGAGCATTAGAGAAACAATGAGAAAAGAATTGAGATTTGTGGAAGAAAGAACTGAAACAAATATTAATAGCTTAAAACAAGAGGCACAAAGCTACATGCAAGAAACAAACTCCCTGAAAATTATAATGGACTAGAGAGAAGTTAATGACACCATGAGACAATAAGGAATATAAAAGCAAAGTTAGAAGACTGAAAAAAGTAAAAAATGTAAAGCAGTCATCATGAAAACACCTGACTTAGAAAACAGATCAAGGAGAGGTAAGAATCATTAGATTAACTGAAAGCCACAACCAGAAAAAGAGGCTAGATATTGCATTTCAAGAAATCATAAAGTAAAATTGTGCAGAACTTTTAGAATCAGAAAGCCAAGTGAAAATACAAAGAATTCACAAGTTATCACCTGAAGAAAAAACAAACCAAAATGAAAAGTCAAGGAGTATTACCAAAAAAGTGACAAATCAGCCAGAAAGAAAGAATTAAAGTACCAAGGAGTCACAGTCAGAATTCACAAAAGATTTATGATCCACAATTATAAAGAAGAGAACTTGGAATATGATATTCTGTGAGAACAAAGATATAACTTACAATCAAGAATAACATACCTAGCAAAAGTGAAAATAATCTTATCTTGTATGGGGCAAAACAGATCTGTCATAAAACAGAGGATTTCCAGGCATTCATGATTTAAAAAAAAAAGACAGCTGTATAGAAACCTTGAAGTTCAAACACAGGAATCAAGAGAAACACAAAAAGGTAGCTATGAGTGAACAAGAATAAGGGATTAAATAAGGATAAACTGCTAATATTCTAATATGATATCTAATATCTATTAATAGATATCTAATACCTATTATTAGATATCTAAGTAGATATTTAATATCTATTATCACCAGAGTTCAAAGAGGGAATCTAATAAGACAGAGGACCTGGAAATTATTTTGTTATGTTTTTATCATCTTAAAATAAGAATGAAAATAGAGAGAAAAAGGATTATGTAGGAAAGGAAGAAAAGAAAATATGATAAGGGGAACTATCTCACAAAACTGGAGTGTGGAAGTAGAAGACCACAAAAACAAAAAAAGAAGGCATAGGGAAAGTGGGAGACACTTCAACTTTGTTCTCACCTATACTGGACAAAGAAAGAATCCAAATGTACACACAGTTGGGCACAGAAATGTATTTCCCTCAACAGGATGGAAAGAGGTGAAAGAAGAAGGGAGAATAAAAGGGAGGATAAATTAAGGTAGGGATTAGTTTTAAGTAAAGCAAATTTTAACTGAGGAGGGTGAATCTTTTTATTTATTTTAGACTCAAAGACCAGAACACAAATACAGAATAGAGAAAAGATACAAAAACATATCATACACTTAAATATTGAAACTTAAATACAAAGTAAGAAAGGGGGAAAGCATGTCATGTGTGTAGCAGAACATAACAGAAGTCAAAATATGTAAATAAATTTTCATTTCAAGAAAGTCTGTGTGATAAATAATACATGTTGTGTAGAGAATTGTCCATCTTTGCTTCCTTGTGAGTTTTCTTTTGTTCTCTGCTGTGTACCTTTTTTTACTTTGTTCTTTTTTCCCCTCCTCCCACCCCTACCCAAAAGGCTACAATAAAGTTCAGATTTGTTTCTTTATAGCTATAGATACATACATACACATATACATATAGACCTACAGGTATAGACATATACTTTTCCAAACTTATTCTACTCCTGATCTTTGTTTGTGTATATCCCTTGTTTCCTATCCCTCCTGCCTCCTCTGCTTTACTTCTACCCACCACCTTGCCCTTCTATTACTTGCCTACCCTGCCCCAAGAATCCCTCCCCCATCCTCCTATTCCCATAAATCTAAACACCCATCTACAGCCCTCTTTTATCCTTTCTTTCATTTTCCCCTCCCTCTCATTTTCCCCTCTCCTCCCTTGTCCCCTCCCCCCATGTCCCTACTATTTTATTTCTTCTCAATTTAGAAGACTTTTATATTCATCTAAATATATAAGTATTGTTCCCTCTTAAACCAATTCCCAATGAAAGCATGTTACCAGAACTACCAGTCTTTTTCCCCCATCCAATTCCTTTGTATTGATTCTTCCTCTTGCATCCCATTTGTATAAAACAATTACTCTTTTTACCTGTTCCTAAATGGTTTTACTTTTTAAATTCATATCATACTCAGGTTTATGCCAATGTTTCTGATGAACTACCTAATTATTAATAATAATATTAGACATACATTTTATATTTTACATATATAAAAAGTAAATAGTCTGTCCTTATGAACCCCTTATAATCAGTCTTTGATATATACCTTATATTCTCTTGGTTCTTGTATATCAAATCTTCTATTAAGTTCAGGATTTTTTTTAACAATCTTGAAAGTCTGGGAGTTTATCAAATATCCTTTTCTTCATTCAGTATAATATTTTCAGCCAGAGCCCCAGTTCTTTTGCTCTTTGATATAATATGTTCCAAGACCTGCAGTCCTTTAATGTCTCTGCTGCTAGGTCTTGTATGATTTTAATTGCGGTACCATCATATCTGAATTGTTTTAATCTTGATGCTTTTAATATTTTATCCTTGAGCTGGGAGTTCTGGAATTTTACTATGATATTCCTATGAGTTTTTCTCATAGGATCTCTTTTAAGTGGTGATAGATGGGTTTTTTTTCTATTTCTACTTTTCCTCTTTTTTCTAATGCTTCAGGACAATTTTCTTTACTTATTTCTCGTATAACTGCATAAAGATTCTTTTTTTGATCATAACTTTCAGTTAGTACAATTATTTTTGTTTTCTCTTCTTGATCTATTCTCCAAATATGTTATTTTTATTTCATTTTCTCTTTTATTTATTTTCATTATTCATATTTTGTTTAGTTATTTCTTGACCTTATAATTTCACTGGATTCACTTTGCCCATTTCTAATTTTCAAGGTGTCATTTTTCTTCCTTAAGATTCTGGATCTCTGTAATGCGAATGTAAATTTTAAAGATCTTCCCTGCCCCTAGGCTAAAGTGCACCAGAAGCCTGGGGAGGGAGGCTTGTTTTTCAGTAGATACTTTTTGATTGGCCAGTGGGTCAAAAAGGTTGTTACATTCTCTGAGCCAGGAGAAGGCTATATAAGCACTGATGTGTAGCTTTGTTTTGGGACTCACTTTGAGAAGTGTTCTGTGATTTGATCTGAATTCTGGGAAGCCATTGTTGAGAGTCCCCCGGCTTTGAAAAACCCAGAATGTGGAAACCCAGATGTTGACTGGGTATGGATGTAATGGTTGGACAGTTTGGAAATCTGTCTACTTGATGTTTCTGTCTTGATAATTATGCCTATATACTTTGAGGTTCAGGGTGCTGACCTTTTCTCCTGAACAAGGTAAACGATATATGTCTGACTGATTAAGGTAAGCTTGTTAACCCATTTTGAGTTGCTTTCCTTTAACAAAGCAGATCCTAGAACCTGTGGTAGCAGCAAACCCTGAGGACGCGCTTGGGGTGCTTGCCGCTACAATCTCCTTTTCTAATTGGTTGACTTTAATTTCATAACCTTCTTGTTTTTCTTGAATTTTTTTTTTAGTTTTACTTCCATCTCTGTATTTGATTTTTAAAGGCTTTTTTTTAAAGATCTTCTATGATTTGGGCAAGTAACCATTTGACCCATTTGGGGGTTTCTTTACTTCAATAACCACCTCTGAAGATGAACTCTGGTTATGTCTATCCCCATAACAGCTTTCTATGATTGAATCCTTTCTCCTTTGCAGGTGCAATTTTTGTGGCAATAGCTTAATTTTTGTAATCACCTCTAGCCCTGGAGTATGGGGAATGGTGCCTCACCCCAGATCTTCAGTTCTCCCCATCTATCCTGAAACCAATGTCAAATTTCCAACCTCCTGCAAGTGCCCGAAGTCAGGGGCTTTCTGGCCCATTGCTTCTGCACTCACCGGGCACGTGCTGGTTCCGTCTGGCTCCCAGCACTCTCCATAGCACAGCTGGGTCTGGCATTCCTCATCAGCAGAGTTTCCTTCAATCTCCCCAGACTCAAACACCCAACTCCCCTGAACATCCCAGGAGTTAAAGTTCTTGTAGCTTGGACCAAAGCAACCTCTCAAACCAACTAACCCCAGGACTTGCTATTTGTTTTAGTAGCTTGCCACTTGTTAAAGCAGACCCTAGCCTGGAGGTGTTTACTCTTCACAGGAACCAAAGCTTTCCTTGGGATTTTTCTTCTGGTCTTCTCAAATTGTCCCAGGAAGTCCTGGGTTGTGTCCCTATTCTTACTTATCTTTACCCACACTTTGTTCACCCTAACGTGCTATTTTAACTCTTTTGTGGGAGAAAATCTTGAGAGCTTGGAATTTTCTGATCTACTCTGCAATCTTCCCAGAATCCTCTTTCAGGAGGGTGAATCTTGAAGAGAGGCAGGAAAAAAAAGAGCCTGTAATTGGACTTTGCATAAGGGAAAGAGAAGTGAGGCAGAGTATTGATACTGAGCACACTCATTCTCTCTCATCAAACTCCTTAAAAAACAAATAAGCAAACAAACAAAAACCCAAAGAGGAGGCAGGAGCCACCAAAAAGGAAAAGTATAAGAGAATAGGATGGAGGGAAATATATAATTAATGGTAGTAACTATAAATTTGAATGGGACAAACACCCATAGAACTCAGAAAGCAGAATGCAACAATATGTTGTTTACAAGAAACACATATGAAACAAAGGTTCGTACCAAGTTAAAATAAGGGGCATGAATGAAATCTATTAAGCTTCAGGTAAAGTTAAAAAGTCAGGGATAGAAACTGTGATCTTAGACAAGGCAACAGCAAAAATAGACTTAATTAAAAGAGGTAAGCAAGGAAACTACATGCTGTTAAAGTGGAAGCATAGACAATAAATATTGATACAAAACATACTTGTGCCAATTGAATAATGCCTAAATATGTCAAAGAAAAAAATTAAATGAGTTATAGGGAGAAAGAGATAATAAAACTATAATAGTGGGAAAACCTCGATTTATCCCTTTCAGATGAACTAAAAAATGAACCAGTTAAAAAGTTAAGGGCCTGAATGTCATTTTAGAAAAGTTAGATATGAAATCTTCCTGGAGATTATTGAATGGGAATGAAAGAGTGTAAATATTTCCCACAGGTCTTATTAAGACAATGAGATCTGCCAAAATTCAATCTTGGCAAGGTCAAAGAACAGTCATTAATACCTATTCCTCTTTCTCAAGGATGACAAGGCCCAGTAACAAACAGCCCTTTTCCCCTCCATCTATGCAATTAAAGTTATAGAGAAAGTTAGGTGGTTTTTCTGAGGAAATAGATCATAAGCAATATTTTCACTACAGAAAGGGATGATACAATAATGTAAATGGAAAGAAAATTGAATGTTGTGTAACTGTAATGACAAAACTTGGCTTAAAAAAAAACATAAGGAAATGGGCTCTCTCTCTCTCTCTCTCTCTCTCTCTCTCTCTCTCTCTCTCTCTCTCTCTCTCTCTCTCTCTCTCTCTCCCTCTCTCTCCCCCCCCCCCCTTCCAGGAGTCATTGACTATTGGCAAAGAATATTTCAAATAATATCAAAGATAATTGATATGTGGGTTGGTTAGACTGAACTGCTTTTTTAACTTTCTTTTTATTGAATAGTTCACTGAGTAGAGGAGGCAGAAAGGATATATTTCAAAATGAAGATATAAAAACAAGAAATATTGATGATAAAAAATAAAGATTAAAAAATAAAAGAAAGGGGAGGCTAGGTGGCTCAGTGGGTAAAGCACCAGCCCCAGAGTCAGGACGACCCAAGTTCGGTTCCGGCCTCAGACACTTAACACCCACACACACACACACACACACACACACACACACACACACACACACACAAAACTAGCAGTGTAACCTTGGGCAAGTTATTTAACCCTAATTGCCCCCAAAAAAATGCAAAGGAAAAGGAAAGAAAAAGGAAAACATAGAAAAGAAAATTTCATAGAAAAGAATGGAAAGAAGTTTGGAGAAAAGTCTCTTTAGGGAAGAGACTATTGTTTTTATTTTATTTTTTTTAAATCCTGAGTGCCCAGGAGGAATCTTTATGTATAGTATGTACTCCATATGTATTTCTATATACTGAAGTACAGTATTTATGGAAAAGAAGAATAGGAGCTAAGGCTAGAAAGGTAGTATATTCACAGATTGTGCAGGGTGTTGACTATCAAGAAAAGGACTTAAAATTACTCAGTAAACAAGTGAGAGCAACAATAGTTTTTTGAACACTGGAATGACAGAATCAGATCTATTTATAATGAAATGACCTGTGCATAACACATGAAGCTGAACAAAATGTAATTCTACTCCTTTGTATATTGTTGCATGTTTAGATGTATATACGATGGTGAAGGGAAGACCAAAGGGGACTTTTTAGGCATTGGCTAAGAATTAACAGAAAAGCTGTAGCCCTCATGCTCCAGAAAGAAGCCTACCATCCCCAGAATGTTCTAATAGGTGAATAGAGTAGCAAATGGTCTGGAGATATGACCTCAGTAGAATACTGCAAATGAGGCTCACTGGGAAACTAAAACAAAACAAACAAAAAAATATAGCTCTCTGCTGTGGGAGAAAAGCTTACTAATCATGGCACACCAGAGTGAATAGTGGAGGTAGCTCACAAAGTTTTAGGAGAAAGTCTTACTAATTGTTCACAGCACAACCTAACGATTGTTGAATGGAGGGTAGGTGACTCCAAAGAGATCTGGATAGCTAAAGACAAGCTGGGGGAAAGACATGATGCCTAGTATAGAGGAGTTGAGATTTGATGTCCAGCAAGGGACTGAAGAGACATGACTTCTATCGAGGCAGATGCTCAGTGGAGAGAAATTCAATATAGCACCATCATCAGATGCATGAGTTGCCCTTTCATGCATGTGGCCCTGCTATATAATTCCGCATGTTCCCCATATTTGAATGATCTATACATGAGTTCTCTGAATGTACAGGGCTCATACACCTTAAGTAGGAAGCTATTTGTGGGAAAGTGGGCTCCAGATCTCTTTGGAAAAGTTTCTGATATTACTTTTATTACTAATCTATTTTCATTAAATGCCTTTACCTCAAACTACATGTGTCTTCCATTTGACTTACAAGAGTCAACACATCAATATCTGGAACGAAAGGTGAATTTCAGGGGATGTTTGGGGGAGGGAGGACCACAATGTTACAAATTCATTATTTCCAACATTCATTCTAGCTCTACATCCTAAAAAAATCTATTTCCCTTGTAAAATGTCATTGGTACATAAAGAATATATCAAAGGCCATTGCTCAAGAAATTGTCTTTTCAGCTACACTTGCAGGCAAAGAAGGCAACACTTAATCCATTCCATGATGGATAATAAGGCAATTAGGTGTATAGATAAAGTCAACTGGCAATTTGTTCTCCTGGGTGAACTGTTAAATACCAATAATAACCATGACTTTGAGTAATCTGAAACAATAAGTTGTATATAACATGGCAAAAACCTAAAATTCAATCAGCATTCTCTTGGCATTAATGGTGTATTCTGCTATGCTTTATAAAATTTATAATGGAATCTTTTCATTCTTGTCTTGTGGATTTGTATTTTGTACTTACAGGGGCTAATCCAAGTTTGGTAAGATTTTAATGATATATGTCAGTGAATCCCTGACCTGAACATTTTGGATGCTTCTCCAGGAGAGATCCAACAATTGATTATGGATTCCTGTTATTGATAACACTGACTTGTATACTAGCTGTTTCCATCCTTACAGTGGAACATGCTAAAAATGGAGCCCCCGATCACTCTAGTGGGACTTTGCTCAGGGTTTTAAACTACTTACGTATCAAAGAGACAAGCATTATGCTCATCCCATCTCTTCCTAATTTTTTTCTTTTTTTCAAATTTGTTTAATTGATGTCTTTGGATTTACAATGAAGCCATTTCTAACCCTAATTCCTACTCAGATTGCATTTTCCCTTATGACAAAGAAAAACAATTAAGCAAATCCATCTGCTACAGAAATTTTGCCTGACAATATATACAACATTCTGTCTTCATAGTTACCCACCTCTCTGTGATAAGACAGAAGGAATGTTTTGTTATCTCTTCTGCTCTCCACAACCTTTATTAATTTTCCCTTTGCTCAGAGCTTAACTTCCTTTTGTTAATCTGTCCATTTATATTGTTGAAGTCACTGTATATATTATCTGGATCTTACATATCTTGCTCTACATCAGTTCATAAGAATCTCTCCACATTTCTCTGAATTTTTTATAATCACAAATTCTTAGGACACAATAACAATCTGTTATATGTTTTCAATGGTTTTCTAATCAATGGGCAACCACTTTATTTCTAATTCTTGATTTTCAGATTCCAACTTTCAATATAGAAACAATATGCATGTGGTATGTGTATATAGATACATGCATATAAAACTGGAGTGAGGAAGACCTAAATTTAAATCTGACCTCAGATACTTATAGGCTGTGTGACCCTGGGCAAGTTACTTAAACCTCTGTTTACCTCAGTTTCCTCACCTGTAAAATGAGGAAATAATACCATCTACCTTGGAAGATTGTTGTATGTAAAAAAAATATAATATAGGGGTGGCTAGGTGGCACAGTGAATAGAGCACCAGTCCTGGAGTCAGGAGGACCTGAATTCAAATCCAGCCTCAGACACTTAACACTTACTAGCCGTGTGACCTTGGGCAAGTCACTTAACCCCAACTGCCCTGCATTCCCCCCTCCAAAAAGCAAAAAAAAAAAAAAGAGAGAGATAATATAGAGATAAAAAGAGATATATACATATACACTTATATGTATATGTATACACATGTATATGTAAACCTATTTTATATAGGTGTACATATGTATGTATAAATGATATGCATAACCAGTGGTGAGATCTGTGGGTCAAAGGGTATGGGGAAATTTAGTCACTTTTCTCTCTTAATTTCAAACTGAAATTCAGAGCAGTGAGACTTCTTCACCGTTCAACCAATAATACATTAGTTTATTTGCTTTCCCACACTATTTTCATTTTTTTAAATTTTTGCCAATTTGCATAGAATTAAGTTAAACTTCAGAGTCATTTTAATTTTCATTTCTCTGGCTATTACTGATTTAGTGCTGTTACTGATTACTGTTTTCATGTAGTCGTTTATAGTTTGCAAGTCTTCTCTTGAAAACCATGCATTCATATCCTTTGACTACTTATCTCTTGGGGATCTCCCTAATTTTCATTCTCTTCTTTTCCACTGGCTCCTTCTCTGTTACTTACAAGCATGCTATGATGTCTCCTATCCATAAATAAACTTGCACTTGAGCCTATCATTTCTCCTAGCTGCTAACCTATATCTCTCCTCTTTTTCACAGCCAAATTTCTAGAAAAAATTGTCTGCACTGGTTGCCTCCACTTTTTCCACCACACATGCACTTTTCAACCCCTTGCAATCTCACTTTCAGACTCATAACTCAACTGAAACTGCTCTCTCCAAGGTTACCAATGACGTCTTAATTGCTGAATCTAATGACTTTTTCTTAGCTCTTCTCCTTTTTGACCTCTCTGCAGTATTTGAAATCGTTGACTATACTCTGCAACCTAGACCCTATCTTCTCCCTGGGTTTTTGTGACACTGCTCTCTCCTTATTTCCTCCTATCTGTTTGGCTAAGCCTCCCCATCTTCCTTTGCTACATTATTATCCCTGTGTCTCCCCTATGTTTGGGTATACCACAGAGTTCTATACTGGACCCTCTTTTCTCTCCCTTCAGTCTCATTCTTGGTCATCTCACCAGCTGCTGTGGGTCCAAATATCACCTCTAAGGAGATGACAGCCAACCCAATCTTGCTCCTATATTTCATTCTCACATCAACTTCACTTGGGTATCTCTAGCTAAATGTCCTGGAGATGTGAAATTTAATATGTCTAAAATGGAACTCATCATCTTTCCCTTCAAACTTTACCCTCTTTCTAACTTCTTTATTTCTCATAAAGGCACCACGATCCTTTCCAGCACCCAGGTGCAAAACCTCAGAATCATCCTCAATCTTTTCTTTTCCAAAACTTCTCCATATCTAGTAAATTGGAAAGTCTTATCAATTTGACCTCCACAATGGAGCTCACATCCTCCTCTCCCCTAACACAAACACCACCCAATTCAGTCACCTTTTCACCTAGACTGCTGCATTAGCTTCCTCATGGTTCTCCCTGACCCCAATATCTCCCCTCTCTAATCTATCCACCACACTGCTTCCAAATTGATATTCCTAAAAAAAAATATGTGACAGTACCAATCTTTGCTCAAGAACAAAAAAAAGCAAAAACAAAAAAACAAAAGCAAACAAAAACCCAACCAACCTTTCTCTCTTTAGCTCAGCACTTTAAAATCTATCTCTGTCTACCTTTTCAGACATCTAGATTCTAAATAAACTGAAATCTTTGCTGTTTGCCAGTGATTACACTATATTTCCTACCTTGGAGCTTTTGCTTCTGCTATCCCTGAAACCAGGAATTCCCTCCTAACCTCTGTTGCATAGAAGCACGAGCTTCCTCCAAAACTCACTTTAGCCTGAAGACTATGCAGGTGACAGTCATTTAACCAATGTTCATAGAGATAAAATCCAGGGTCACCATCAGGGCTTTTTGCATTATACTACTCTATCCCCAAGTACTATTTCATTTATTAATCCATTCCTTCAAGGCATTATTAAGCGCCTATTTTGTGCCAAGCAAATGCCAAATACTGGCTCCTTGTACTCATGGACTTCATTTTCTATTAAAGAGAAACAACTTACACAAAGACAATGAAATTATAGATACAGATACACACATACATATATAATACACATACATGTAAATTTATTAATTTTGAAAGGGAAAGGGCACTAGCAACTAGGGAGAACAGGATAGTTTTCTTATAGGAAGGGATACTTGGCCTTATTTGAAGAAAAACATAGCTATGTGAAGTAGTCCAGGTAGGCATTATTATTGTAATTTTATAGCTAAGGAAACTGAGTCTCAGAGAGGTCAAGGGCATGTGGTAGGTTAAAAGGAGCATTGGATTTGGAACAAAAAGGAGAGGTTTCAAATTCTGGCTCAATTAAAGCCTATCTACTAGATACTGGGCAGGTATACTTCCTCTTTCTGAGTCTAAGTCTTCTCATCTGCAAAATGAGGTTGGACCTCAAAAAGGATCCCTCTTCCAACTCGAAAAGTTATGAGCCCAGAGTAGCCATGAAATACATGCTTAGCAGAGAAGAAAACCAGAACTGAAACCCAGGTCTCCCAATTTTTTCTTAGTCCAGACGACATCTCACTATGTCACCTTTAAGCAAAATTACCCTTCAGTAAATGTCAAGTCTACCTTTAAGCTTTCCAGAAGTTGCTCCCACGGTATCCCAGAATACTCTCTGAGTTCATGGACCAAAAAAAAAAGTACCAATTCCATGAGATAATTGACAAGTAAATGAATATTTGGGGGCCAGGAGCTGTGATAGCTCGTATTTTTTTTTCTTTGAGAGGTGGGGACATGACAGTTTGAAGATAGATGCAAAAACCTATGTAGACATGGTTTTAGTGTTAACTGATTTTCATTCCATTTTTACCATATTCTTGTAGTCTCAATATATGGTTTCATATATTCCTAGGTTCTTCTTTGTCAGCTTTTCAAACCGGGATTATTTGTTTGGTTTTTTCTCTCTCTGAGCTTTTAGTGGATCTTTAAGATAAACTGCCTTAATTTTATCCCTACAAAGTGCTTCCCATTACTGAAGACCAACCATGTGCTGATATGCAATTGCTTTTTTGATTATTTTGCTATTTACCTAATGGACTTGCTCTCTTCCACAAATGAGAATGCTATTGACCCATTCTCAGTAGAATGTCTTCTGAGATTCCATTCAAATAAGTTACCTTTGATAAGATATTTAATTGGTCCCCCATTAGTCCATTTCCCTTTGAGGGCCAATTAGCAGATAGAGAACCAGACTTGAAGTCTGGAAGGAACTAGTCATATGTTTCTTGGCAAATCACTTAACTTCTAGAGCCTCAGTTTTCTTATCTGCATAATGGGGATAGTGACTTATCTAACTGGGTTGTTGTAAAGATCAAATGAGTTAACATAAGTAAATCACTTTATAAACCTTAAAACACTATAATTGTTAGGTTATTATTATTATTGTTATTATTTTCAGGTACTAGGAGAAAGGTAAAGGAAGAAGGGGTAGAATTTGTCATCTATATAACTGAAGTACTTGAAAAGAAGAGCATACAAACATGGAGGAAGGGGTAGGGGGACTGAGTATC
>NW_027187352.1:18395609-18435498 GCF_028583685.1 Petaurus breviceps papuanus
GAAAGAAAGAAAAAGAAAGAAAGAAAGAAAGAAAGAAAGAAAGAAAGAAAGAAAGAAAGAAAGAAAGAAAGAAAGAAAGAAAGAAAGAAAGAAAGAAAGAAAGAAAGAGAGAGAGAGAGAGAAATGAAAGAAAAAGAAAGAAAAGAAACCCTGGACAAAAGAGATTCAGGTGAATAATGGGGTCAGAAGTCTACATCAAGGGTTCAAGTCTGAGTGATAGGACAACTTCTTTTGTTAGCATGGCTGTGAAATGGAGAACAGATAAATGATCATAGCCTGAGGGGACAGTAAGATCAAGTGATGTTTTTGTTTTTGCTTTTTAAGGAAAGGGAATTCTAGGGATTCAAGAAAGAAAAAAATATAATATGCATTATATTAAGAGAGATTAAAAACTGAAAGAAGTTTTGAGGGTATAGATGATCATAAGAGAAAATTGCTAGAGAAGACAGAACAGGGTAGGGTCAAGAGTAAAAGTAGAGGGGTTGCCCTTGATAAGAAGCACTATGTTATCAGAGACTGAAGAAGGGAAAGGAAAGGCACAGGTATTTATTAAGCACCTACTGTGTGCCAAGCACTGTGCTGAGGACTTTAGAAATATTATCACATTCAATCTTCACAACACTGAGAGGTAGGTATTATTATTGTCCCTATTTCACAGCTGTGGAAACTGAGGCACACAGCAGTTATGTGCCTTGGCCAGTATGATGTGGCTAGAATATATCTTTGTGACTGAAGTAAGACAGAAAAGAGTGAGGACATAATGAGATTTAGTGGAATACAGAGCCATGGTAAGTGGCTCTGTCTATTGGGTAAAGTATAAGATGAGGACCTCTGATGTGGAAGGTCAAGATGTTTTGGGAGTGCTGAGCAGAGAAAAAAAGAGAGAGCTTGAAACAGCCACTTTAGGAAGAGTGATAAAGTAAATCAGGAAAGACCAAAAAGGATTACTTTGTACCAAGGAAAACCCAGTTGAGATTAGATCATATAAACTGGTACCAGTCATCAGAATTGTTGACATCTTCCAGTACCATTTGGCAGTAGTTGGTAGCACATGAGTAAGCATAGAGAAAATATATGGTAGGGGGCAATCCCAGGTTGGGCTTTGGCAAGACATGGATGGCAATGGGACAAGGACGTTTGCACCCAAGCCCTCTGATACCACATCTACTCTTTGTACTGTGCTTCATAAAGTGATTTCTAGAAGAAACTGGTTCATGGAGGTTGACAAACCATAACAGAGTAGACAGAGAACTGGCCTGAAGTCAGAAAGCCCTGAGTTCAAGTCTTGGCTCTGACACATTGTTGGCCATTACACTGGGTAAGACCACTAGTTCACACTCTAAAACTAGAAATTGGAGAGGGGGTTCCAACCTACATAGTTAGAGGGAATTCCTTCATTCAGGAGTTCCTTATACCATTAAAATCACAGGTCCAGTCCCTACCTTTGTATATAGATTACATATAACCTAAAGTCTAGGTCGGGGACATTAAGTTGAAAATCTGTAAAGAGCTTTGGAAGTCATCCACTCTGAGGCCCTCCTTTTACTGATGAGAAAAACTGGTGCCCACCCAGTTTTCAGTCACTTTGTCAGGATCATACAATGAAGTCACAACCTCTATATGCCACAGTTGTCTCATCCATTAATTGGAGTAGTTGCCCAAGATCATCTGTGAAAAACTCAATGCAAAGAGTGTTGGATCTGGTGTCAGAACACTTGGGTTCAAATTATGACTCTCTTTACTTTTGTATAACCTTGAGCAAGTTCCTTCCCTCCCCTGGGCCTCCATTTCCTCATCTGTAAAAGGAAGGGGCTGAATTACGTGGCTTCTAAGCTCTACACTTCTGATCCCATGATCTTAGAAATACTAACTCTATATAACCTACCACTGACGCAAACATGGGGCCCAAAATACTTGACTTTGCAATCTAGACAATGTCTTACTTGCAACTTCTGAGTGTGCAAACCTGTTTTTTTTTTCAAAAATATAATATGCCCTTTCAGCAGATGTGGAAAGACATCCCAGTATCCCTGAGAATCTGCAAAATAAGATGACCATTATAACAACTCTGTGTATTTAGGAAGAAATTACTACACAGCAATTCGAGTCTAAATTGCAAGTCAGGGTTGGGAGAAGCTGAAAAAACCCTTTCAGAGAATCTTATAGGTACTATTAATACTCCTGTGCTGTTGTAGCATCAGCCACTATCACAACAAGACAACAAAGTAGGGCTGGGTTACAGTCACATATTACTGACTTATGGGGAAATGAATCTTAGAGATAGCATGGCATAGTCGTCGGACTTAGGAGTCAGAAAAACCTGGGTTCAATACTTCCTGTGTGACACAGGGCAAGTCACAAACCTTCCTGAGACTCAGTTTCCTCATCAGAATAATGCAATTACTGTCTCATAAAGTTTTTGCAGAGATAAAATAAGATGATACATACAAAGGGTTCCATGAATCTTACAATGCCATAGAACTATTAGCTACCAGTAGCAGCAGCAGCAGCACCATCATCATCACCACCATCATCAATCATCACCATCACCAACAAGGTGGCACAGTGGATAGAGCTTTGGGCCTGGAGTCAAGAAGCCCTGTGTCCAAATCCAGCCTCGGATACTTACCAGCTATGACTAGGGGCCAGTCACTCTCTTTGCCTTAGTTTTCTCAACTGAAAAATGGAAATAATAATAGCTCCTACCTTACAGAGTCATTGTGAAGACCAAATGAGATAATATTTGTAAAGTACTTAGTGCCTGGAACAGAGCTGGCACTATATAAATGTTAGTTGTTATTATTATTATTATTATTATTATTGTTATTATTATTAATCAGCAGCATCATTATCATCAATGGGGTCAGCCTAAACAAAAAGTTCAGGAGTGCTCTGCTCATGAGCATGTAACACTTGGAGGAAGTTTCTAAAAGAAATTCTTCCTCTCCAACCAGAATTTAATACTCCCTCATAAAGATATCTCTTTTAGATCGGCAAATTAGCAGCTAATGGAAGCCATCTGAAATTTTAGTCCCTCTGAACAAGGTCAAACCTTGGCAGAAATGAAATGCCACTCAGAAGCCAGGATCAAAGTAATTCTTTGCTATTCTCACTGCTACCATAGAGATGAAGAAGAAGAAAAATTCAGAGATTGAGCAGACTTAATTCTCCTGAAATTTATAATTAACTACAAGGGAAAAGGGACAATTACCATATTTCTAAAGAATAAAGAAGAAAAAAAAGTTGAGCTTTTGACAAGATATAATTACTGCATATTAAATATGCAGAGTACATCAGTTTGCCCCACGTAATTTTCTTGAGGTTACAATAAAAGGAAAAAAAACTCTACATATATAACTATGTTGGTGTTTTCCAAAAACACATACATGTGCCATAACCAATTTGCATTTAAAGTCCTCTAATCTTAGGGACAAAGAATTTTCTGGTATAGTTATCTCACTGGGAAAACAACCCAGAGAAAGAAAAAAAATGCATACTCCCCTGCTCACCTGCCCCAACTTCCAAAGCCTCCCAAGAGAAGCATGAATATGTATTTTCTTAGGTCACTGTTAATCAATGAAAGAATCCACCTCCTTTTGTAAGGCAGCTGCCAGGGCCAACAGCAGTCCTCCAGTAAAAACCTACAATTAAACTTCTCAATGCTGTAAATCTTACTTCAGATTAGAGCTAGAACAAATGACACACACACACCAATGCAGGGTTGCCTTATTTGAAAGAACTGGCAAGGATGCACTGTAGCTTGAAATACTCAGCAGGTTCACAGTGACAACTCAAAATGGAGAGTTTCTTCTACTGAATATGCCAATCAAGGTTTCAGATCCCTTTGCTAAATACTGGAAACCCCTACCACTGCTGTTATCCCAGTGGATCCCGACCCTACCTTTCTTTGTCCATATTCTCCCCTATCTGCCCTTCACTTATGCCCTTTGAAACTTCCCCTGTCTTGTTGACAAAACCTGCCCCCACCCAATTCTGGACTGCTGCCTCCTAGGCTTCATTCTTCCTCCTCTCATTAGCAGAAATCTACTTTGTCCCTGAGTACTTCACATTTCTAAATACCCCCTTGGTGTTGGATGATTCTTTCCTTCTGTCCCTTCCCGTGGTGGTGTTGGTTGTCCGTTCTGGAAGAGGATCAAAATGCCATCACTATATGGGATCAAGGTACAGTGTGTCCAACTGTGGCTGATGAGACCAACATGAGCATGGAATGTTCTACCACAGATCGGGCACAAAAAGTTCATGTGAACATCGGAGTGCAGCTGCCTCCAGATTTGTGCATCACATGTACCCTTTGAACTGCTCTGATTCAGCTTTGCTCAAAGAGCATCGCACCTTCTCTGATGTGGACATGCCGTGCTGGGAGGCCCTGTGCCATTGTCTCCCATGTCGCACAATCAATTCCAAAGTTCTTCAGAGAGACCTTGAGAGTGCCCTTGTATTACTTCTTTTGATCTCCCTGTGAGCACTTGAGCACTTGCCATGTGTGAGTTCTACATAAAATAATCTTTTAGGTGAATGTATGTTTTTATTTAGTATGATCTTATTTTCTCCATGACACAGAGCTTAATGGTAGAGTTGCTATATTCTTTGTTCTTTGTACCCAAACTGGGTTTTACCATCAGCACTAAAGGGAAATCTAGGCGAAACAGAAGATAGAGCACTGGGAGTAAAATCAGGAAAGTTCATCTTCTTGAGTTCAAATCTGACTTCAGACACTTCTGCACAGCACTAGGCAAGTCACTTAACCCTCTTTGTCTCAGTTCTTCATTTGTAAAATGATTTGGAGAAGAAAATGGCAAACCACACCAGCTTCATTGCAAAGAAACCCTCCAATGGGGTCAGGAAGACTCAGACACAATGGAAACAACCCAGCAACAACAACAAAAATCATCACTACAATATTCCTCTCCTTAGAAATTCATGCAGTCAGGGATTACACAACTTAATTTTTTCACTATCATATATAGACCAGTTGGCAATGCTCCCATCTTTCTCCATGATTTTGGTGTCTGTCTCAGTCTTTCCTGCCATCCTTCCTTGTCATCCTTGTTAGAGACTTCATTATTCACTCTTCTCATAACCAGTCCTTACTATTTCTTAACCTTGTAAACATTGACAGCCTCTACTTCAGCCACACCCAAGGGCAGGCACATTTTGAACATCACCTTACTACAAACTGCTTTACCTCCCTGATACAAACTCTGAATACCTTATCAGATCTCAAAAGCCTCTTCCTTTACCTTCTCCATGTCCTTATCCCTCCAGCAGTTATCCTTCACATTTATCATAACCTCTAGTTCTTTGATTCCACCATGTTTTACCACACTGTGGCCTCATTTTGCTCCCAGACCTTCACTTTAATAATGCCCTCTCCTCCACTCTTGAATGTTCTGCTTCCCTTGTCCTTCTTTCTAACTTTTCTGCCCAACTAGCTCTCCACCCTGAGTAACTCCTGCCATCTTCTCTTCCAGCTCCTATTACCAAGAGACCAAATGCCGCTGGGGGGAAATCATAAAATTTCACTGACTACATCCACTCCAAGTTTACACTATCTATCTAACCTTAATGGAGGCCTCAGAGCTACACTGCAATCATTTTTCTAATTTCCCTCTCACTGACTCTCTGTCAATCTCTTCAAAAGTAACTGTTCCAAACCTTCTCCTCTCTCCTCAGGCCCTTATCCCTTTTATTCCTTATCCCCACTCCCATCATTTTTGGTAGATTAAAAGTATACTTTCAGATGGCTAGGTGTCTCAGTGATAGAGCCCTGAATCTGGAGTCAAGAAGACTTGAGTTCAAATTCCATCTCAGATACTTACTTGTTCTTTGTGTGACCCTAGGCAAGATGCTTAACCTACCTGCCTTACTTTTCCCATCTGTAAAATGGGCTACCTCCCAGGGTCAAGACAAAACAATATAAACTTTATAAAGTGTGCTAGCTATTAATAAAGACGACTTCCTTTCCTAGTTTGCCTGGATTGAGGTGACAATTTCCTTACTTCCTCATATTTCCTCTTTGAATTTCACTGATTCATTCATTTATTCATGCTAAAAAACAACCCATTAAGCACCTGCAATACCAAATAAAACAGGACAAGTAAAATAAAGAAGTTTTGTATGAAGTCCAAACAGAAAAGAACACTCTCTTCCCTAACTTTCTTTTGGGGCCCTGAAGACCCATGAGTTGATCAAACTGTTATCCCTTAAAAAAGCAAAGACTTATGGGAAACACCACAGGTACCATAGAAAGGGCCAGGAATTTACTTCTAAAAGGCCCAGATATGACAGCCCTCTCTCAGTTGGTATCCTGGAGAGAGAGGTAGAAAGAGTTCTTAAGAATAAAGAGACTAAGAAGTTCGGTGGATTTAGTTCCAGACCTTACACCAGGAAGACCTCAGATCCTTGTTGGCTGTAGAATCCCGAAAAAGTCATTTGATAGCTGCAAAGCTTAGTTACCTCATCTATAAAATGGAAATAATAGTAACATCTCCTGAACAGTTGTTTAAAGGATAAAATGACATATTACACATAAAAGGTTTGGGTTTTTTTTTTTCAAACCTCAGAGAACTATTTACATGCCAGCTATTATTATTGTGGTTGTAAGCTGAAATAACACCCCAAGTATCAGAGGAATAATCAGTCCAAGTCTATTTAATTCAACAAATGTGGAAGTCAGTGTGTTAGACAATAGGGACATAAAGACAAAAACAATTCTTGCCTTCAAACAGCATATATCCTTCTCGGGAGATGCAGTGTACATAGAGAACACATGCTTGGAGAAGGGAGAAAGGACTAACAATTAGGTATTAGGAAAGGTTTCACAGAGAAAGGACTATATGCACTGAGCCTTGGAGGAGGATAAGGATCACAAGAAGTGCTTTCCAAGCTCAGCTGGTGCAATTGTCTAAAGACAGGAGGTGGCATATTAAGTTTGGGAAAGAGCTATTAGTCCTTTGAGGTTGCCATGGGAAGGGAAAAAAGGCTCCTTCCACACAGCACTTTATTTGGTACAATTGTTGGAGACCAAACACTGTCTCTTGTCATCTCTCCTCAGAACTCCAGACTCATATTTCCATCTGCCTACTGAACATCTCTCCTCACATGGAACTTCAGCACCACAAACTCAAGGTCTAGAACAGAATTCATCATCTTCTCTGCCATTCTTCCAACACCCCTATTTCTGTGATGGCTAGGTGGGACAGTGGATAAAATGCTGAACCAGCAGCCAAGAGAATCTAAGTTTAAACCCAGCCTCAGACATTTACTACTTATGTGACCCTGGGCTAATAATGTTACCCTTCTTTGCCTCAATTTCCTCATCTGTAAAATGAGGATAATAATAGTATCTACCTCCCAGGGTTACTGTAAAAATCAAATGAGATACTAATTATAAAATCCTTAGCATAGGGTCTGGTGCATAGCAAATGCTATTTAAATGTTAGCTATTATTATTGTCATCATTTTTGTTATTGGGGGTCACCACTATTCTTTCAATGCCCCAGGGTTAGAATTCTAAGAGTTAAAGTTCCTCTTTCTTACTCCCCATACAGTTAATTGCCAAGTTTTGTTGCCTCTACCAGGTTCTCTCCTATCCATCCTTTCCTTCCCCTTCTCACAGTAATCACTCCAGTGGAGTCCCTTGTGTCCCCTAATAACAAGGCATGGTGGAAATCCCAGTGCATCTGCAGTCAGTATCTGGGTTCAATGTCGGCTCTGCTACGTATTATCCATAGAGCCTTGGGCAGGGTAACCTACTTGATGTTTCATGTTCTCAACCATAAAATGAGCAAAATGGACTACATAACCTCTAAGGTCCCTGCCAGCTTGAAATCTATGATCCTTTATTATAGGCTCTTAATTATTGCTCCTGCTTCCACTCTATCCCTTTTCTAATCTATTCTGCACACTGCTGTTGCCTGAGTAACCTTCTCAGTACACCCCTGTGCCCAGAAACTTTCAGTACTTCCCCATTGTCTCTTTAATAAAAGACACACTCCTCCTCCTGGCATTGGAAGGAGGCCCTTCACAATCTGGTCCCAGCTTCTACTACTCTGATTCACATGCCCTCCCGTGTCTCCATACATTTGCTCAGTCCATCCCCCAATCCTGGAACAGACTGCTCCCCAATCAGTTTGATGAAGTATCTTCCCTTCTAACTCAAATTAATTCCTCCTCCACTGCAATCAATATTTCTTTCTTAAAAATTTCATAACACCTTACTTCTCCTTTGTGCTCACCATAGCAAAGGCTTAAGGCATGTTTACTGACTGATTGACCATTCAGCCACACATCTGTGGGTATGGCTGAATGTGTGGCAATCTATTCATTGGTCCCAACAAGGAAAAGATGGCCTATTGGTCTCCCTTGAGTTATTTCTTAACTAATTAAAGCCATGAAACTGTAAAGGATGCTTGGATCTATGCATTTTCTTTTCCTTAGAAATCCAGCTAAGGTCCTGATCATAAAGTAAATTCAATATCCCACCAAGACCCATTTTCAATCACTATTGCTGTCAGCACTGGATTTCTGGATAAATTAATTCCAAATAAACTTTCCTAAAACAGGTCTTAACATGTCACTGTTCCCCCTACTCAATAAACTCCAGTGGCTCTTCATCACCTGTGGGATCACATCCAAAATCTCTGGTTGGCATTCAAAGCCCTTCATAACTTAGCCTCTTTACCCTGCCCTTCTAGACTCCTTACACCTTACTCCTCACCATATTCGCTTGGATCCAGTGTCCTCCTTGATGTTCCACAAAAACAAGGCACTTGTCTCTGGACTCCAGTCATTTTCTCAGGCAGTCCCCAATGCCTGAAACCTGCTCCCTATTTATCTCTGCTTTCTGGCTTCCCTGGCCTACTTCAAACTGAAATCTCATTTTCTACAGGAAGATTTCCCCAACCCCTCTTACTTCTAGTGCCTTTCCTCTTTTTAAATAATCCCCATTTATCTTGCACATAGCTTGTTTGTTCCTACTTGTTCCCCCTTATTAGTTTGTGAGTTCCTTGAATGTAGGGACTGTCTTTTTTCTATTTTTAAATCTTCAGTGCTTATCAAAATGCTGGGTACACAGAAGGCATTTAATAAATGATTTTTGATCAATTGCTTTTCTTGCTGTCCCTTGCAACATCACCATTTGTATTTCTACCTTTGACTCCTTTAGAGTTTAATGAAGATCCTTGAAGGCATGGCTTATGCTATCTCTAGTTTTATATCTCTAGCAGTGAGTGCAAAGTGTTATACAAGGAAGTATTTGGAAATAGTTGTTGAATGGGATTAAAATTGTGCTTTTCCAACTGGTTCTCTTCTGTGTAGAAAATTATCAAAGTTTTCCCTCACTCTTACCAATGAAAACTCCATGTGAAAATCAAATTGTTTCACAGCACTCAAATAGAATGCAGTAAATTATTCTGAAGAAAATAAGTGGGTAAAGAGTTGAATGAAAGAAGTGCTAATTTGACTAATTTAAAACTTTGGCAAGCCTGTTTATATGGAATAGCCTAGTGCTAGATAATTGGTTTGATTTATGTTATCATATTTGTCTTGAATTTTTAAAATATACATATGGGCTCTCCAAAGACATCTTCTCCTGTTGATCATTGGTCCCAACAAGGAAAAGATGGCCTACTGGTCTCCCTTGAATTATTTCTCAACTAATTAAAGCCATGAATCTGTAAAGAACTCTTGGATCTATGCATTTTCTTTTCCTTAGGAATTCAGCTAAGGTCCTGATCACAGAGTAATTCAATAGCACACCAAGACCTATTTTCAATCAGTAATGGTGTCAGAACTGGATTGTTGGACAAATTAATTCCAACTGACCATCACAATTACAGTTACCACAAGTTCCTTTTAGAGGTCTAATGGCAGACCAGTATGGCCAAAATTTACCACATATAGCATATTTTTTTTATACCATATCAATAGTCCCGGGGTAACTGGGAGGGGAAAAAAATGTAACATTTAATAGAAATCCAGAGTGCTTCACTGATCCATTTTTGTTTTGATAAGGTCTAACAAAGTTATATCCAGTTTTATAAAACATGCATGCAAACACACACACATATACACATACACATACATACTTTAACCCATGTTTGTACCTACCCATAGGATTTGGTATAAAATAGAACTTCTGACATGATCCCCTTCATGCTCCTAATTAGATAGATAAGTCATCTGAGATACAGAAAGATTTAATTTTTTGCTTGCAATCACACAGCCACTAACTAGGAGGGCCAGAATTTGATTCCAAATCCTTAGACTTCAAATTTCATCTTCTTTCCACTTTACCAGGCTGCCACTGAATTTTAAAGAATTTGTCTTTTAAAAATAATTTGTCATATGTTTATTTTTTTCTGGTATGATCCTTAAAACTATGGCTCAGCTCTTTTAGGCTAGTTTTAATTTGCTTCTAATATCCAATGTAATTTCAGCATATTCATACATTTAAGAACCCAACATAATTAAAGGTATTTAAGGAAACTAGGTTTTAAGATCATTTTTTTTTTCCTCCAAGAACCACTTTGCTTCATGTGAGTATTAAAGTATAAATGGGTCTGGATCAAAAACAAATTCTCTTGCCAACAGGAAAAATGTATACTAATGGTCACAGATCATAAAGTCACTGAATCAAAGACATAGATAGAGAAGACTTGATTTTATTTTTAGCATACTGCTTCAAGATTCACAAAGTACACATATGTATTATATGTTTATATATTTTATTTATATAATTCATGCAATTATATAAATGTAATGCTTATATTTATATATTTAATGCTTAAATATATGTAAATATATTTATATTATATGTAATAAAAATATAAAATGAAATCTTTACTATATTCTCATGATAGAATATTTAATATATTTTTCCATTTGAGTCTGTCAAACTTGGGAAGTTTACACTTACATATATAACAAATATACATATGTATGTATATTGGGTAATATATATTTAACGTACATATATTTAATGTAATATATGTAATGTATACCTATATATACAAGTATCAATTTCTCAGGGTTGTGGGAATCAAATGAGAGGACATATATGTATACATACATGTATCTATGTGTGTATACATACATATACAAATACATTTATATGTATATATAACTATTTTGGGCCTTATAAAAATAAAACTGGACCAATGAAGAACTCTGGATTTCTATTAAATGTTACATTTTTCCCCCTCCCACTTACCCCAGGATTATTGATATGGTATAAAAGAAAGAGTGTGCTATATGTGGTAAATTGTGGCCATACTCATCTGCCATTAGACTCCTAAAAAGAACTTGTGGCAACTGTAATTGTGATGGTCAGTTGGAATTAATTTGTCCAGCAATCCAGTGCTGATGCCAGTACTAATTGAAAATGGGTTTTGGTGGGGTATTGAATTACTCTGGGATCAGGACCTTAGCTGAATTCCTAAGGAAAAGAAAATGCACAGATCCAAGTGTCCTTTACAATTTCATGGCTTTAATTAGTTGAGAAATAATTCAAGGGAGACCAGTAGGCCATCTTTTCCTTGTTGGAACCAATGATCAGCAGGAGATGTCTTTGGAGAGCCCACATGTATATTTTAAAAATTCAAGACAAATATGATCACATAAATCAAACCAATTATCTAGCACCAGTCTGTTCCATGTAAACAGGCTTACCAAAGTGTTAAATTAGTCAAATTAGCATTTCTTTGGTTCAACTCTTTTCCCCCTTATTTTTTCTTCAGTATAATTTACTACACTGTACTGAGGCATAGTGCTGTGAAATTATTTGGTTTTCAAATAGAATTATATATCTATAACCTATAGATATATGGCATATATCTATAATCTACAGATATAAAAAACTTAGAGTTGTAAGAATCAAATGAGAGTGTATATATATGTATATATTCTATATACATATATATAGAACATGTGCATTTATGTTTGTAGTCTCTACATGTAGAATATATACACATATGTATGCATTTTCTATAAACATATGTTCACTCATTTAATTATATATAATATACATATATAATTTTATTGCTATATATTATTTGACGGCCTATGTATGCATACTATATAGACATATATATGTATACATTCTCTCATTTAATTCTCAGAACAACCCTAAGAAGTACATGCTGTAATTATCCTCAATTTACAGATGAGAAAACCTGAGGCTAAAGAAGTTAAGTATTTTGCTCAATGTCACACATCCACGAAGCATATCAGGGAGGATTTGCATTCGTCTTCTTAACTCCAAGTCTGCTACTTAGCTGCTCCTATAGCAATCATCTAGGACAGACCCCTCATTTTAAGAATAAACAAACTGGGACTCAGGGAGATGCAATACACAGCTAGTTAGTAACAAATTTGGGATTAGAACCCAGGTATTCTGGTGTTCATTTATTCACTACAATTTAATATGCATATCTAAAGGAGTTTCTGTTCAGAGATTCTTTAGTAACTAGATTTATATTCGAAGATTTCCAAACTATAGTTCTTTTAGCTACTGCCTATAAGTAACGGTAAGCATGACACCATCATTGTAGATCTTCCAGCCATCTTTCTTGGTGTGTTCCCCCCCCCCTTTTAATTTGCTCTCCCCAACACAGAACTTACATTTCTATTTTAACTCATCCTGGAGTGATTCCAGAATAAAGAGTTCTTCTGTGGCCAGCTGAGTGCTCTAGCCATTAGACCACACACTGTTTTTCAATGAGAATAATTCAATGTAAAATGGGCATTAGAAAAAATAGGTCAAAGAAAAGAAAAGCTTTTTCATGTATACATATACTTATATATAAACTAAAGTGAAACGGCAACTCATATCAACACAGCCTTTTGAATTTTACAAAGAAAAAATTTTCCCTCACAATAATCTTATAAAGTAATTAATGCAATTATAATAATTCCCATTCTATAGGTGAGGAAACTGGAGCTTAGAATGGTTTAGTGTTTTGCCCACATCAGAAAGCTATAGAAGGACCAAAGCCAGAAGCCGAAGCTGGTTCTTCTAACTCTGAATCTCAAGGTCATCCCATTAAAGTGACACTACCATCTCAGTAAGTACTTAGTACTACAAATCCCAAGAGATGCTTTCTTTGCTGCTAAGTCAACTATTTCACGAATCAATTTTAGAATTGCTTTCAGCTCCAGTGTCTCTTCAAAGATAATCTAAGGAAGTCAATAATGTAGGGATAATAAAATATAAATACAGAATTTTCAAATTTTAGGATTTTAGCCCAACACCATAAAAAGTTAGAATTGAGTTGCTGGGCCTCATCAGTAAATGATCTAAATATCAATAAAAAGTCAACAGCTATGCAGTGTGGTGAATAGAGTGTTGGATTTAAAAGTCAGAAAGACTTGAGTTACCTGTGTGATGTCAGACAAGTCACTTAACCTCTGCCTGCCTCAATATTCTCATCAGTAAAATGGGGAATGATAGCACCTACCTTCCAGAGATGCTCTGAGGATAAAATGAGACCATATTTACAAAGATCTTTGTAATCCTTAAAGCTCTATATAAATATTACCTGCTATCATTATTATTGTTGATTATTGTTATACCAAGAGGGAACCATGATCACTTGCAAGGGGAGACATGTCCCATGTTAGCAGATGCTGTGCAACTGAAAATAACTGTTCCCACCAATGCTCCAAAGGATCTGTACTCTTATTGATATAGACTCCCACATCTATGCCTTTGCACAAATAGTCCCTCAGAAATTTAGTACATTTCATCCTGTCTTCTGCTTAATAAAATCCCTAGCTTTCCAATATGCCCCTCAAGTACCACCTCCTCCATGTGGCTTTTCCTGATCCCCCCAGCCTCTTTCTTAAAATCACTTTATATAGTTCTATAAATAGTTTGCATTGACTTTGCTGTTGTTGTTCAATCGGTTCAGGCATGTCCAACTCTTGGTGACCCCATTTGGGAATTTCTTGGGCAAGATACTGGAGTGGTTTGCCATTTGCTTTTGATTGTTTGTTTTTATATTGGTTTTTCCCCCCTGTAGAATGTTGAGGTCCTTGAGAACAGAGACTATTTCACTTCTGCTTTTGTATCACAATAGCCTAACATGATGCCTTGCCCATAGCAAGGCTTAAATCAATGTTTGGTGAATTGAATTTCCTGAAATGATGCAAGTTACATGCATGCCAGCTTACCAAAGGTCTCTAATCTATGTTTTCCCATAGAGGAGGTACACCAAACATTATTTCTATTCTCTCAGCATTTCATGGATATGGATGGGGGATGTGAAGAGCTATGAATCACCGCATTTCCATCCAGAGAGTCAAAGTCATCCATCCCCAGTTATTAGCCTATCTGATTGGGGGGTCTAAGAATTCAGTAACTAGGGATATGGCTAGCATCAGTTTTCCAAGGCTCTGCCCTATTCATGACCAATTTGCTTGTATAGATATGCCAATTGGAAAGGTATAAAACACAGAATTTGGGTGGGAAAATCTATCCTATTTTTGTGGCTGATCCCCCACTGAAAGAGAAGTTGTCATGCAAAATAGAATTTTAAACTTTTTCCAAGAATGGCTGAACAAATTATGGTATATAAATATAACAGAATACTATTGTGATGTAAGAAATGATGAAAGAGATGATTTCAGAAAAACCTAGAAAGACTTGTATGAATTGATGAAGAGAGAAGTAACAATTTATACAATAACGTGTAAAAACAAATAATCTTTTTTCAAATTAAAGAGGAACATCCTACTTTTAAAAATTTACATTATCTTTGATTTATGGAATAAAACAAGCATTTCCATAACACAGTACAATAAAAAAGATGATTGCACATGAAATGGCAAATCTACTATGCACAACTTGTTATTCCTTTCAAATACACAACAAAATTACCACGTAAATTCCTTTATTTTACTTTTTTTCTTCCCTACCCTCCTCTACCCTAAAAATGGTTACCATTAGAAACATTTTATGTATGTGTGTTCAGGTGTGTGTACATGTATATATGTGTGTATGTGTTTATGTGTGCACACACATGCAAACATGTACACATATGTAAATATTTTACATACACTTCTACTCATCAGTTCTCTAGATGCAGACAGCATCATTCTTCACATATCCTTTATAGCAAATTTGGATATTTATTATAGTCAAAATGCCTTATTCACTCAAAGTTGTTCTTATTTCTATTACTATATAATATAATATATATATATATATTGCTTTTACCCTATACAGTGTTCTCTTGGTTCCACTTATTTCGCTCTTCATTATTTCATGTGTCTATCCATGTTCTTCTAAAATCATTGAGCTCCTAATTTCTTATAGCATGGTAGTATTCTGTCACACGCATATACCACAACTTGTTTAGTCATTCCTCAATTAACAGGTATCCCTGCAATTTCCACTTCTTTGCCACCACAAAGAGAGTGGCTATCAACATTTTAGAACATATAAGTTCTTTTTTTTCCATAATCAGCTTGGGAAACAGAACTAGTAGTGATATTACTGGGTCAAAGGGTTTAGGAAGTTTTATTCTTTGGGCATAATTCAGATTGCTCTCCAAAATGGTTGGATCAGTTCACAAATCCACCAAGAATAAATTAATATCGCAATTTTTCCACATCCCCTCCAACATTTGTCACTTTCCCCTTCAATCATTTTAGACAATGTGGTAGGTGTAAAATGATATCTCAAGTTTGTTTTAATTTGCATTTCTCTAATCAATAATGATTTAAAAAACAAATAACTGTGAAAGACATAACTCTGATCGATGCAATGAACAACTGTGATCTCAAAGGACCAATAAAGAAGCATATTCCCCACCTCCTAACAGAAGGAGATAGTGGAGATTGAGACTTGTTTTGTGTTTGTTTGTTTTCAATGTGGGGATTTGTTTCACTTGACGATACATATTTGTCAGAAGGATTTTACTTTTCTTTTTTTTTCTTTTTTCCTTCTCCTTGAAGGGGGAGGAGGGGAAAGGAAGGGAGATGGAGAGAAAACAGTTTTTTACTCCTTGAAATAAAATTGCTGGATATGGTGGCACATGCCTATAATCACTGCTCCTGCAGAGGGTTAAGGCTACTGAATGACCTGAGCTTGAGAGTTCTGAGTTGCAGTGTGCTAAGCCAATTGGATATCCATACTAAGTGTGGTACCAAGACGGTAAGGCCCTTAGATTAAGGAGGCATCTGGCTGCTTAAGAAGGAGTGAGCTGGCCTGAGTTATAAACGGATCATGTTAAAGCTTCCTCGCCAGTCAGTAACGGGATTGGACTGTGAGTGGTCATTGCACTTTCAGCCTGGGTGAGATAGGGAGGAACAGACGCAAAAATAATAGTAATTTTTTTTAATTTTCAATAAATAAACCTCTCCCCAAACCTGTCCCAGCACAGAGGTGCTAAAAATGTGCCTGTTTTCTACAATACACAGAAGAACTGCTGGAAAATTAGCCTACCTTGGGAAAATCTGATAAATTAACATTTAAATTTATAGAAATGTTATTCATCTTCTTACTTTATAAAAGGATTTATCTGAGGATTCCCTTAAATATCAAGTATGCTGGTGCATTTAAAAGATGACTCACTTACAAAGAATTCCTTTAAATGTATTATTTTGTCATAGCTCTTGCATAATGACAGCCACATACACAAAGCCATATGCGGCTTGAGGCCTGTAACTTTGAGTCCAGGACAGGCTGTCTGCTTTTGACTCTCAGTACTCAGAAGGATCCATATTATGAGCAACCTTCTGGTAAGTGTGTTTTTAGAGAAAGACTGTATTTACTACAGATGTACTAGCAGATGATGCTGGTATGATTCATGGGATAAGTTTGTATTTTGGATTCAGAAGATGATATTTTCTTAGATTTGAGTACAACTACAGAAACAAAATCAAATCTTAAGTGACTACTTAAAAATTATGTCTGTGATAGTAAAATCTAAAATAGTGTTTAAAAGGTGCAGTTACGTGAGACTAGATTGAGGATGTGATGGATAAAATGCTATTTTTGTATATTGTCTTGATGACCAAGTTTAGTCTATGCAAGAAAGCATTTTATTCAAGCATTCGTCTATTCTACTGGATTGTGTAACCTTCATGAACTTTCTATTTTAGGTGAATAACAAAATAACACAAAACAATTTTAAAGAACTAAAGAATATTAATAATGTAAACAGAACAATGAGAGATGCAACATATACAACTGTTCAGTTCCCTCAGAAAATGACAAGAAATCTTACTTTGCATTCTTCTGTACCAACACACAAGGAATAATATATGTACTTCAGCTGAATTGAACTTTCTTTAAACTTTGTACTACCCCCAGTGCTTAGCAAAGAACTCTTCATATAAAGTAAAGGCCCAATTACTGGATGTTGAACTTGTTTATTAATAATTTAACCACTTATTAAGTATCTCTATCATGTTCAAAGCAATATGGCAGGCACTGGAGGAGACAGATAGTTAAGTTATGCTCTTTAAATATGGAACTTACAGTCTGGCAAAGTAGATATGAAATTTACACAAATATGTAATATTTTACACACTAAAGTGACATTTTTGTTCCTCCCTACAAGACATTCCATCTTCCAACTCCCAAATTGCCATTAGCTATCCTCCATACCTATAATGTTCTCCATCCTTACTTCCACCTCCTGGCTTCTTTCAAAGCTCTGCTAAAATCCTACCTTCTTCAATAAGTCTTTCCTAGTCTACCTTTAATAGGAGTGTCTTCCCCCTGAACTTACCTACAATTTAGTCTATATATGTTTTGTTCATACATGGTAGTAAGCATGTCATCTCCTACATTGGAACACATGTTAAGCAGCTACTGGATGGTAAAAATTGGGGGGGTAGAGGTTGCAACTTTTTATATCCCCAATACTTAGCATTATGCCTGGTACACAGGGGTAGTAAAAATAAAACCTTACTCACTTGATTTGACCTAAATATATAATTCAAAGTAATGGACAATTGGCAACAATAAGCTGAGTGAGGACAAAGTAAGGAAACAGCATTTATATCTGAAGAATCCACTGTGTTACCGATAGTGCTAGACTCAGCATCAGGAAGTTCTGGATTCAAATCCTACCTGAAGCATTTACTAGCTCTGTGATACTGGGAAAGTCACTTAATCATCAGCCTTAGTTTCCAATTCTGTGAAATAGGAAGAATAATAGCACCTACTTCTAAAGTTTTTGAGAGTCTAAAATAAAACTTCACACACAGTAAAGTACTTTGCAAATCTTAAAAGCACAATGCAAATATTACTTATGATAACTGAGGATTATCATTATTATTATTACCTAGAAAATGTCATTAAAGTGGTTAATTATTGCCCAATGTACATGAAATGATTATTTACATCAATTATTAAATAATTTTCAAAAACATATATTAAACAACTACTAGATATAAGGTGCCAAGCTAGGAGCTAGGGATATATAGACAAAAACAAAACATTCTCTGCCTTCAGGGAGCTTATGTTCTTCTAGGGGCATATATGTACACAAATATATAAATAAATACAAAGACCAGGCAGGTCCTGATAACTGAGTAATTAACCCCATGAAATAGTTGTATATTAGCTCACTGTCTGGTACATAATAGGTGCTCAATAAATGTTGATGGATTGATTCAAATTTACATGACATTTCCAATGGGCTAGAAGCAACTACCATATCTTAGATAATTATAAGTTGGAATAGTGAGGATTTGAGTACATGTGACAATTTCATGAGATTCATTATTTTCACTGATTGGAATCTAGCTGTAATGGAAAGTCTCTCCAAGAGGGCCAGTGTACTATGGAAATCTGAACAGGCTTCCTGAGGAAGGTAACATCTAAGCTGAGGCTTGAAAGAGTCTAGAGACTCTACAAGGCAAAGGGGAAGAGGAAAAGCATTCCAAGGATGAAGGACAGCTTGTCCATGGGCATAGAGAGAGGAAATGGAATACAGCATGTGGGAAACAGGAGGCAAGCCAGTTTGGCTAGAACATGGGGCATGTGAGGAGGACTAAAAGAAAATTAATCTGGAAAGATGCCGTAGTCAAATTGTGAAGGTCTTTAGTGCCGATCAGAGAAGTTTGTAGTTTTTTCTAGAGGCAACGGGGAGCCACTGAAGTTTCTTGATTATTATAATACATATATATGTCATAAATACATATACATATACACATAAGTATATATAAATATATTTTATATAAGGCATGTATAAATTACATATAAAGTATGTATGGATAAATTATTAAATATAATGCCTGTATAAATTATATATAAAGCATATATAAATGTATAATATAAAATATAATTATATTATACGATATTTTGTACACCTATTATACTTTGCAAATATACAGCTGACCACTATATAGAAACTGAATTGGAGAGGGGAAAGACTGGAAACAGAGACCAAATAGGGGGATCTTGCAATGGTCCGGGTGACAGCTAATGAAGACCTCAACAAAGGATGGCGGCCAACTTAGGTGTCCTGCATTGATATATTCTGAGTGATATGTCTCCATTACCACTAAAACCCTTAGCTCACCTAGTTAGGGATCACAAGTACCCAGTCTTGTTCATAGGCCTTACTAAATAGGTGGACAGGTGTCAAATGGAAAGAACAAGATTAATCAATTGGGTATGGACAGCTAGGTGGTATCATGGATAGAGTACAGGGTTTGGAGTCAAGACCTGAGTTCAAATATGGCCTCAACCACCTACTAGTTGTGTGACCCTGGGCAAGTCACTTAATCCTATTTGCCTCAGTTTCCTCATCTGTAAAACAAACTGGATAAGGAAATGACAAACCACTCCACTACCCTTGCCAAGAAAACCCCAAATGGGGTCACAAAGAGTCATATGTGACTGAAATGACCGACCAGCAATTGGTTAGGTATGACACAGAACATAGAGAAGAGACAAAAATGGAGTATGGCAGAAGATGTCATTGAGAATAATGAGTCAGGTGGTCATCAAAGGAATAAAAGAGGAGACAAGGAGATGGGCTGAAGGTAAGATTTAAGGGTGGTATTGACAGGGGTAGTTTATACAATTTGGGTTGGGGGAGCTAAGAGGATGGTATAGCATGATATAATGGAAAAAGAACTAGACTCGGAATCTGACAAACTGGACTAAAATTCTAGATCTGTCATTCACTAAACATTTGACTTTGGACAAGTCACAACTTGGTCCTCAGTTTTCCCATCTTCAAAATAAGGAGGTTGGTCTAAGATGCCCTCTAAAGTCCCTTCAGTTCTCATTCCTAGGATCCTAGGAGAAGAGGCAGTATTCATAACCCCAGCTCCCAACTGGATGAACTATAAAAACTACACTTCCATTTGCTTTTCTGATTGGTTTCATTAATTTTTGTGCCACCTTGAGGGATTAAGAAACAAGTTCTTTTGGCCCCCCAAAAAGGATAGTAAATATTTCTGTCATGTGGACATTTACTTAGAGCCCACACCTCAAGTTCTGTATCAAGTATGCAAAATAATATGGTTATAAGCTTTTTAATAACATGGTTATTATTGGTTTAAAATAATATAGTTAGTTAAAATTTGTGTGCATATTTCATACATATATTATATGTATAAGATATATACAATATTATATATTTTGTGTGTAATAATAGGTTAGTTAAAAATAATATGGTTACTAATTAATAATACGGTCATTAGTTAACAAAAATATTTTAAAAGCTTTTAGCTGTTAAATTACTACTTTTGCTTCCTCTAAGAAATTGTGCATCAATTTACTGTTTGTAAAAGACAGGGCTTGATGGGAGCAAAGAATAAAATTTTATTTATTTGAAGAACAGATGCAATATTAGAAACATCGGGGCCAGTTTCTCCCAGGCTGCCTTGTCAATGTGACTTAGTCATTTAATCTTATTATTGGATTTTGATTGTTCATGTTAACCCGCTAAACACACAACATGAGGATAGCCACAGGATACTGGGCAGTAACCAATTACAGCAGCCTAATAATGCCACTTAGGAGAATTGCCTCTTGTGAGGAAATGAACAATTCCTAGTTAAATAGAATATCTGAAAGTCTCCATTTTGTCACCAGTAGATTTTTCTGCCCCGGTTCCTATTAGTGTACAAATTTTGGGTGCAGAAATAATTCAATTTATTTTGATGTCACCAAATCTTTCCATTTCATAGATTTGTAGGCTATTAATTTTAGAGGTCATCTACTCTAAGACCTTAATTTTATAGGAGAAAAACAAACTAAGGTCCAGAAAGGAAGAAATATTTCCTTAAGAGTAACTATCCCAAGATAGTTATTTAGTAACTCTAGGATTCAAACCCATATTTTCTCACTCCAAATCCAGCCCTATTTCAAATGCTCTATTATACCTACATCGTTATTGGTTTTAAAAAATTCTATTAATACAAAGAATGCTAACTATATTTTTATGCTTCTCCGTTTTAGTAAATTTATCAAATACCAGGTGAGAATCATGGAACTAGGAGAGTATCTAATCTATATCCCTACCAGTGACTGAATAATAATTGCTTACATTTATATTGTGTTGTATGGTAGAATATGAAAGTATCATCGTGCCTTTTTTTAAAGATAAGGAAACTGAAAGATAAATTGAGTTGCCCATGCAAGATCATATAGATAATAATAACAGAGATCTGAACTCAGTTCTAGTGTTCAGAACATTCTGACACATTATTATTTATCTCCTCACCATTATGAGTGGATAATTTGCCTTTTGTGATGAAGACCTCACTACCTCACAAGACAGTTCAATTCACTTGTACACATCTAAGATTATTAGGAAATTCTCCTTTATACAAGCTACAGTTTACCTCTCTGTTTAGCCTCTGCCTTTTGTTCTTAGTCCTCCCCGTCTGGTACCACTCAGACTGTCTAAAACCCTTCTCCACTTGACAATTCTTTGGCTATTTCAAAAGAAGTGATCAGCTTCTAAATATGTTTTCCAGCCTAAGAATTCCAGACCTTTCAACAAAGTGCTGTATGATATGATTTCAAATTTTCTTTCTACCTTAGTCATCCTCTAATAGAAGGTAGAGGCTTATTGAAGTCCTACTTAAATGTGGTGTCCAGAAGTGAATAAACAACTTACTCAGTTGACCTGAACTCCTGCACTGTTGGCCAAAGTTGTTGATCGGATAGCATGGTTGCTCTGGCCCATATTGGAATTAAGTTGTTCTGATGTTTTTATTAAAGATTATTGTCCCTATTATATCAATACATCAAGAACGTGTGATTGTTATGATATGGGAACTTTTTTCCACCAAAGCAATTAGAATCTAACCATAAATTATAGTCTCAGAGAATAGTCTACAAGTCAAAAAGGTTAAGGGAGATGGCCATAGTCATGGTGTGTGTCATGTAACTATCTATGCCTATGTTGCCTCTACTAATAGAATGTAAGCTCCTTAAGGCCAAGGGATATGTTACTTTTGTCTGTGTCACCAGTGCCTAACAGTGTCTGGCATATAGCAGGTGCTTAATAATTGCTTCCTGATGGATTTATGTAATCCCATCATTCACCAGGTCTGCAATGGTGCCATAGCAGAAATTTCCAGAACGCAAACAACTGACATCAATGAGACCAGTCTTCTCAAAAGTATGAGTCTGATCATTTTAATCAATATCTTCCCTACTATGACATTTACTGTGATCCTTTCCATCCTCTAGGGTTGTTGCATAAAAAAGAGATTCGATTTTTTATGCCTGACCACAAAAAAACATGATTGAAATTGGTAAATGGAAAGTACAGAAAGGTAAATGTTACCTCAACATAAGGGTTAAAAAAAATTGCCCAACAAACAGAACTATCCAAAACTGGAATAGGTTATCTTGAAAGGTAGTGAATTTCCTGTCACTGGAAGTCTTCAAACAAAGTCTAGATGATCTGTTGGGCATTCTGGAGACAAGATTCATGATTCAGAGAAGGCTTCAGCTAAATAATCTCTGAAATTTCTTCCAACCTCAAGGTTCTATTATCCATATTTTCAATATCAACCTTAAAAATAGCATACTGGATAGAAACTGGCTTTCAAGCCAAAAAGTACTGCCTCTCAATACTATCTCAGACATTTGCCAACTATATGACCCTGGGCAAGTCACTTAACCTCTATTAAATTGATTCCTCATATGTAAAGTAAGAATAATAAAGGTTGTTAAATAATCAAATGAGGTGATATGTTTAAAGCATTTTGCCAACATTGAAATGCTACATAAATGTGTCATTATAACACTTCTATTGTTGAGTGTGCGTCCACCATTTGTCAAAATATTTCACCTCCTTTATTATCATTATTAATGATAACAGCAAAAACAAAACGATAAAAAATAATTATAGGACTTCATGCTTATATTATTCTCTTGGTTACAAAACACTTTATATAGTATACCTGTGTCATTTTACCATCACACAACTCCTATGATATAGATAAAAACAAAAGTTTTCATCATGCCCATTTTGTAGACAAAGAAAGAAAGGCTCCATGAGGTTAAATGTCATTCCAAAGGTCACACAACTAGTATGTGATAGAATTCAGACTTTAATCCTAGCCTCCTGACTCCAAGAAATGTGTTTGTTTTACTATACAATATTGTTTCTCTCCTGACATTTAATATTAAGAAACAAACTAAAAGAAAATGAGTTTTTAATAATGGATCCTATGTTGCACACTGAATCACAGATTCTGGAAGTAAGAAGGGTCTTCAGGAGCCATCTAGCCCAACCTATACACTCCCAAAGAATCCTCATTGCAGAAAACACAACATGTGAGTATCCAACCTTAGCTTTAAAGACTTCTGGGAAGGAAGAACCCAGCAGCTCCTATTTGAACATTGTGGTCCTTGTTGTTGTTTTTCCCTTTTATCGAGTCTAGATTTGCCTCTCTGGAGCTTCCATTCATTACTTTTTGTTCTCCCCTCTGGGGATGAGCCAAACGTGTTGAATCTCTATTCCATAACTCAACTTTTCAATTCCTCACAGACAGCTATGAATGCCTACTGAACTCTCTACTCCAGGTTAAATAACCTCAGGTCTATGTTATTCTTCATCATGGACTATACGCTGTTTCCTCTTTTGGACATTCTCCTTTAATCTAGTTTATAAATGCCCTTCCTAAAACTCTGGTGCCCAGAACTGAATACACAATTTCATAGCCAGAACTACAATAAAGATAATGCAACAATTATATTTACCTATTGAATCTAATTTGCAAAGTAATAAAACATTAACTAATTTATGATATTGATAGGGCCAAGAAGCAACGTGGTATAATGGAGAGAGTGATGGATTTGAAATTAGGAAGATCTGGGTATGAATCCTACCTCAGACATTTATTAGCTATGTGACCCAGGACAAATTACTTCTTTTCATCTATGAAATGGGTATAATAACTGCATCTATCTCATAGCATTGTTGTAAGGACCAATTGAAACAATGTAGGTAAATTATGTCAGAAATCTTAAACCAAGTGCATGAAAGTCAGCTGTAATTATTATCACTATTGGCATTAATATTAGGGCTAGAGTCAACAAACTACTGCCTTGCTGATTTAATGTAAACTATCTTGGAGCTGTCAAACTAAAGTAAGTTAAAGTTCAAAATCTTTAAATTTTTCAGTTGATTTATCCAACTGGAACCAATCAATCCTTAATTGATCACCATATGTGTAATTCAGAAAAATAAACCCTTTAGTTACCATTTTATTACTGTGGATGATTCCATCATTCTATGAAAGACAATAGAAAAAAAATTTTTTTTAAAGTAGCAGCCAAGTTTCCTAATGCCCCAAACTGTCATGGTTTGGAACAAGGAAACTATAAAACACAGTCAAACTGACTTTTTGACAGTGTCACCTGGAGAAAAATTAGCCTGCGAGTGACAGCCTCAGGATGAGAAAGAACACGTTTTAAAAGCCTATGACCTTTCCAGGAAACTGGCATTTTTCTAACTGGCCACACTATTTTGCTGATGGTGTTATTAGTAAGTGAATGAGGCAAATAAATGAATAACCTAAGGTGTGCAAAGACAAGAATAAAAGTAGAAGAAGAAGCCTATCTAAATTGTAGGCCTTATAATTTAACATGAATAAAAAGTCCACTCAACTTAACAAAAGTACATTAGCCTCAACTGAAGCATCTTGCCGGATCCCATCATACCAACCAAAGAGTGCAAGTTATCATGAGGTAGAGAAGCAAAATATACACTCCCATTTGACAGCACACACTTTGGGCCTTCAAAATTTAACTGCCTTCCTTATTTCATTGAGCAAAGATCACAGATGAAAAATTTACACTTGGAAAATCTATCCGTGTCTATTGATTTTGCCTGCCATGTCTAATGGGTGCCCAGTCAACGGAGGGTGCTAACATACCTGGCTCAGATTAATGAAGTAGGTCACCCATGCATGAACAATAAAATCCGAGGTGGGGGATAATTGTGTCTGTGAATTCTTTCCAAAAAGAACAGTGATTTCACATTTTTACCCGCTAAGTTTATGAAACTGAAACACAAAATTTGGAAAAGATGATAGAATAAGATTAAAATGAAAAATATTTTGAGAGGACATTGTCATCTATTCACTACATATTCCCCACTTTTCTAAGTTCTTTCTATACAAGTAAATCAATGTCAATATTTCATTTGTTTCTGAAATCAAGCAACTTTGGATATGAGTAGAAGGTCAATTTAGGATTAAAGCTGGGGTTTTTTAGGAAGGCCTAAAGCTATACTTTTTCTCCCCCTCACAAAAACAAAAATGCAGACCATGTGAATTCTCCAATCAGCAACAATATGTCAACTCACACTAAACCTGATTGGTTTCTTTGAACACCAGAG
This sequence comes from Petaurus breviceps papuanus, assembly GCF_028583685.1. Lineage (NCBI taxonomy): Eukaryota > Metazoa > Chordata > Mammalia > Diprotodontia > Petauridae > Petaurus > Petaurus breviceps. The sequence goes on from NW_027187352.1 coordinate 18,421,466, forward strand.
ACATGTACAGCTTTCTGGTTTTTAAGTGAAAGCTAATTATCATGCTCAGAAAGACTAATCTGATGTAATATGTCAAAATGATGTGTGTACTCTACTACTACTCAATGTATTTCAATATTGAGCTATTAATAGATGAAAAAGCAAAGCCTGATAGAAAACATGGGCATGCTCTCCTTTTGCTAGCAATGTCACTTTAAGAAGTTGAATATGAACAAACATATAGACCCTTCCACACAGAAAAACACAATGCCCACTGGAGTAGATGATAATGATCACTTTCCCTTGTAAACTGACAGGACATCTCCAATCTGTTAAATTACTGAAACGGAATAATAACAGAAAGATTTGCACGGACCAACAATACTGCTTCCCCAACCTACCTTAGTGGTGACAATGCACAGACAATCCATCCTAAAATCCTTCCCGTGGCTCAGTAGGTGTAAATCGCATGAACAAAATCAGCAAAGGTGAGCAAAGGTTTTTGGTAAATAACAAACACAGCAGCTCAGCCGGGAGTCTGCACAGACGGTTTTTCCAAGTGGGCCCCTCATGGGGAAACTGGAGTCCTCCTCCACACAGCTGAAAGCAGGCAGGATTCTCCTAAGAAGCAGAAAACCCCCCTCGAAATCTTCCCTAGCCAAACTTCCAGGTGCCTTACTGGCTTGCTGGGCTGCATGGTCCCCCCAAGTTCATTGTGCGATCCAAAGGGCTCCTCTGAGCATCCTGCACAATTGTAACCGGCAAGATGCGAGCTACGCCAGGCACTAGAGAATCACATTTCAGCTCTGCTCTTGTTTCGGAATTCAGAGATCTGCAGTTCCCCTATACCCATAAGATTTCCTTTGCCAAGTCTCTCCCCCCACCTCTCTTTTTTTTTTCCTGGTCTTCCCCCTCCGTTATTCCCTACTAACTCTGAGTAAGCATAACATGTGAAACTACCGGGCCCATCTATCAAAGTGCTGTCGCTCGGCTGCCAGAACCACCGCTATGGGTAATAAAAGCTATTTATTACGAGCCCAATTCCTGTGAGCCTTCATTACTTGAAAGGTATGCCTGGAACACTAAGGTGCGTGCACCACTTCATACATCACAGCTCAGATCACTCGGAGTTACCCCAGCAGCTTTTTAGAAATGACTAACAGCTGGATAATTAAGATCAGGCAGCAGATAAAAAAGCAACGGGCTTGGAATCAATATGCAGCTTATAAAATGCAACTTTCCACCTTTATTTGCCTAGGATTATGTGTGAGCAGTAATGTATGCAAACACACGCTGAATGCCACTCGACCTGAATATTTCAACAGATACATGTGCATAGATTTAATCGGATGGAGGGGGTGGGGAGGAAGAGGGGGTGGGAAGGTACCCGAAAACTTTGAGGAAAGTTTGCAATTGAAAGACCAGAAGATAAGTTATCCCAAACTTTTCCCCCACTTCCCTTCGAGTTTAGCTGCCCTGATGTTCCTGGTTAGCTGGCCATAGGTTCAGTCTGTTTTCTTTTTTAAAACCGTCCTGCGGAATTTTGCAGTCAGCTGGTTACCCCCAAATCCCTACCTTTCTTGCAGCTGAGCTGGTGCAGCCCTTCAGATGCTTGACATGCGTCATACTGAATAAATGAGGTGCTCTGTCTGCCCTTTGAGTACTCTCCCTCAAACAGAATGGGAGACAGATCATGGGAAAGACAGAATGAGAGCCCTGACTGAGAGGAGACCGGTATCAATGCCTCCTCTTCACCAGGAGGAAAACATATAGCCAACTGGACTGTTGACAGCAAGGAGAGGAAATGTCTAGACACCAATATGTTACAATTCAGCTTTTCAACGTGCAGGGCAGGACACCCTCCACCCCAAAACACCCGGACTGCTGGGCTGCAAACCTTTCTCTTATATGTGTGTATGTGCACATATGTGCATTGTATGTATTATGTATATATAGCTATATGTGAGTATTGCCTATGTATATATACACTATATGTATGCCCTATGTGTACATATATAAACACATACGCATGTCTGCACATATATGCATGTGTGTATATGTATATTTACACATATGTTTTCAATAACAAACCTTTCCAAGAAGGGATGTTTAAGAACCCTCTAGCTTTCATGAATTATTCAAGTTCTAGTCCTGATATTCTCCTGATTGCTAAAGAAATGTGTCTCAGTGACTGACATGCCATTATTTTGCCAAAATGAGGTCAATGTTACCAAAGTTAAAAAAAAAAGAAAGCAAATTTGATATGTCGTGAGAGAGCAAAAGAAAATTAAACAAAACTCTAATTTTGAAATCTGGGAGTCCTTGTGACTTTTTAGATTGATAAATCATAGCACAATAGGAAATCATAAGCACAAGTTCCAAAGTTTACATCCCCATAAAACAATTGAGTAAAACAACACCAAAGAGAAACTGCAACCATACAAGTCTGTTTGTTTGGGGGGAGGGGAGGATTGTGAAGAAGGTCTGGATCTGTGATTTCAATTGTGTGCAGGGTTTCCTGGTGTGGGAAAGTGCTTCTCCTGTGAAGATCAGCAGCTCATCATCAGTGAATCTTAGAATTCAATAAGTGAATCTTAGAGAACTGTCTGGAACAGAGAGGCTAAAAAGCTAATTAATGTATCAGACAAAGGACTTGAACCTGGGTTGTCCTGACTCCAAAGCCAATCCTGTAGCCCCTACACCAAGCTGGTTTTTGTTCCAATAAAGAAGACTTCACCAGGTAACCTGAAGGAGGTAATTCCAATATTGTCCATTGTATTTAAGCTAAGCTTTATTCCCCTTTAATGCTGTATACATTGATTAGCTATGTGGCCACAGGCAAGTCATTTAAACTCTCCAAGCCTCAGTTGCCTTATCTGCAAAGTGGGAATAATAGTGCCTGTAGTAGTTACCTAACAGGATTATTTTGAGTCAAAATATACATATATGTGTGTACATATACACATACATACACATACATGTGTAGACACATACATACACATCTATTGATATATTTCTATTTATGTGTACTTGTATAATATGTATTGTGTATAAATGCATCTATATCTTATCTATATATCTCTATACACACATATATGTATGTGTGTGGAGAGAGAGAGAATTTTCAAAGTTTAAAACACTATATAGTTGTGTCCCAAAAGTCTTAATGTAGTTTTAAGCTATAAATAGCTTAAATTAAAACTTCAATTAAGCTTTAATAGGTTAAAATTGCACTAAGCCTTTTGGGAAATCTTGTATAAATGTCAGTTATTATTATCATTTGTCATTGTAGCTGCTATTCTTTCTGATTTGCTTTCTTTACTCTCTACTTACAAGTTTTTAGAAATGAATTATTTCTTCTCAGTAGCTGTGCTTTTGGGGAAGGGAATAACCCTACTGTTATTTTCATGGTAGCTTCACAAATAAGTAAGTCTTTTAACCTTACCTGTATCCCATGGGATTCATGAGATAAATGTTGAAGTAGCTACTGTGAAACAAAGGTTAAAGAAACCTTCCTTGCCTAAACCTTCTTTATTGTGCCATAAAGAGTATTTAATTTAACTCACTATTTCCTATGCAGACCATGCAAATAGACAATGAATTTAAACCAGAATTGAACAGGAAGAGAGCCAGCTGAATGGCCTTTGGGAAATTATGGAGTGTTTTTAATGACCCCAAGCTTCTCTCTGAAATAAGATCCACCATTTTAACATCAGCATTCTTCCAGTGATGGATGCTGCACAGCATGGCATCATGGAGTACCATATCTCTAAAACTTAAAAGTTGTGGGTCACCCAAAGGGCAGCAGAATGGCACTTGGTGGGTGAGTGTGAGCAGGCTGCAATATATTACCAATGAAAAATAGCATCATTGGGGAGATATGGGACCAGAAAAGGCAGTGGGCCATTCAGTGAATAGAGTGCTGGACTTGTAATCAAGAAAATATGAGTTGAAATCCTGTCTCAAACATTTAGTTAGCTGTGGGACCAGGGGTCAGTTACATAACTTCTCTTAACCTCAGTTTCCTCATTTGACAAATGGAGATAATAATTGCACTTAAATCACTAAGTAGTAGTGAGAATCAAATAATGTATCCAAATCACTTTGCAAACCTTAAAGCTCTATATAAATGCTAACAGCCACTATTCTCCATTGGTATCAACACATTATTGAAAGATCTAAAGGAAGTTTCTCAGCACATTAGGTGAACCTCTTTTAGAGGATTTGTGGGGAAGATACAGACAAAGGGAATATAGGATGAGAAAGCAAATTAGGTTGCAACAGAGAGCATTTCCAAATTGACAAGATTACACTTCCTAAGGTTGCTGACACTGAAACCTCCTACACACTTTATTTTGAAAGGTTCCCAGAAACAAATAATCAGAGGATTTTAGAACTGGAAGGGGGGCTTTAGAGCTCATCTAACCCAAATCCCTTATTTTATAGATGAGGAAACTAAAACCCAGGGAGGTTAGAACTAATTGACATAAACATTATATTGAAGAAATTTCAGAATAATGTGCTAAAAAAATGAAAAATTTTAAAATATATGCAAATTTTCCAACAAGTTTATTATAAAAATAGTCATTTGCAAATTAATCTTCTAGATAAGCTTCATCTGCTACTTCCTGGTGGTAGGTAAGTAAACTTAGTATGGGACTTGGTATGGACCCATTAGATTGTGGACTTGTCCTTTGTACCTTTTTGTATCCACAAGTGATTAGTGCAGTGTCTGGTACATAGCAGGTAATTAATAAATGTTTCTTGATTAAATACTTGATTGGACTGTTTTATTCTTTGTATCCCTAGGGCATAATACAATGCCTGGCACATAGTAGAAATTAGTAAAAGCTAATTGATTAAACAGTCCTCAGTTCACTTGAGTCTCTCTATGACTTCTAGCAAAGTTTGTAAGCTGATTTACATCTCCTTAATCCAAGAAATAGAAGCTAGGAAGGACCTTCTTATTCTGTTTTCAGACAAAAGAGAGAGTGTAACCAGGTAACTTTGGCATCAACCAACCAAGAAAAATAAAGGATGAGAGGAGTCACACAGACTTAAACAAAAATGTAATTGTATATCGTCAGTTATAAAATTTTTCTTATAATAATATCATTTATAGTGTTTTTTTACTCAAAATGTTTTAGAAACAGAGGATAGGGATATTGATGGACTTGGGACTGCATTGATACAGTGAACTTCCAGGTAAGGATAAAAAAAAGTTATTACAGTCATGAAAGGTAGGGAACTTGAGTACAGGTAGTTCACTAACAGCTGATCAGAGAGATGACTACTTTGCATGTTGAAAACATGCAAACACTGTTTAATTTTCTTAAAATATTTATTTATCTTGAGGGCTGACTTAAGTGAAGTAGAATTTTGAGACAGTCAACAATATCTGCTAATGTTTCTAGGAAATCGAGGTAAAAGTTGGTTTGAATAAACCATTTTATTGCTTCATTTCTTCACTTTGCACATAATGTTATAGCTAATGACTACAACAGAGAATAACAATTAGCAAATTCATGAAGTGTGCTTAATTGACACTTCTCCCAAAAGAATTGTTTGTTGACTTGAGGCAGATCTTTTGCCTTGATTATAGCTGATTAGGACATGAAAATTGTGACAATCTTTTTCCCAGGCATGGAAAGTAAGACATAAAATTCAAACATACTTGTGAAATACAAACACATTTTTATTTACCAATTAGTTGTGACCCAGACAAATTATTTCCTCCAATAATTACTTTTGAGGAAAGAAGTACTAACTTAAGTACAATTCATGAAATTATTAATTACTTTTCCTGATTATAGACATTAATCCACATTTGCACTGACACCATCAACAGGAAATAAATGTATTCTGTGATGACATCCATAATTTTGGCCATCTTAATAATCAGTTCATTCAGAATTGGCATTGGTCCTTGATAATTGCTAAAAACAAAGAGCTAAGCTTTTGCACAATCTGATGGCAAATGTTTCAATCTGATGGCAAATTTACCATCACTTGGGTAACTTTTTTGTCTTTATTCTCTTTTCATTGAAGTTATACTGCTCTGATAGAAATGTTTCAAGTTGCAGAGTCTCATATGAACCCCTATGTGGTCAGGTTTTTTGACTATGGCTATACACAAAACCATTAAGAAACTGAGGTTTAGAGATGATAGAGATTTACTCAGGGTCACACGGTATCTAATAGTACGGAACTAGTGAAAGGGACTGGACTTGTGACTTCACTGATATAGAAGGAACTCAATCTGTACAGACTAATCCCTTCCATGCAATTTATAGTGTTTTAGAGCTGGCTAGAGTACTGACCAGCCATGGTCAGAGGCATGACTTTAACTCAAATCTCCTTGGTTTGTGGTTACCTCTCAATCCTCTATGCCAGTCTGCCTCTCATATGACTATATATTTTTCCCATTATCATTTGCCTAGTTTTCACATGTTCACATATTTACATTCACCTTGAAATTATTTTCACTTCTTTCCTTTTCTTATCTCTAAATTCCAATCAATTACCAAATTCTTTTGATTCTACCTCTGTAATAATTCTTTCAAATGTCCTCTCCTCTCCCCCATCTCAACCTGGTCTCTTGGAACAGTCCCTTAATAATGGATCTTCCTTCCACTCCCTTCCCTCTCCATTTTTGTTAATTTTGCCAGACCAATCATCCCTATGTAATCACCAGGTTATATTACACTTTTACTCAAAAATTATCATTAGTTCCCAACTGCTACATAGATTTTAAACTTCTTTGCCTAGCGTATAAGACCTTCCACAATATGGTATAATACCACCGCATTCCAATCTATCCTGCTTCCACGAACTGTATCTTCTAGCTGAGCCACTCTACTTCCTATCCCTTCAATATGACCTGAACTTTTCCATGTGTCTGTAATACCTTCATTTCCTTCATCACATGTTGAATTCTTCACCATCCTTAAAAGCCAAAATTAGATGCTATTGCCCTAAGGAAACCTAGTCTTTCCCCAGACTCCACCCTAATAATCATAGGCATTCACAAAGCAATGCAGCCCCAGGCTGTATGAACTCCTTTGTCTAAGAATAGTAACATCCTTGTCCATTGGATTCGGTAACTCCTTTAATAATCACAATTATTCTCTTCTGGTATTTTAATCATAAATGCTTAGGTCATGAGCTGTAGAAGTTTAATAAATATTTTAATTCATTATGCAGGGATATAGGTTGTTTTGTACAATGAGGGCCAAAGGCCAATTTACTTTTTTTTAAGTAATTTTTTTGTTTACTTAATAAGCATAATAATAATGTGTTTCAGTTTTGCACCCTGAGTCTGTCACCACCTCTCTATCAGGAAGTGGAAACATGATTGGGTCATTGCACTAATCAGAGTTCTTAAGTCTTTCAAAGTTATTTGTTTTCAAAATGTTTTTGCCTTTGTACAAATTCTCCTCCCAGTTCTGCTCACTTCATTTTGTATCAGATCATAAAAATCTTCCCAGGTTTCTCTAAAACTTTCCCTTTCATCATTTCTGATAAGATAATAATATTCCAACTGATTCCCTTTACTTTCTAGTTCTCTGGGAATGAACCTCATGGCCCTTCAATACCTCTGCAAAGAAATGGCCCCCAGAGACTCAGGGATCTGACACATAGGCCACACTCAGGACAGCAGACACTCCCCATATTGGGCATTTAATTAATGTTTCAGATATTAAAATAAAAACAAAATTGACTATCCTACATACAGGAAAGTAAGTATTTTAACTATTTTTATACAGTTAGGCCCATGGAAACCTCTGGGGGAAGGTAGGCAAGAAACATTTGCAACACTTTTAATATTATCCATCTTGAAGGAGGCCTTCCCTTATGTCTTCTCATAATTTTTGGATACCCATAGAGCATCCGGGCTCTCGATTTCTCTTGCTCTTACCACATAACCTACCTCCTTTTCTGGGCATACATTTCTTTAATGAAGCCAGTCTGTTATCAAAGAATGAGGGCTAGATATAGGGATGGAGACTTGGTTTGAATCCCAGTTCTGTCACTTAATACCTGTGTGATCTTGCTAGAACTCAGTTTCCTCATTTGTAAAATGAGGGCATTGAATGAGGTGACTGTACAAGTCTCTTGAAGATCTAAATAGAATACTCTTTCATATGCACAGGTCATTAGAAATGTTTTACAGTTGACTTGTAGCTTATGACCTATGACCCAAAGTTCTACACTTACCAGAATTTAACTTCACACCCATAATTGTGAAAATAGCATGCAAATCTGGTAGATATAACTGGCATTTTTTTAAAAGGTGATCTCATTGTAGATGCATTTTTTTGCATTAAATATACCTTCTTCCCATGGCTCTGATGTGTATTTAAAGATGACAAGAGATCATCCATTCTTATTCCCCAAGAGACACATTACTTTTATTTGAAAAACTAATGATGCACTAGCTTGAAGCATTTTTCCCCCAGTCATGGAATGAAACTCTTTCTGTGATTTCACAAAAAGCATTTGGCAAGATGTTAAACCATAGGATGGTAATTTTTTCTTCATGTTTGTAAGTGTTGACTAACCTCAACCAATAACACATTCTCATAAAATCTACTGAAAGAAGTTTGAGATCAGGAAAATACTTCTGAAATAAAATGTTTTATTTTTTTTTTTCTCAGACAGCATCTTACCTAGGCAGACCTTTTAACATCTGAATGGAGGAGTTTTTTGTTTTGTTTTTCTGTTCCATGATTCCAATGATCATTCCACTGTGACTACAACATACCATCTGTCTTGTCTGGATTAGATGATTAATTCTTGCCAATCTGTCATTTATATGTTGTGTGTGAGTGTGGTGAGCATGTATTATATACATATGTTCATTAACACATGGTTTAAAATAACAGATTGACAAAATTATATGTGTATGTATATATGTACATACATATATGACAAGCATATGTTCTAGAGACACCAAGCCTCCTACTCAATGCTGGAGTTACACTGCTATTTGGGTTCAATGTCATGGTGATACTCTACTGAAGCCTTGATTTAGAACATTGTTTCCAACAAGAACCATTATCCAAATAGCAAAACATTTCATAGAGACTAAAAAGAAAAATAAGTAGCAGGGTAAAATAATGAAATAGAAACAATTTGGTTCCCAACTACCACCACCACCACCATATGCAAATGGCTTCAACCTTCTACATAATTATTTACTACACAGATGGAAAAGGGTCAAATACCTAAAATATATATATGCATATAGATCATACATGCACATATACAATGTGTATATTTATGTGTGTGTGTGTGTGTGTGTGTGTGTGTGTATTCCCCAGGCAGGGAAAGATTTTGGAGGCTGTCTTATGTCATGGCTAGGAAGCTCCTCTTATCTTAATCCACAAGGCTCCTGCAGCTTGTTGTTGTGACCCAGACACTGGGCAGTTTCTTGGCTTCACCCTGTCTCTGCTCCCACTGAGTACAGGAAGCTCACCATTCATTTTCTACACTATGCTACCACAGCTGTTATATAAAGGCAGCCAGGTACTGTAGAAACAGTAGAAACACTGGTTTTGGAGTAAAAGGACCTGAGTCCAAATCTCACCTCCAGCACTGGTTACATGACAGTGGTCAAGTCATGTAGATTCCTTATACATCAGCTTCTTCATCTGTAAAATGAAAAGTATTTGGATGAAATGGTTTCTAAAGTCCTTCTCAACTCTCGACCTGTGACCCTATGATTCTAAATGCTGAAGCTGTGTTCTTTATCACTCACTTGCCATTCTTCTGTTCTGTGTTCTCAGACATCATCCTCTGGTGCTCCACCTTCCCTACTTCCTGCCTCAGAAAAACGTTATTGTTCTTCGTGAGACTGCCCAGGCCCCATGCCACCAGTAAGTCAATATACCTTTAGCTCTGTCATTAAACAGTCCCACAGCCTCTGTTCAGTGCTATTTGGACAGCTGTGAGACCATTCACACACACACACACACACACACACACACATACACACACGTATGCATGTGACAGATCATCCCTAGCCCTTGTCAAGTATAGGGCAACTGAATTCCAATTATCCAATTTAAGTTACCTGTCCCATCATGCACATATACATACAATCATAAATAGAAATATATGGTAAAGGATTTATTTTCTACTACATGCCAGGCATTGTGATAAGTGCTAAAGATAAAAATATAAGTAAGACAGTTCCTACCCTCTCCTCAAGGAGTTTATATTTAATACATAAAGGTATATTAGGAAACATATTGGGAATGGGAAGGAGGTAGGGGACACACCTGATGGCATGGTGAGGAAATGGCATGGAGACCTAGATAAAGTAAAAATTTCATTTGTCAAAACCAGGGAACCAGAGGCTGCATCCAAGATTCAAGGGGAAAGTTGAGGAGAATAACAGCTGGAGGGGAAAAAAACATGGTGTGAAGATAGCTAGGAAGTTGGAAGGACATGAGCTTCTTAAAAGTAGGAATTGCTTCCTTCTCTACATCTGTCTCCCAATGGCTGACTCAAAGGAGATGCTTAATGACATGTGTGGATTGACTGGTGATGATGCCACACTACATTCCTAAGAGCTTTTTACAAGTTAGAAGTAATTTCATATGCTTTTCTCATTTGGTACTCAAAACAACCCTGTGAGATAAGTAAGGCAGGAAAATAATAATACAATCTCCATTTTACAGGTAAAGAAAGACACTTGGGGAACTTGCAGCATTTAGCAGATTGCCACTGCAGTGCATACAAAAGCCATAATAGTGGTCCTGTGTGCCATATTTGAATATTGATTGACTAGGCTCCAGATGTGTGCATATGGAATAGTGTGAAGGGATGGAGAGAGGCCCCGGTAAAGTCAGTCAGCCAGTCAGTACACATTTCTTTTTTATATATTTGTTTTTAATATATAATATTTTACTTATCCCCAATTATATGCAAAATCAATTTTAACATTTATTTTTAAGTTTTGCATTCCAAATTCTATCCTTCCCTCTCTCCTCCCTCCTTGAGATGGTAAGCCATCAGATACAGGTTATATATGCACAATCAAGTGCCTTCTATGTGAATATTTTATATATGTATATATTTTTAAAATTTATATATATATATGTATATGTAGAGAGAGAGAAGGGGGGAGAGAGGGAATAGGGAGAAGAAGAAAGAGAATGAGGAAGAGAAGGAAAAGGAGAAGGAGGAGGAGGAAAATTTGGAGATAATCAATAGAGGGAAAGTAGTAGCATTGAGAGGATCAGGAAAGGCTTCCTGTAGAAGGTGGGATTTTAGCTGGGACTTTCAGGAAGAAGGGGAAGCCAGAGATAAGGAGGGAGAGCTCTCCAGGCATGGGGGACTGCCAGAAATCTGGCATGCAGTGTCTTATGTGAGGAACACCAAGGAAGTCAGTGTCACTGGACTGAAAAGTACATGGTGGTTGGAGAGAAGGGTATAAGATTCATTAAGACTAGAAAGGCAAGAGGAGGCCAGGTTGTAAAGGGTTTTTAAATGCCAAACAGAGGGTTTCATATTTGGTCCTAGTCCTGAAAGGAAGCCACTGGAGTTTGCTGAGGGTGGAGTGGTGACATGTCAGACTTGTGCTTTAGGAAAATCACTTGGGTGACTGAACAGAGGTTTGATTAGAGCAGGGAAAGATGAGACAGGGAGACCAACCAGCAGACCATTACAATAGTCCAGGCACAAAGTAACGAGGGCCTGCATAATGGTGGTTGGTGGCAATGTCAGAAGACTGAAGGAGAAGTATATGAGAAATGTTATGAAGGTCAAATTGACAGGACCTGGCAATAGATTGGATATGGGGGAACGAGAGAAAGTAAGGCGTCAAACATGACATCTAGTTTGGGAGCCTGGATGATAGTGGAACCCTCAATAGTAAGAGGGAAATTTGGAAGTGAGGAGGCCTTGCAGTGGGGGAAGGGAGGGAGATAAAGAGTTCAGTTCTGGCCATGTTGAATTTAAGATATCTACAGGACATCCAGTTTGGGATGTCCCATAGGCAGCCAAAGATGTGAAAATGGAGGTGAGGAGACAGGTTAGGGTTAGATAAGTAAATCTGAAAATCATCAACATAGAAATAACAAACAAATGCTTGGGAGTTGATGAGATCACCAAGTAAAAAGGAAAAAAGGGGGAAAAGAAAAAGGCTCAGGACAGAACTCTGAAAGATACTTAGCGTTTGTGGGTATGACCTGGACAAAGATTTAGTAAAGGAATCTGAGGAGTAGTCAGAATGGTAAAAGGAGAACTTGGATAGACTCATGTCAAAGAAACCTAGAGAGAAATGGATATAAAGGGGGAAAGGATAGCCAACAGTGTCAAAGGCTACAGAGAAGTCAAGGAAAATGAAGCAAGAGAAAGGTATTAAATTGGGCAATTAAAAGATCCTTGGTAACTTTGGAGAGAGAAATTTTGGTTGAACAGCAAGGTCAGAAGCCCGACTGGAGAGCTAAGAAAAGACTGAGAAGAAAGAAAGCAAAAAATATAGAGTATAGGTGGCTTTCCTAAGAAGTTTAGCCACAAAAATAAGAAGAGTTATGAGACAATAGCTAGTGGAGATGAAGGAATCAAGTGAGGATGTTTTTGGTTTTTGGTTTTTAAGCTTCAGAATGGGGAAAACAATAGGCATATGTGTAGGCAGGAAGGAAGAAGCCAGTAGACAAGGAGTAACTGAAGACAAGACAAGTGGTGATGAAGGAAGGTGCTATCTGTTAGAAGATGGGATGGAATGGGACAAATTGGACACGTAGCAGGGTTTGGCTTGGCAAGAAGAAGGACGACCTCTTTGTGAGACAGAGGTCAAGGAGGAGACAGCAACAGAAGGCATATGAGTGATGTAATATAAGGAGGAAGGGAGAAGAAAGGGCTCTCAACAAATGGCTTTGATGTTGTTCAGTGATATATGAGACATTGTTTTCAGCTGAAAAGGTTGGGGGCAGGGACAGTCATGGGAGTTTTGAGATTGGGATGAAAAAGTTTGGGAAAATTGCTATAGTGGGTGGGATAGTGAATCAATTGGGGAGATGGAAAAAGATTGCCTTGCCATAGAGAGGGCCCAGCTGAGGTTAAACAACACAAATTCATAAAAGATCCAGTTGGCATGGTTTTATAAATTTCTCCAGAGTCATTTAGCAGCAAATTAGTTGCATTAAAGGCAGTGGTAGCAGGAATGATCCAAGGTTGAGGCTTATCAGGGCAAAATTAGCAATACTATAAGGGGGCAAAGAGACAGCCAATCTTTACTGAAGAATCCATTGCTTTCCCTCCCTTTTATGAAGAAAACCATGACAAATTGGTTAATTACAAACTAAACTATTAGATTCCCTTAAGGGAGGTCTAATAGTATGAAAAATAGTGCACAAAATGAAAATTCTGGCACCAAATTTCTCCCAAGATTAAAATAAACTAGGCCCAGAAAAACTGTGCACATTCAGTCTGTGATGCCCAGACCAAAAGTTGGCACGACACACTCCACAGGAGGTCCCTGCAGGTGTTCTTCCCCACCTCAACTCGAATAAAATAGGATGATCCTTGAAGCAGATATGGAAGTTTTCTATAATGATCTTTTGTGCTGCTATCTAACTTATGGATGCAAAAAAGCAACAAATGTTTTCTGCATTTTCCAAGACCAGACTAAAATTAAACAAGAGAGTCTAAGAACAAAGGACAGCCCCAGATATACCACCCCACACACACACCCCTAACATGAGAAAGTTCAAGGAAGGATTGGGAAGAGATGTTACACCTATATATTCTGATGTTAATATATATTATTTAGATTATATATGTATATATGAGTACACATACATAGCCACGTGAGTTGGTATATACTGGGGTATATACTGCAAAATAAAATTGAATTTTTTTCTCTTCTCTATTTTTGAAGAAGGGCATGTATATGTGTATGTGTGTGTTTCTTTTTTTTTTCTCTTGCCTAGAGAGGAGCTTAGGGGATATACATTTCTTGATCCCTTTTTCTCAGAACTAGCATATGTTCTTGTTCTCTCTGTCTCTCAGTTTCTTTGTTTCTCTCTCTCTGTTTTTCTGTC
>NW_027187352.1:18435508-18464201 GCF_028583685.1 Petaurus breviceps papuanus
CTGTCTCTGTCTCTCTCTTCTCCCCCTCCTCCCCACTCTCTCCCTCTGTCCCTCCTTAAGGAGGAGGGAGAAAAGGGATGGAACTTCCTGGGCAATTTCACCTTCCATATCTAGTCCCAATAGTCTGTGTGGGCATATATGTCTACTTCCTCTCAGTATTAGCCCTATTTATCTTCCTCCTGGGTGACTTCTCTGCCTGATTGTAGTGGGTGGGATTCACGATTAGAAATTGTTAAAGCTATATTCCTAACTGGATACAGCTAATTCTTATTTTAAGAAACAATGCTTTGCATATTTGCCTATGCGTTAAAATCTTCTCGCAATATGACAAACACATTCAAATTCTATATGCTTAATAAGTTTGCAATTGTATTCCTCCCAAAATACCCCTGTGAGTCTCTGGGTATTGTCATATAAAATGCAATGTTGCCAAGTATAAAAGATCCCCAGATCAAAAGACTCCTGGAATTATAGAGAAAGACTGACAGACAGATAAAACACTTATTAAATGCTTACTATGTACAAGGTACCATGCTAAGAAAGAAATTTAAATAAAACAGGGGTGGGGGCACTTGAGGACCTAGAGGGCTCCATGTGGCCTTGAGACCACAGGTTCCCCACCCCTGAAAGACAATGTAGGTGCAGTGGACAAGAAAGGAATTTATGGAAAGCCAAAAGAACCCAAAAGGTAAACATTACCATTTAAGTACAATAGCTTGGGGTCTTACTGCAGAGACTCAGATTTCAACCACCTCACCAATTCGTAGGCAGATTACTGATCTTCTGTGCCCAAAATAAGAGTAAGCAAAAATATATGAGACATCACCAAGTATTAAGTGACTAATGAACAAATGGTATAGTCAATGAACAACATAGTTCAGAATAAGGAGACATCACTAGACTGGTATGATCTGGGAATTCTTCATGGAATAGGGACTTGACTCAAACCCTAAAGGATGGATAGGACTAGGTTACACAGAAGAAGAAAGGAGGACATTCCAGGTAGGGGGAATGGCTGAAAAAAAAGAGGCTAGGAGCCAAAAAAGATGTCTATAGAGAAAGAATGTAGAACAACACAGTTTGGTAGAGAGGCAAGTATAATCTCTTGGGATATTACCTGGAGAACTCTAGTCTAGTTAGAGTCTAATAATCACAGAATCACAGAATCAGCAAACCTAAATCTGTCTCTCTGCAATTTCTACCCACTCCTCCTAAGTTCTTTTCTCTGGGGCCAAGCACAACAAACTTAATTCCGCTTCCATGTGACATCCCTTCAAACACTTGAAAACAGCTAGAAAGCCCCATTCCCACCCCCATGTCATCTTAATTCTTTCGAATAACACTCATATGGCAGTTCTCTCACCATCCTTGTCATCATTTTCTGGATACACTCCAGCTTGACAGTTTTTCTTTTAAAAATAATTTTGAAAATATTTTCCTATCAATGAAATTCCACCTTCTCTCTCTCCCACCTTCATGTCCCACCTCACTGAGAAAAAAAGAAAAACAAAACCCCACTTACAAACACATATAGTAAAGCAAAACAAATGCCCATACTAACAACAACCCCCAAAAAGTCTCAGTCTGAACTTTGAATCCATACCTCTCTGTCAGGAGATGATAATATGTTTTTACCATGAGTAATCTGGAATTGTGGCTGGTCATTTTGTTGATCAGAATGCCTGAGTCTTTCAATATTCTTTGGATTTACAATATTGTTATAAATAGTTCTTCTAGTTCTACATATTCCAGTTTGTATTGTCTAAGTTTCTCTGAAATAATCTACTTCATATCTTCTTATGGAATAATCATATACCCTAATTTGTTTAACAAGCCCTCATTTGATAGGTATCCCCTCCATTTCCAATACTTAGCCACTGCAAAAGGAGCTGCTATAAATACTTTTCAACATATGGGTACTTTTCCCCTTTCTTTGATCACTTTGGGGTATTGACCTAGTAGTAGTATCTTTGGCTCAAAGGGTATGCACAGTTTAGTAACATTATGAGGAAAGTTCCAAATTTCTTTCTAGAATAACTTAAGCAGTTCACAGTTAAAACAATAGTTCATTAATGCACCTGTTTTCTCACAGTCCCTCTTGTATCTGTCATTTTCCTTTTCTGTCAACCATGCCAATCTGATGGATATGAGGTATCAAAGTCTTTCTTTAAAATGTGTTATCATGGGGCAGTTAGGTTGCACAGTGAATAGAGCACTGGCCCTGGAGTCAGGAGGACCCAAGTTCTAATCCGACCTCAGACACTTAACTAGCTGTGTGACCTTGGGCAAGTCACTTAACCCCAATTACCTTCCCCCTCCATAATAATAAAATAAAATGTGTTATCAAAAATCGAGCACAGTCAACCAAATGTCTGGCTAAGAGTTGTCACCAGCATCAGAATTATCACCTTCCTTGCTCTGCATTTAACCTTTTTAATGTAGCCTAAGACTGTGGTAGCATTTTGGCTGCCATGTCACATTGATTATTCATGTTGAACTCATAGTCCACTAAAACCCCAACATCTTTTAATGTGAACTGATATCCTCCATTAGTGGAGTGCTACTTCCAATTATAAAGGTTTGAAATCCTGGACATTTAGTCATAAGGTCTTATGGTTTGGGCATCATGCCCCTTCAATTTCCTCCCAAACCCTCGCCTTACTTCTAGTCTTTACTTTCTCCAGTACCATTTCAACCCAGTTCAATCATCACCTAGCTCATTTCCCTGGAACCTTTGGAAATTCCCACTTTCTTGTCAATAATGTCCCCACCTAATCCAGCTTTCCAACCAGCATTCTTTCTTCAACTTCACTTTAAATGAAGGGCAAATTCCCTTGTAATCATCAGCACTAGTGGTCTCTCTTCCCGTATTCTGCCCCTCCCTAAGCCCCATGATTTACAAAGTAGGGAGAAGACATGAGAATTCTCCTTGCTCCCCACTGCCACTTCTAGACCATTTCTTTTTCACCATCAACAGACTTTCCTCGTTCAATCTCTATGAAATTTCATTGCATCCTGTCTCCCCCCACACTTGTTGCAGTCATTTGCTGACCCCCCTGATCATTCAGTCACATTGTTGAATGGTCTGGCTTCATGCTTCTTCTCTACCCCATATCTTTCTATTATCATTAGAGACTTCAATATTTTTTCCCTTATAATCTCAGTTAACCACCTGGCAATACAATTCCTCATCCTCTTCAACTCTACCATGATCATCACTATTCATCACCTCATTTCAGTTACATAATGATATGTCACACTTCAGATTGCAATGTCCCTTGGAATTATACCACCTCCCAGACCTGAATTAAATTTTAATTTTAATTCAAGTCTTGGAGGTGGTAAATTCTAATTCCATTAAAGTTCTATTTTTAATTTAATACCTGAATTAAAATTCTGCTCTCTAAACATAACCACCTGTCCTGGTTCTCTTATTCTCACACTCATATAAAACAGAGTTTTCCTTATTGTTTAGTTCCAGAGTGGGGAACCTGTGGACTTGCGGCCACATGTAGCCTTCTAGGTCCTTGGGTGCAACCTTTTGACTGAGTTTAAGTTTTACAGAACAAATCCTTTTATTAAGGGGATTTGTTCTGTAAAGTTTGGATTCAGTTAAAGGGCAGCACTTGAGGACCTAGAGGGCCACATGTGACCTCAAGGCCACAAGTTCTCTATCCCTGGTTTAGTCTCCCTAAATTGCTTCATATATCCCCTAGCTAGGTAGCACAACAGAGAATGTGCCAGAACCAAAGTCAGGAATATTTAAGTTAAAATCAGATATTTACTAGCTATATGACCCTGGGCAAGATCTTTAATCTCTTTCTGCCTCAGTTTCCTCATCTGTAAAAAAAATGGGAATAAAAAATATCACCTATTTCCCTGGGATTATTGTAATTAAAATTAGAATATTTGTAAAGCACTTTGAAAATATTAAAGTACTATAAAATGTTTATTATTGTTCTGAATTATCCTAATCCTTCTCTTCCACAATGGCATCACTTGCCTTTGTACCTATCTTGTCTCCATAGCGATCTACTCTAATGTCTTACTAGCTAATTCTCTACCACACTTCCTCTAGCTTTAACAATTCATAACACTCAAATATTTATCTTTGTGTTTCCCCCACCATCAATTTCTCCATTCCTGCCCTAGTGATCCTGAATATTTCTAGAAAAATGCCCAGAATGGGGCGGCTAGGTGGCAAAGGGAATAGAGCACAGACCCTGGAGTCAGGAACACCTGAATTCAAATCTGGCCTCAGACACAACACAAAAACCAGCCGTGTGACTTTGGCCAAGTCACTTAACCCCAATTGCCCTCCAAAAAGCAAAAAAAAAAAAAAAGAAATCTTAAAAAAAATAATAATAAATAAAAATAAAATAAAAATGTCCAGAAACTGAGCTGATTTCATCTACTATAAATCAATGTTACATATCCTCACTGGTTGCCCATTGTTTTTTGACTAGCTTTCAGCTCTGGCTTTGCTAACTACTTATGGCATTCTCCATAGGGACTGATCCAACTCTTTTCTTTTCTTCTTCACCCTACCCTAATAGAAATTTATATACCATTCTACCTCATTAAGAAGATCAGCGTTATCTAAAGCAAGCTTCATAGGACTCGGGTCATCTACAGTAAATCTCATTAATTGCTTTGGTCAAAATAAGGGTAAAAATAAAAATATAAGATATGCTACATTAAACCATAGCCTTGGAGTGACCTTAGATGTCATTAAGTCCAAGCCTTTCATTTTACTGATGAGGTAATTGAAGCAAGAAGAGTGAAACGACTTGCCCAAGGTAATATAGACAAAAAATGGCAGAGTCAAGATTCAAACCCAAATAATCTGTAGGGTTCTCCCATGCCATGGCTTCAAAGCCTTCATATTTTCTTGGTTCCCCTATCTCTCTCACTGTTCCTTCTCTCCCTCCTTATCTTCATCCTGACCTCATATAGCACTTTGCTTTGTAATGCTTTAATTCAGTTATCATATAATATTATGCATTAAAGATCTTTGTATTAATGTTTCCTCTCTTCTAGATTGTAAGCTCTCTGGAAGGTGGGTCTGTATCCTATATAAACTTTATATTTAACTATTCCTTAGCACAGATGATTTTGTGTAGTAGTGTTAATTCACTCTTAAGGAACTCCAGAGAGAATGAATTAAACTGAGTTTCCGAGAACTTTTGGGCACAGAACTTCTAATCAATCCATCAGAGAAGACCAATTGATCTGAGCTGTCTGCTCCCACACATAAAGGGTACTTAAAAAGCTGACCAAGTAAAATGAATTCACTCAATATGGTTAACTACAGGGATGGGTAGGGCAAAATGTCAGCTCTCATTACTAAATTCTCCTTAAGAAAATTGGAAACTATTGTAGAATTGAATTCTTTAGAAAGATGCAGTAGCTAATAAGGGATTTCTATGATGAAAACAAATCAGAATATACTGACCCCTTACAGTTTCTTTGATTCTTTCATCACTTACACCTGTCATACTTAGTCATCAAGTCTAGTCAACTCAACCTCTGTAGCATCAATAATGTCAATTTCAACTTTCCTGTTCTTATTGCCACCATTCTATTATGTCATTATTAATATTCTCTTAAACTCTTTTAATAGAATTTAACAGATATTCTTGCCTATTCACAAACTCACTATGACCCACCCTTCATAATGCTACCAAAATAATCTTCCTTACCTATAGACTGATCATGTAACTCCTCTGCTCATAAATCTTCAATGACTCCCTATGCTCCTGTAATAAAAACTTAATAGTCTGCCCAGTGTTCAAGGTTTTCTATAATCTCTATAATTTCCATAATCCCCTCTCTATCTTTCCAGGTTTGTCTTATATTACTCACTGGGGTGTGTAGGGTGTGTTCAGGGAAGACTAGTAGCTCTGGCATGAGGGCTGTTGAGCCCTTTTCAGGACTGCTTTCCCTCCTTGGTGTCCACCTGTTCCACCTAACTCTCACCTGTAGCTCCAAGACACTGTAGCAGGTGCAACAACCCCCCCCCCCAGTAAGCCATTTTGACAGTCAGGCTAAACTAGATCAAGGTTAATCAAGTGGTCTTGAGTCCATTGGTGAGTTAGGTGAGTGTCTACTCCAAACATTTGAAGATTTCCCCTTGTGGAATGGATAGATGAGAAGTTTGTTCCAACAGCCATGAAGGTGGCTAAAGCTGGTGCTGTGGAGCTCTTAGAGCTTGGTTAAATACCAAAGATTCTGAGGTCATCCATTACATCTTGAGCCATCCCCAGTAATCTTGACACTGTCCTGCCACTGGACTGTGATGACTCTGGAGGAGAGAGTGAGGCCAATGACTCCGCGCAACTCTGCCACACTTAAATCCAATTTACGCACAAATCAAAAGACACCACTCATGCCATCTTACCATTATACCTATCTCAAAGTCCTGTGGCAACAGGTAAGTGACCAAGCAGCAGGTGTGGATATGCTGGGAGCTGTAGTCACAACCCTGCACATAGGCAGCCTAGGCCATAGAGTCGTTTCTCATTGGAAGCAGCAGTGGGATTCAGCAGCCCCTTGGGAATTGGAGCAGCTTTTTAGAAACTGTTCACCTCCTGATGAGGAAGAGACTAGAAAAGAAGCCCTAGAAATTGTCTGCATACCCAACCAGGCCTGATTATCACAGCAGACAGGGATCCCACCCTGTGGTCAAAAGACACAAAAATATCTGCAAAGACAATCCCACTCACCATCAGTACATGGGATGTATGCACACTTATAGACAACACAAAATCCAGTAGACCTGAATTAGTGAAACAAGGATGGCAAATGGAGCCCAGCTTACTAAAGTCAGAGCTGGATACACATTTTTCTGGAGTGGCCACAGCAAAGAGGAGTGCTGTGAAGCCCCTGTAGGTTTTGCAATCAAAACTGATCTAGTCAGCAAGCTTGTATGCCTTCCAAAAGGGATGAATGACAGACTAATGTCAATGAGATTGCCACTAGCAGGAAAACGTCACACCACCGTCATCTGTGCCTATGCTCCCACCATGACAAACCCTGATGAGGTCAAAAAAGAATTTTATGAAGACCTAGAGGACCTTATCATCAGTGTGCCCAAAGAGGACAAGCTTATATTCTTGGTGACTTTAATGCTAGAGTGGGCTCAGACTATCAGACTCAGTAGGGAGTCCTAGGGAGGAATGGAGTTGGAAACAACAGCAATGGTCACTTATTCCTGAAGACCTGTGCATCTCATGAACTTCTTATCTCCAGCACTGTGTTCCATTTACCTAAATGCAATAAAACTTTATGGACACACACTCACAACAAACATTGGCATTTAATAGACTGATTATAAGGAGAAGAAACAGACAGGATGTGAGAGTGTAAAGGCAATGTGTGGTTCAGAGTGCTGAACTGATAAGAGATTGATTCTCTCCAAGCTAAATATTCACAGTCAGCAAAAGTGATGTCCCTAGGGCAAAATGACTACCAGACGAATTAATATCAATAGCTTAGAGCTCTTCACTGAGCCTAAACAATTTGTCACTAACTTGGAGTAAAAGTTGATCCAACACACAGTTGGCAACAGTGAAGCAGAAAAGGAGTGAGCCGCTTTCAGAGATTTGGTGTACAATACTTCATTTGCTCATCTGTGTCAGAACACTAACAAACATCAAGACTGGTTTGATGAAAATGATGGGGAAATTCAGAAGATGCTAAATGAAAAATGAGAACTCCATGGGGTTTGCCAGCAGGATACTTCATCTATCTCTAAGAAGGCAGCATTGTATTCACCAAAAGTAAAGGCTTAGAGAGAGGTAGGATTCTTCACTCAGTGTTAAGGCAGATGAAAATCAGTTTTATGCTGATAGTAACAATTCAAAGCACTTTTATGATGCCCTGAAGGCTATTTATGGGCCAAAGATCCATGATGCATCTCAACTATTCAGTGGTGATTGAGCCACAATGATCAGTGATAAGGACATGATGCTAGAGAGATGGTCAAAACACTCCCATAGTGTTCTCAACAAACCATCATCAACCTCAGGTTGAAGTCAATCCCTCCCTACCTGAAGTTCCAACTGAAGAAAAGGTTTTCAACACCATTAGGCTCCTTTCATGTTTTAAAGCACTTGGTGTTGATTCTATTCCAGCTGAGATTTACAAGGTAGGGTGTCCATTGCTCATATAAAGGCTGACTGAAATTTTCCAGGTTATATAGCAAGAGGAGGTTTCCACCCCAGGAGTTCAAGGATACCTCCATTGTCCATCTCCATAAAGGTAAAGGAAATAGATTGTCCTGTGACAATCACAAGGTATTCTCTCTCCAAGTCATTGCTGGAAGAATTCTTGCCAGAGTCTTCCTTAATAGGCTGATCCTTCACCTGGAATATGGTCATCTACCTGAGAGCCAGTGTGGCTTCAGAAACGATTGCCGTATGGTTGATATGGTGTTTGCTGCCCAACAACTCCAGGAGAAATGCCAAAAGCAGAACAAAGGATTGTACACAACATTTGTAGATCTTACCAAGGTCTTTGATACTGTTAGTCATGAGGGATTATGGAAAATTATGTCAAAATTTTGTTGCCAGAGAAGTTCATTAGCATTGTATATCAATTTCATGATGGCATGCTTGCCTGGGTTCTAGATAATGGACAATGCTCTCATGTCTTCCCAGTCACCAGTGGAGTGAAACAAGGCTGTGTGCTTGTCCCATGTTTTTTAACATGATATTTTCAGCCATGTTGTCAAATGCCTTCAATGAGGACAAACATAGCATCAAGGTCAGCTACTGCACTGATAGTAAAGTCTTCAATTTGAAAAGACTACAAGCCAAGACCAAAGTGGAGAGAGTGTTGGTGCATGATTTTCTGTTTGCAGATGATTGTGCATTCAATGCAGGCTTCAAAATTGAGATGTAAAAAAATGCAGATTGATTCTCTGCTGCTTGTGCTAAATTTGGCTTAATGATCAACACCAAGAAAACAAAGGTGTTCCATCAGCCACCACCAAATCACCCATACTTGGAACCAGCAGTCATAGCAAATGGAGAAGTTTTGAATGCTGTGGATAGGTTCACTTACCTTGGTAATGTTCTTTCCAGGTATGTACACATTGATAATGAGGTTGATGTACTCCTTGCCAGAGCTAGCTCAGTGTCTGTGACACTCTGAAGGAAAGTGTGGGAAAGAAAAGGTATTAGAATGACTACCAAACTTATATAGATGGTCTATAGAGCCATTGTGTGGTGACATCATTGCTGTATGCCTGTGAAACCTGGACAGTCTACCAGCGCCATGCCAGGAAACTGAATTGCTTCCATCTGAAATGTCTTATGAAGATTCTGAAAATCACCTGGAAGGATAAGGTACCAGACACAGAGGTCCTTTCTCAAATTAAATTGCCAAGCATCCAAACTCTACTTCAGAGATTGCAACTCCAATGTGCTAACCACATTGTTCAAATGCAAAATGTGCACTTACCAAAAAGACTGGTTTAAGGAGAACTCACACAGTGCAAGCATTCACATGGTGGTCAGAAGAAACAATACAAGGACATTCTCAAGGTCTCTTTTAAGGACTTTGGAATTGATTGTATGACATGGGAGACACTAGCACAGGATCACTCTACATGGCATGCCCACATCAGAGAAGGTACTGTGCTCTATGAGCAATGAATAATTGAAATAGTTCAAAGGAAACACAGAATTCACAAATTTGGAGAATCCATCCCAAACGTTCACGTGAACTATTTGTGCCTGACCTCTGGTACGGCATTCTGAACTCACATTGGTCTGATCAGTCACATTAGGATGTACTGTAACTTGACTCTGGCAAAGTGATGCCACTTTGGGTCTTCTTTGAGAAGGAAGGACAACAAGCAACCAACTCACCACTATATACTCTGCAATCTAACTGAGCTGGACAGCTTCCTGTTAGTACACTATGCCAATGGTCACACTATTCCTGGTACCTGAAATAGTTTCCCTTTTTTTCTTGACAAATTACTATCCAGCTCTTAATGCCAAAATCAAATACTACCTTGTCAATGAAGCCTTTCTTGCTATCTCATTCCACTGTTGACCTTTCCTCCTCCTGCATCATAGAATACTTTATTTTGCTCTATGCACTGATTACTACACAATAATACATAATAGGTGCATGAATTTGTGTTTCATTTCCACCTCTCCAGCAAACTCTGAGTTCCACAAAGGTAGAGAGAATATCTTATCAAAACTTTGTGCTTCCCTTACTGTCTAACACTGTGTTATGCATTCAGTACATGTTTAATAATATTTTGTTGAATGGATGGATGGTTTGGCTTTATCCTCAGAGTTAAATGCAAAATCATAGAACCATGGTACATTATCATCGGAAGAGATCTTACTTATCTATTTTTTTTGATGAAGAAGAAATCTAGAAAAATTCAAGGACAAGGTGACAATGAAAAGAAATCAGAGGTCCTAAATGTCATGGACTTGGACTTTATCATAGTTTTACTTTAGAGAGTGTGTAGGGGGATACAGTTCTCCCTTTTGTTAAGTCATCAAAAGTGTAATCACTCCCTAAAATATGGATAATTGCAACTTGCAAACTCTAAGAGGTTAGAGTGTTCAAATTCCCTTTCTTTGAAAAGTCAAAGTTTATGCAAACTTTGTGGGTCATTAAATACTACCCCACACAAAGCAACTTTTGTTTTATTTCCATTATACATTGCTGGGAATTGAATTGATTCCAGAAATCAAAACATTCTTTCTCAAATCTGAAGTTTAAAAGCTCTATGTGAAAGTAGTCTAAAATGTGTTTGTGCTTTTTACTTGATGTAAATTACCTAGATGCATTTCAAAAATTCTAGATTCCCTTATTATTGGGGAGAACAAAAAGTTATGTCCTGAAAAATCTTTATGGGGTACATAATTATTTCTTGCAGAGCTTAGTATAACTTGCTATGTGTAACACCCATAGCATTTGTTTAAAAAAAAATAAAGCAGACTAGGTCAAATTGCTTATTACTGTTTCCCTGTGACAATGGCATTTTCAATTCCTCATCAGAGCATGAAAGAGTATTCTGTAAAACTAATAATACAGCAAGGGTAGGACCACTACATGTAGCAAATAATATTGTGTTCATTCTTGAACAGATCTATGTTCTCATTGATGAAGACATTCCCTTCAGCAATACAGTTGCCACCCATCCATGCCTCTCCATTTTGAGTGATTCTTGCCCATATCTTCCCATAAGTTTGTCACAGGGAGTGAACCCAATGTATTAGGGGGTCTTTCTCCTGTCATCATGAGGATACCAAAGTAGCCCACTAGCTCCAGAACAAAGTTCTCTTTTTAGTAGGACTATCCAGCTATTCTTTCACTTTCATTTATTCTATTGAAGAGAATGGATCATCAAATATGATTGAAAGGAAATTGAGACTCCAAAGAGTTGAGGAATAAGCAAAAGAGGAAAGATGTTAAAGTGTTTGAGATGGATAAATTGTATCCATTTTATAAAGGAGAAGCAGATGGATATCCAAAATCCAGCAAGTTTAACATGATTCCCAGAAAAAATTCTACAATGGATGATTAAATGGATTTTTGTGAGTACTTTATCAGAAAGGAAAATAGCAATCAGTAAGAGCTAGAATGAGATAATTACCAGCAAGTTACACTATTTCAGCCTCAGGTTTTTTTTCTTTGTAAACTGGTTACTAGCCTACCAAATTGGGGGGGGGGGGCGAGGAGGAAGGGGAGAATGTTTAAAAAACAAAATATCCAAATTTCAGTAAATAATCTGTCATGGTTACTTACCAATATCAGTCGATAAGTATTTATCAAGCACCTACTATGTGCCAGAATAGCACTGGGAGTACCAGAACAAAGAATAAAATAATCCCTTTTGACAATATGCTTTTAGTCTAATGAGACAAGGACATATTAAAATACAAACTGCCTAAATATAAAGTTACTATAGATATTTAGCTATTAGATATATACACAAAGTCACTAGATACAAGATAGTTTGAGAGGGAGGGCATACCCTATGAACTAGAATCAGAAATGTGGACAAGACATATTGTGTCTCATCTCCTGACATGGAGCAGGGCAAGGTGAGAAAAGAAGAGGATTGCTATGGTTCAAAACTAAGGGCAATAAGGGCTACCCTGGGAAGCAATGCAAGAGTCTCTCTAGTGGGGGGATGGGGCTAGTGTGTAGGAGGGAAGAAGAGTCAGAGATGCTACCCTGTTATCCCCATAGAGACAAATGCACTGCTGCCATGTTAGTTAAAGCAGAGAGATTCTAGTTCAAAATGGGAAATAAGATTCCACAAATATAGACCAAGACATAGACAGAAAACCAGTTCCAGGAAAGTTAACTAATCTGTAAGCAAAGAACAGAGGGAGGAGATTCAGGCAGTCAGAGGAGCCAGGATGCCTAGCTGCAGTGTGAGTTTATCCTAGGAGTGCCAAGCACTGAAAACCACCTACCCTGCCCCCCTTTCTTACTTAATATGAGACGGCTGTAATAGCTGACTCAGCCAGCTGGTATAGTTAGGTGGATTTGTGGTTGGCTGAATAACTACAACCAAAGAGTACTAAGTATTGAATTGGTGTCAACATGGAGAAAGGTGTAAACAGTACAGAAGTGCTCTATTTGAAGTCAGAGCACTGGAGGCAAAATCCTCTCTCTCACTTACTCAGTGAGACTTTAGGCAAGTCCTCTGTTCCTTCCATGTATAAAATAAGGGTGTTGGACTAAATAACCTCTGATTTCCCTTCCAGTACAATCTCAAGAGATCCTATGGCTCTTTTCATAGCCCAGCATGTATGAAGAAAGGCAACATGTACTTAGAAAAATTGTGCTTCGTGGATGACATGGACCTGGGAGGGGGAGCAGATATATGGTGAAGAGCAGAATGCAGATCCAAAAAGATGTTAACAGATAAGATCCCTGGGCAAAATCTAAGAAAATAAACTTTTAATGGAAATCAATCTAAAATCAACTGCTCTAGCCCAGGATGAAGGAAAACCTGGTTTAAGAGCAGTACATCTGAAAATAAACAATCAGGTTTAGTAGACTGCAAGGTCAGAATGATTCACATAATGTGACTGCCAAAAAGGCTAATGCAATCTTAGTTTACATTAAAACAAGTATAATAGTGTCTGGTACAAGGGAGTAATAGTCCCAGTGTACCCTAGAATGGATAGACCACATCTGGACAGCTGGGTGTGCTCCTGGGGACCACATTTTAAAGTCTTTGACTAAGTGAAACATATCCAAGAATGGGATGCTTAAGGTAGTAAAGGGACCCAAAACGAATCTCAGGTCTGACTCAAAGACTGATGATTTGTCCGGAAGAAAAGAAAACCCGAATGGGTCATATTACTATCTTCAAACATCAAAATAAAAAGCGAACATGGAAACTAAGTTAAATGTATTTTGCTTTGTTCCCAAAGTGAGTAGGGAAAGTATGTTGAAGTTTCGGGAGGTAGGTTTTAGTTCAAAATGAGGAAGAGTTTGCTAACAATCATATGTAAAAATGCAGTGAACTGTTTTGTGAAGAAATGAATTCCCCAAAATGGAAAGTATTCAAACTTTGACCAAGACCCTCAGAGAGAGGTTCCCTATGTAACCAAAGGTATAACTCTCAGTTTACCCAAACTAGGTTGAATCTCAGGGGCTTCTCCAAACATCCTTTTTTTTGCTAATATTCCTACCCAATGTTTCTCCTGGGAACATTGGAATGCAACACTTCTTGGTCTCCACAAATAAACCCTAAGAGTTCTCAGTCGCTACATAGGAACTCAGACTAATAATATATGACAGGCTCTACAACAGAGAACCCCTCTTCCCAAAACAAACAAATGAACCACAATACAGACAATACTTGCCCCTGATCACATAAGTAGTTAGGATGACTCTCTTTCCCTCTCTGGAGATCCTTCATCTTCCCTGGAAACTTATTCAGTTCTCCATTCCCTAGAGTTGAGTTTCCTCCATCACAGGGGGAATCACATGATATGTTGGTTTAACTCTACTCTCTCTGGTGAAATTCTCATTCCCAAGGACCTATATAGTTGCTTCTACAGTTATAATGCTACAAGAGTTGAAACAACTTTTTGTTCTCTAAAAGAATCAACTTTTGTTCCCTCCAGACCTTCCAAGTCCACATAACTTATCATGTTAGTGAAGGGCAAAGTCCAGGTTTATTCCTCCACAACATAATTCTGGTTCCTGTTCAATCTTTGCCTCTATCTTTGTCTTAGAACTCTTTCAATCAGGTAGAGGAACTTAGAGTTTTCTGGCAGCACCTCTTCCTTTCTGGAGCCTTAGTTCAGGAACTTGATGTTCAGGAACTTCTCAGTGTACAGGAGGTTTGGTCTCCAAATTTCTCTACTTATCCAAGAACTTACCTATCATTTCATGGCTATGATTCTATTGCATTTTCCACTGAGTCTTTTTTTTTGTCTTTATTAATTTGTTCATTTACTTTGAATTTACAAGATTCAGTTCCCTAGTTCTTTGAGTTTCAAATTTTATCCCCCTCTCTTTTCCTTTCCCCCCCCCCCATGGCAACATACAATCAGGTATAGGATCTACAGATACTTTCACATTAGACATTGTTCAAGTTATAAAGAAGGACTGTATCAGATGGAATGAACAGTGGAAAAGAGGAAACCAAACCAAACAAGAAAAAGCAAGAGAACAGGTAATTTGCTTCAATCTGCATTCAAACTCTGTTCTTTCTGGTTCTTTCTCTGAATGTAGACATCTCTATCCATCATGAGACTTCTGGTGTTTACTTATAGCCCTGCATTTCTGAGAAGAGTCCGGTCTAACCAAGGTGGTCATCACACATATGTTGTATCTGTAATTGTGTACAAATTTTTCCTGGTTCTACTCTTCTCACTCAGCATCAGTTCGTATAAGCCTCTCCAGGTAGATATGAAGTCCATCTACTCTTTGTTTCTTATGGTGCAATAGTATTCCATTATATTCATATACCATAACTTGTTTAGCCATTCCCCAATTGATGGACATCCCCTTAATTTCCAATTCTTTACTATCACAAAAAGAGCTGCTATAAATATTTTTGTACATTTGGGTCTTCCTCCCACTTCTGTGATCTCTTTGGGATACAACACTAGAAGTGGTATTGCTGGGTCAAAGGATATGAAATTACTTATAGCCCTTTGGGCATAATTCCAGATTGCTCTTCAGAATGGTTGGATCAGTTCACAACTCCATCAGCAATGTATTAGTGTTCCAATTTTTCAACATCCTCTGCAGAATTTATCATTTTCCTGTTTTG
Organism: Petaurus breviceps papuanus; assembly: GCF_028583685.1. Taxonomy (NCBI): domain Eukaryota; kingdom Metazoa; phylum Chordata; class Mammalia; order Diprotodontia; family Petauridae; genus Petaurus; species Petaurus breviceps. The sequence continues at coordinate 18,450,795 of NW_027187352.1, forward strand.
TCATCTTAGCCAATCTGACTGGTGAGATGTGGTACCTCAGAGTTGTTTTGATTTGCATTTCTCTAATCAATAGTGATTTAGAGCATATTTTCATATACTTATAGATATCTTTAATTTCTTCCTCTGAGAACTGTCTATTCATATCCTTTGACCATTTATCAATTGGGGAATGATTTGTATTCTTATAGAATTGACTCAATTCTCTGTATATTTTAGAAATGAGGCCTTTACCAGAGACATTGGCTGGAAAAATTCTTTCCCATTTTCCCACTTCCCTCTTAATCTTGGTTACATTGGCTTTGTTTGTACAGAAGCTTTTCAATTTCATGTAATCAAAGTTATCCATTTTGCATTTTATGATGCTCTCTAATATTGGTTCGTCATGAAATATTCCCCTCTCCATAAATCTGACAGGTAAATTATTCCTTGCTTTCCCAGACTGCTTACAGCATCATCCTTTATACCTAGATCACACACCCATTTAGACTTAGTTTTGGTATACAGTGTTAGATAATGATCTATGCCCAGTTTCTGCCATACTATATTCCAGTTTTCCCAACAGTTTTTGTCAAATAGTGAGTTCTTATCCCAAAAACTGGGGTCTTTGGGTTTATCAAACAGTAGATTATTATAGTCATTGACTGCTGAGTCTCATGTACCCAATCTATTCCATTGATGCACTGCTCTATTCCTCAGCCAGTACCAAGTAATTTTGATGACTGATGCTTTATAATACAAATTAAAGTCTGGTATAGATAGGCCACCTTCCCCAGCATTTCTTTTCATTAATAACCTTGATATTCTGGAATTTTTGTTCTTCCAAATGAAATTTGTTATTATTTTTCTAGGTCTATAAAGTAATTTTTGGTAATTAAATGTGTAATTTAGTTTAGGTTAAATTGTCATTTTTATTATATTATCTCAACCCAGCCATGAGCAATTGATGTTTTTCCAATTAGTTAGATCTGACTTTATTTGTGTGAAAAGTGTTTTGTAGTTGTGTTCATATAGGTCCTGGGTTTGTTTTGGCAGATAGATTCCCAAATTTTTCATAATGTCTACAGTAACTTTAAATGGGATATCTCTTACTATCTCTTGCTGTTGGAGTTCATTAGAAATATACAGGAATGCCAATGATTTATGTGGGTTTATTTTATATCCTGCAACTTTGCCAAATTTATTTATTTTCTCAAGTAGTTTTTTTACTTGATTCTTTAGGACTCTCTAAGTATAACATCATATCATCCACGAAGAGTGATAACTTGATCTCTTCTTTGCCTAATTTGATTGCTTTGATTTCTTTTTTTTTCTCTAATTGCTACTGCTAACATTTCTAGTACCAGACTGAATAAGAGGGGTGATAGTGGACACCCTTGTTTCACCCCTGATCTTATTGGAATTGCTTCTAGCTTATCCCCATTATATATAATACTTGCTGATGGCTTTAAATAGATGCTACTTATTATTTTAAGGAAGGCTCCATTTATTCCTATACTTTCTAGTGTTTTTAATAGGAATGGATGCTGTACTTTGTCAAAAGCCTTTTCTGCATCTATTGAGATAATCATGTGGTTTCTGCTAGTTTTATTGTTGATATGATCAATTGTACTGATGGTTTTCCTAATATTACACCATCCTGGCATTCCTAGAATAAATCCTACTTGATCAAAGTATATTATTCTTGTGATAAGTTGCTGTAGTCTTTTTGCTAATATTTTATTTAAAATTTTTGCATCTATATTAATGAGGGAAATTCGTCTATAATTTTCTTTTTCCATTTTATCTCTTCCTGATTTAGGTATCAGTACCATGTTTATGTCATAAAAAGAATTTTATAGGACTCCTTCTTCACTAATTTTCCCAAATAATTAGTAGAGTATCGGAATCAATTGTTCTTTAAACATTTGACAGAATTCGCTAGTAAATCCATCTGGTCCTGGAGATTTTTTCCTAGGGAGTTTGCTGATGGCTTGTTCAATTTCTTTTTCTGTGATGGGGTTATTTAAGTAATTTACTTCCTTTTCAGTTAATCTGGGCAGCTTATATTTTTGTTCATATTCATCCATTTCACTAAGATTGTCAAATTTATGTGCATATAATTTGGCAAAATAATTCCTGATTATTATTTTAATTTCCTCTTCATTGGACGTACATTCACCCTTTTCATTTTTGATACTCATAATTTTGTTTTTTCTTTCTTTTTTTATCATGTTGGATAAGGGTCTGTCAATTTTTATTGGTTTTTTCAGAGTCAGTTCTTAGATTTATTTATTAATTCAATAGTTTTCTTAATTTCAATTTTATTAATCTCTCCTTTGGTTTTCATTATTTCTAATTTAGTATTTAATTGCAGATTTTCAATTTGCTCTTTTTCTAGCTTTATCAATTGCATGCCCAATTCATTGACCTCCCTTTTTTCTAATTTATTCATGTATGCACTCAGGGATATAAAACTTCCCCTAAGAACCACCTTTGCTGCATCCCACAAATGTTGGTATGTTGTCTCATTATTGTCATTCTCTTGAATGAAGTTACTGATTGTTTCTATGATTTCTTGTTTGACCCACTGTAATGTAATTGCCAAGGGCTTCTGAACCAACAGAAAGGTTCCCAGACCCCTGCAACAACAGCACTGTCCTTCACCAGTGGACAGTATCCACTCTCTGTCTTCAGGACAGTCTCAGGGCTTCTTAACCAAAAGCCGGGTTCCAGGACTTCTTCAACAACAGGACTGTCTTTCACCAGTGGACAAATCTGTCAAAAGAACATCAAAACAGACAGACAAAGTACCAGCAAAACAGCCATGTCTCCTCAGTCCTTGGCAGCTCAGGGGGCAGGTCTCAAAAGTCCAGGGCAATTCAAAGCGGCCACCAGCAATTCTCTTAGTCTCTCTCCCTGCCTCCACGTGGGTGCTGCTTCCAAAAAAAAGGTCTTCCGCCTCTCTCTTGTCTCTCCAAATCTACGTCACCAGCTCCTCCCAGTTCAGGACTTTCTTTTCACATCAACAAGTCCATCCCACAGGTGAGATTAATAAGCTCTGGGTTTTAACACAATCAATTTGAAAACCAAGCCAATACAGGGGAATCTTTAATTGCCATTACTATCACACCCACTCATCCTTTTTAGGATTAAATTGTTTAGTTTCCAATTAGTTTTTAGTCTTTCTGTCCATGGCCCTTCATTGCATATGATTTTTATTGCATCATGATCTGAGAATGATGCATTTAATATTTCTGCCTTTCTACACTGAATTGTGAGGTTTTTATGTCCTAGTACATGGTTGATTTTTGTGTATGTGCCTGTGTATGTGTATGTATTGCTGAGAGGAAGGTATATTCCTTTTTATCCCCATTCAGTTTTCTCCAGAGATCTATCATACCTACCTTCTGTAAAATTCTATTCACCTCCTTAACTTTTTTCTTGTTTATTTTCAGGTTGGATTTATCAAGTTCAGAGAGGGGGAGATTAAGGTCCCCCACTAGTATAGTTTTGCTATCTATTTCTTCCTCTAATTCCCTTACCTTCTCCTCCAGGAATTTGGATGCTATACTACTTGGTGCATAAATGTTAAGTAATGATATTGCTTCATTCTCAATGGTGCCTTTTAGCAGGATATAGTTTCCTTCCTTATCTCTTTTAATTAGATCAATTTTTGCTTTTGCTTTATCTGAGACGAGTATTGCTACCCCTCCTTTTTTTTTACTTTAGCTGAGGCATGATATATTTTACTCCAGCCTTTTACCTTTACCCTTTGCATATCCCTCTGTTTTAGATGTGTTTCTTGTAAACAGCATATTGTAGGATTATGGTTTTTAATCCATTCTGATATCCACCTCCATTTTATGGAGAGTTTATCCCATTCACATTCACAGTCATGATTACTATCTGTCTCTTTCCCTCCATCCTATTCCCTCCCCTGTTTATGCTTATATTTTTCTCTCCTTCTCCCTTCCCCCCTTGAGAGTTTTCCTTTTGGCCACCTCCTCCTTCAGTATTCCCTTATCAGCCCCACTCCCTTTTCCTCCCCTTCCCCCTTACTTCTTCCCTCCCTTCTGACCAACCTCCCTCTTTCATAACCCTTCCCCCCTCCTACTGCCTGTAGGGTATTTCTTCTTCCCACCAAGAGTGACAGGAACAAATCTCATGCAAAGTTCCTCTCCCTCCCCTCTTTCCCTCTATTATGATACATTTTCTGTGTCTTCTCAATAGAGTCCTATGCTTAACTGGTTGTGTTATTCCCTCTTTGCACCAGAACCAATGAGGGAAAAGCTCATATAATACTCATCTCCCTCCCTTCTTTCCCTCTGCTATGTGGTTTTTATGCCTCTCTGTGTGGCATAATTTACCATTTTCCACTTCATTCTTTCCTCTTCTTCCATTGCAGTCCCTTTGTAGCCCTTAATAAGATTTTTTCATCATCATTTTGTGTAATTTATACTCATACCCTCTACTTGTCTATAAACAGTTTGCTCTTATTAAATAACAGGGTGTGAGTATGTGTGTGTGTGTGTGTGTGTGTGTGTGTGTCTGTGTATGTTTTCCTTGTTTACCTTTCTATGTCTCTCTTGCATCTCATAATTGGGGGTTGAATTTTCCATTGAGCTCTGGCTTTTTCATCTGGAAGGTCTGGAAATCTGTTGTATCATTGAATGACCACCATCTCAGTTTTGCTGTGTAGGTGATCCTTGGTTGTAACCTGAGCTCTTTTGCATTGTGAAAAATTGTATTCCACTTCCTCTGATCTTTCAGTGTAGAGGCTGCCAAATCCTGTGTGATCCTTACTGTGGTTCCTCTATATTTGAATTGTTTCTTTCTGGCCCCTTGAAGTATTTTCTCCTTTACCTGCTAGTTCTGGAGTTTGGCCATAACATTTTGTGGACTTTTCAATTTGGGATCTCTTTCAGGAGGTGACCAGTGGATTCTCTCAATTTCTATTGGTTCTAGTATCTCGGGGCAGTTTTCCTTGATGAGATCTTGGAAGATGTTGTCCAGGCTCATTTTTTCATCATGATTTTCCGGTAGGCCTATGATTCTCAAATTGTCTCTTCTGGATCTGTTTTCCAGGTCAGTTGTTTTTCCATTGAGATATTTCACCTCTTTTTCTAATTTTTCATTCTTGATGTTTTGACTATTTCTTGGTTCCTCATAGTTATTTGCTTCAATTTGGTTGATTCTAGTTTTTAGTGAATTATTTTTCTCAGTTTTTGGAGCTCCTTTTCTATATCACACACTTTTCTTTCTAAGGAGCTGTTCTCTTCATTGTAATGTTTTTCTAATTTTGAAATTTTGATTTTAAAAGAATTATTAATTTTATTTTCTACCTCTCTCATTTGGTTTTCAAAGTTCCTTTTGAGCTCATCCAAGAATGCTTTCTGTACTTGAGACCAGTTCCCTGTTAAGGCTTCAGCAGTGGGTGTGGTATCAACACTGTCTCCCTCTAAATTTGGTTCCTCACCCTCATGATAATAGGACTCCAGAGTCTTTGTCTTTGTAGTCTGTTTTCCACCCATTTTGAGGAAGGGCCCCAACCATGCCCTTCCTCTAGGGTTCCCAAGCCTTTACTGTTAAAGGTTTTGCCCTGGGGCAATAATTACTATGTTTTCAGGGTCAGAGGAGGGAGTTGGAGCAGCCGGGGTTCACTCTGCCATCCTGGTCCCTGGAGGTTCATATAGGGGCTTTTTAAATTTCTGGGCTCTGGATTGGTAGACCCAGGGGTAGCTGCTGCCCCTGACAGAAGCCCTGCATTTGATTCTTACCCTGCTCTGTCCAGTCCCAGCCCTTCACTGATAAGCCTGGCAATGAACCTTGTGGTTGGTGGGTCAACTTGCCCCCACATTGATCTGGCCTCATCCGCGCCTCAGTCAGCGTGCCGCGGTGGCAGCATCCTAGCCTCGGTCTGCACACCATGGCATCCCGTTGAGTCTTGCAGCTTCTTGGATTGTCCTTTATAATCTGTCTGACTACAGTCATATCCATGTCAAATAAGTGGCAAGTTTGTGGTCCAGAGGTCCTCACCACTCCACCACTGCCTATAATCACTATAATCTCTCAGGCCATGTGGTTCCTCCATCTTCTAGAATTACATGGCTTGCTGGAGGTATTTTATCAATAAGAAGGATCCTTCTGCAGGCAAACAAATCTGGATTTAGATGTTTAGTTTGCCTGTCTCCCTACCCCCACCTTTGAAAGGTCAAGTTCAGGGACATGTAGTCTGATTTTTAACATGAGGTTGCCTGTCACCTCACTTCCCACCAAAAGACTAGTTGAAGGACAAGACTCAGGTGAATATGAATAACCATGACTCAATCACAATCTTTTGTGATATGTAGTCATAATGAGGGTAATTATTGCTTGCATTTGGAGATATCTTCAATGTCAGAACAAAGTCCTAATCAGTAAGTGACAATGCCTTAGGATAGTGGCTTAAGTTTATATTCCTTACACCTGCATAAGACAGAATATTAAACTAAATGACTTTTAAGATTAATTCCTTCATGTTACCATGTTAAGAAAACCAGGACAACAATGTAAATAACAACAGGCATGCTCAATTGACTGAGGACTACTTCTCTTGTGCTGAAGTTATATTTATCAGGGGATTGGGGGAGGGAGGAAAGAAAAAAATAGAAGAGAGGAGAGCAGAGGAGAAGACACAGAGAAGAGAAAGAAAGAAAAAGAAAGGGAATAAAAGAAAGAAAAGGAGAGGTAAAAAGTCAGATGAGGACTGATGAAAATTAGGATCTGGAATTCATATATATATATATATATATATATATATATGTATACATACATATACACACACAAACAGAAAAAGAACAGTACGTATCCTTAAGAAAGTTTTGTAGTGACTTCTGAAAGATGCCTGAGGTCTTGGGCATAATAAACCTAGAAAACCTTATGATAAAACTATATCAGAATATTAGCTACAGCTACATACTTAACAACACAGTCTGAACCCCCTTTTCTTTTGTTTTATATGTGGCTATCAGAAATTACAACTTGCTGGTAGTTAGAGGTCATGAAAGACTGCCATCTTATAACTCTGATTCTTATAATGACATAGAATTAGTGTTTCATATCTTATTTACAACCAAGTGGGTCTACTAGACTGCTTGAATTGAATGACAGTAATAGAGACAGAGAGACACAGAGAGAGAGAGAGAGAGTGTTAGATTCCAACTCTTTAATGTAACAGCAATGTGACTTTGGCAAAGTCACTGAACCTCTCTATACATCGGTTTCTTCATCAAAATTAGAATATTCACCTTACCTGTGTCACATATATGTGGGGAATACACTTTATGCATCTCAAAACACTATATAAAAGGGAATTATTGTCCATTCCAGACACATCTTCATGTTATATATTCTAGATTAAGTACCAAGATAGGTTAGTAGAGCCCCAAGCACCCAACTGAAGTGGAAAGGGTAAGGAGAGGAATGCTAGAACACTAAAGGAACCCTCAAAGCCATGTCTTCAATTGAGCAAGAAACTCCCATGACCCCTATGCCCCAAAGCCCCATTGGACTCTCCAGTTCTGTATGTATGAGAAGTTGCTGTGCAGCATCTGTGAGTGAAAACCTAAATTATCTGTGGAAATATAACGATAATAATATGATAATGATAATAATTGTATTTATGCAGCATTTTAAGTTTTGTAAAATTTTTATGTTATTCAATTTGGCCCTCACAACAATCTCGTGCTATTATTGTCCTCATTTTACAAATAAGGAAACTGAGGTTGAGAAAGGCTAAGTAACTTGTCTGGAGTCATACAGGGAGGGAGGAAGGGAACAAGCACTTATCGAGCACCTCCTTTGTGCCAGGCACTGTGCTGAGCTGTTTACCAATAACATCATCATATCTTATTTGATCCTCACAACAACCCTGTGTGGTTATGCTGTTGTTCAGTCATTTCAGTCGTGTTCAACTCTTCGTGACCCCATTTGAGGTATTCTCAGAAAGGATACTGGTGTGGTTTACCATTTCCTTCTCCAGCTCATTTTATAGATGAGGAACTGAGGCAAACAGGATTAAGTGACTTGCATAGGGTCACACAGCTATTACCGTGTTCAAGACCATGTTTCATAGATAACACACAGAAGGCACTGGAGTTTTTGGACTCCAGCCTCTAATAGATTCACTCTTGATCTGGTCAGACAGGAAGGACAAGGGGACAATTTCAGAGGGGTTAATAATCTTACTTTATTCTAGTCTATTCTCAAAGGAGTTGCTAATAATGAGAGCACCAACTCCTATAGCATTCCCTAATCACCCTTCTCACAGGGGATGACAAGAAGGTGGGGCAGGGGGGGGCAGGGACAACTACCCCTACATCTTGAGGAGGTCAATCAAGACAGGCACAACTTGTTTATTCTCCTAACTCCCCTCAAGCCTCAGTGGGGGCCAGTTGAGGCAGGTATATTCATTCCTTTATGCATTACTTAAATCTCAAATGGGTTCCCCCATGGATTCCCCTATGGATTCCTAATGGATCCCCCTGCGGATTCCCCACTCACTGACCAGTGCCCACTTGCTTTATAGGACAAGAGATGAAAAAGGCATCTTGCCAACATTAAGATCACAGGTTAACTTTAACAATATCATCATTCAGTGCAAACATAGTAAGTATCACATTATGTCACCTCATATCTCACAGCAGTCTCAGTAGGACTGCCTATCACTATGATTCTAGGAAGTACTATCTAGGATCCTTGGGGCTATTCTGGGAGTTATTATCTAACACTTGAAAACTAGACATTGTCATGGCCATTGATCCTGAGAAACTGAGCTCTAAAAAGGATAACAAAATCCTCCTTACAATACAGGCCAGATTTGAACTCATGAAGATGAGTCTTCCTGATTCCGAGTCCAGTGCTCTATTCTCTATACGACTTAGCTGCCCCTACAACCTTGTGAGGTGCTCACTTTACAATTGTGGAAACTGAGGCAGATAGCAATTAACTGACTCACCCAGGGTCACACAAGTATAAGTTTCTGAGGCAGGATATGAACTCATCTTATTGATTCCAAATAAAACTCAACCCACTGCTCCAAATAACTGCCAACAATAAGGAAGGGTCTAATGTCACAGGGTTACAGAACTCCTGAAATGTAAGGGGATTCAGTAAAACAGTCCAATTTGTACCATATATGAAATCTCTCTAGAAGAACCCAAATGTGTGATCATCCACTCACCACTCGAAGAATTCCAGGGCTGGGAAACTCCTACCCACCGAAGCAAGTCTGTTTCATTGAGAGACATTTTTCAACAGAGAGTTTTTCTTTCTCTTAAGTCAGAATCTACCTCTCTGCAACATTCACCCACTGCTTCTTGTTCTGCTGCCTCAAGCCAAGTAGAACAATCTTAATCCCTCTCCCACATATATTTGAAACTAGCTATCATGTCAGTAAATTAACATTTATTAAGAAACTACTGTGTGTCAGGCACTGTGCTAAGCATTATCCACATCATGAGTTTTTAAAAATAAGAAAACCAGTGCTGAAAGGTTGGTGACTTGTCTGAAACCACACAGGAAGAGAAGGAAAAAAAACAAGTATTTATTAAGCTCTTTTGTTGTTGTTGTTAAGTTTTGTTGGTCTCTTCATGACTCCATTTGGGGTTTTTTTGACAAAGATACTGGAGTGGTTTGCTATTTCCTTCCCCAGATCATTTTACAGATGTGGAAACTGAGGTAAACAGGGTTAAGAGACTTGCCCAGGGTCACAGAGCTATGTTTCTGAGGCTAGATTGGAACTCAAGAAGATGAGTCTTCCTGACCCCAGGCTTGGCATTCTACCCACTGCACTACCTAGCTGACTAGGTTATTAAGCTCCTACTATGCACTAAACACAGGCTCAGCATGCCCAGTTCCTTCTTATCCTTATTTATCATGGTTCCCAGTCTTCTCTTTATCCTAGTTCCTTTATTCTGGATGCTTTCAAGCTTGTTAATAGCCTTCCTAAAATATGGCACCCAAAGTTAATATAATACTACATTATATGGTCTGACTAGGACAATGTTCAAAAAGACTACCCCTCTCTCCTTTTTGGCAACCTAAGACTATATTAGCCTTTGGGGCCCCCAGATCACACTGTTGACTAAAACCCCACCTCTTTCTTTAATCTGAACTCCCCCAACCTGTAGTCAGTTATAAAATTGATTCCCTTGAACTATTTTCCCAAGAACTCCAACTCTCATGTTCAGTAATAGGGAAAGTCCACATCATATCCACACAGTCCTCCAGGGTCTCTAAAAAGGATTAGGGATGTAAGCCAACCCTTAGCCAGAAGATCCCACTATCCCCCAACATGTGGTGCAAGTGAGGCTTTAAAATTTCTTAACATCAAGATATGATGTAACTCAAAATGAGCTGTTTCTCTAGGTTTTCATATGTCAGAGCTCAATGAGATCATCTAGTCCAACCTCCTCATTTTATGTCTAATGAAAGAGAGGCACAGAAAAGTCAAGAAATTTGTCCAGGTTCACACAGGGAGGCAGTGGCAGAGTGGGGATGAGAATCCAGATATCTTCTCCCCCAGTTCACTTTTCCCCTGTGGCATGATGTTTCCTTCACTTGCATGTTTTTCCCCATTAAGAAACTCTTTCTCCATCTGAACCATTGCTTTCCATTTTTTTTTCCTTTTTGAAGAACCTTCAGCTGCATTGTATGTAGTATTTGCCTTATATCTACATACAATCTGTTATCTGATCAAGCATCCATCTCTAATTCACAGGGTTTTAGGATAGAGAGTCTAGAAGACCTTGGGAATTGTTTACTCAAATCCCATTATTTTACAAATAAGGAAACCAAACCCTGGAGAAGGGTAAGTGACTTCGCCAAAGTTTCTTCTATTAAACCAATTTGTTTTCTACAGGTCTACCCACTACTTCTAATTTTGCTCTCAGAGACCAAACAGAATAAGTTCAATTCCTCTTCAAAATGACCACCCTTTTGATAATGGAAGGTGACTGTCATGTCCCCTCTACATCTTCACCTTGACCTGTCTGTCATCAAGTCTTCTCAATACTTCTTTTATAATATCCCAAATCTAACCATTACTAGCTAGCTCTGTGCCACTAAGCAAGTAGTGAACCTTTCTAAGCCTCAGTTTACTCATTTGTAAAATGAGGATAATAATACTCAGGATGATACTACTTACAAAGGAATGTTGTGGGGAAAACATTTTTGTAAACCCTAAAAATCTTGAAGACATATGAGCTAAGATAGTATCACCAAGATCCATCATTCCCTTGCCATTTTCATTGCATTCCACCCTAGTCAAAGACGCTTTGACCTCACATTTAGTCGAATGGAGCATCAGTTATATGTAGACTTGACATTCCATCTATCAGATTTACTTAAAATGAAGAACAGCAGTGACTGAATTGTCTGAACTGTTCCAAAGGAATAAAAGGAACCATATGAGAACAAGTAAAAGAAGAGTTCAAATGATTTTAAAAATTAGCCTATCTATGAAAGTCCATGATTTGTAGAATTTTGCCATAACAGTGACCCAGAGAAACAGGTTCACATCTTTATAAACCCATTGTTTAAGCACAGCATGTGTCACATAGTAGGTATTTAATAAATGCTTATTGACTGACACATCAGAATGTAAACACTTTATTTTAATTTGATGTACAAGCTTTTGAAAGGCAGAAGGACATAATGTATAGAGAGTGCTGGATGTAAAATAATGGAAACCTGGGATCAAAAGCCTACCTCCAATACATTTTAGCTGTGTGACCCTGGTCAACTCACTTAACATATCTTGCCCCTAACTCCTTCTCTGGATATTAATGAGACTAGACTAAATGAACTCTAAGTTTGGTTCTAGAACTAAATATATTCTCCTGTGATTCTCTAAATTCCATCACACATCAGTGGGCAACTCTATGTCCCACTCAAAAACAATTCAAGATAAAGACCATCGATTGAAAACTATTCTCTGAGTTATGCATCAGTCTTCCAAAGGATCTCAATTCACCAAACATTTAAGTGCTTACTGCTTGTACAGATCTATGATAAGTGCTTAGGATCAAAACACATTCAGTTCCCGTCCTCATGAAGTTCGAAGCACAGTAGATGGATGAGACAAAAAACACAGATAAAAAGTGATATCAATACAAATAGGTTCTTAGGTTTAAAGTTACAAGAGATTTTAGGGGCACTTAGTTTGACTCCATTTTACAGATGAGGAAACTGAGGTCCACACTTCACACCAATTGTAAGTAAAAGATCCAGGATTCAAATTCAGATTCTTTACCTCCAAATTCAATACACTTTCAACTGAGTCATACTGAACTATGTGTTTTATGGTAAGAGCATTAGCTGGTTGTAAAACTAAGTTCTGTGATCAAGCCACAGAGGCCAAGGTGATTATTGTCCAGTGAGTTTTCATGGAAGATAAAACATTTGAGCTGAACTTTAAAGAATGGGTAGGAAATCATGAGGCAAAGTAGATGAGGGATGACAATTGGTTTGGGAAAACTTAGCAAGAGCACAGAAAGTGGGTATATTTGGAAAATATAAAATGATTTATCTCCTGTCACATTCAAACTGGGGCAGGCTAGAGAACTAATGTATGAAAGTTAGGGGTGGAGAGTATTCCATTCTGATTAGGATAGGTAAGGGCTGCTTTTATTCTGATACTAAAAGTTAATGGATATCTTTTAGGAAATAATCCTAAACTAAATTCTGCCCCAAAAGTTGACAAATTAAAAAAAAACAACCAAGTAACACACACAGGAAATGGAGAGATCCCTATTTACTTTTGAGGTGAAAAAAGCCAGACTATATCATTTTCCTAAAATATTGTTATTGTTTGTTGTTGAATTTGGTTTTTGACTCTTTGTTGGGATTTTCTTGGCAAAGTTACTGCAGTGGTTTGTCAATTCCTTCTCCAGCTCATTTTACAGATGAGGAAATAGACAAATGAGGTTAAGTGATTTGCCCAGGGTCACATAGCTGTGTCTAAAGCCGAATTTGAACTCAGGAAGATGAGTCCTCCTGACTTTAAACCCTGCATTCTATCCAATGGGCCACTTAGCTGCTATAAAGAGCACATATACAAGTATAAAGAGTAGTCATCAATAAAATGAAAAATTAAAAAGCTTCAACTTTGATATTTCAGGAAGACAACATATTTATAGGAAGCAGAGGGCACAGCCTCTAACATTTGTCCTATTCATCAGTCTGGTGCATAAACACACACACACATACACATACACACACACACACACACACACACACCCCTACAGTTAAATCTGATGACTTCCTTTTCAGGAAGAAAACCTGCAAATATTCTATTGGATATGTAGACAGTTCATATGTTGCTTTTTTGAGTACTCATGAGTCCAGTTAATGTAGTTTTTCCTTGCTTCGTGTGAAGAGGAAGAAGAA
>NW_027187352.1:18464301-18473638 GCF_028583685.1 Petaurus breviceps papuanus
AGGAGGAGGAGGAGGAGGAGAAGAAGAAGAAGAAGAAGAAGAAGAAGAAGAAGAAGAAGAAGAAGAAGAAGAAGAAGAAGAAGAAGAAGAAGAAGAAGAAGAAGAAGAAGAAGGAGAAGGAGAAGGAGAAGGAGAAGGAGAAGGAGAAGGAGAAGGAGAAGGAGAAGGAGGAGGAGGAGGAGGAGGAGGAGAAGAAGAAGAAGAAGAAGAAGGAGAAGGAGAAGGAGAAGGAGAAGAAGAAACAAAAAGCATCCTTGTGAACATGGATGACTTTCCTTTTCAAAAAATGCTCTCAATTCATAAAGTCAGCAAACATATTAATCGCCTACTAGGAGCAAGGCATTGTTTTAGACAGGGAATTCAAAGATGAAAAAAGATAGTCTCTTCCCCCAAGGACTTTACAACATACAGTGCAAGGGTTCTTGACCTGAGGTCCATGAACTTGCTTCTTAAAAATATATTGATAACTGTATTTGAATGCAGTTGGCTTCCTTTGTAATTCTACATATTTTATTTGATGCCTTTTGAAGGTACTATTCTGAGGAGTCCATAGTCTTCCCTAGCCTAACAAAGGGGTCTTTAAAACAAAACTAAAAAAGATTAAGATCTAATGAGGGTAAGGGGGCAAGTATGGCACTATAACAATTAAGTGTTGTCTAAGGTAGGAAAAGTCTACCATAAAATAAAAACCAAAAAAAAGTTTCTTATTGATAATTTATCAGTTTCTGGGCTGCTCAGTTTCCTGCAAACAAAATTATAAGACTCTTTTTCAAAAACATAATCATATATATATATATTTTCTTACACATTTTCCATGCTCTGAGGATCGTTATAGGATTAAACCACCTTAGGTCTGGAGCTGGAAGGGTCCTTAGAGGTTATCCTGTCTCACTCTCTCATTTTACTAGTGAGGAAATGGATGGACAGAGAAGTTAGGTGCCTTGCCCAGGTCCCATAGGTAGTTAGGAACAGATCCAGCATTAGAATACAAATCTTCTGAGTCAGATCTTCTAACTCCAAATGTAGCAGTCTTCTCATTGCTGTGTGGATACATTTTTTTTCTTGTTATGCCATGAAACAATTTAAACACAGTATTCTAAGTCTATAGAGGGTATTCTATGAACATTTATATTTTTTATATATATACATATATTTAAATATTTGATTTTAAAACTTTCAATTCCAGATTCATTCCCTTCCCCCCCCTGCCACCCACCCCCACTGGGGAGACAATCAGTTCAGTATAGGTTGTACATGTGCGGCTAATGCAAAACAATAACATAGTAGATGTATTGTAAAAGACTGACTATATTTCCCTCCCTCCTATCCCACCTCCCACTTCTTCTATTCTCTACTTTGATCCTGTCTCTTTGCAAAAGTGGGTGCTTCCAATTTCCCTCCCCCCCAGCCTGCCCTCTCTTCCATCATCCTCCCTCACATCCCCTTCCCCCCTATTCTCCTGGAGGGTGAGATCCCCTATTTAGTGTGTATTTCCCTCCCTCCTCCAGCCAGATTCAATAGGAATAAGGTTGACCCATTCCCTTTTGCCTTCCTATTCTTCCCCTCCATTGTAACCATTTTCCCTTGCCTCTTCTGTATGAAATAGTTGCCCCACTCTGGCTCTCCCCATCTCCTCTCATTATATTCCTCTCACCTCTTAATTTCACCTTTTAAGTATCATCCCTTCCTGTTAAATTGGTCCCATGCCCTTTATCTAACACATTCACATATGTATTCATATGCCCGCATACCCTCATATAAAGACATATATATATATATATTTCTAATCCCTTCAACTACTGAGAAAAGTTTCATAAGTTACAATTATTGTTTTTCCATGTAGGAATGTTAATAGTTCAACTTTGGCCAGGTGGCTCAGCAAGCAAGAGCACCGGCCCCAGTGCCGGGACAACCCAGATCAAATCCAGGCCCAGACACTCAGCACCACACCCAGAAACAACAACTGGCCGTGCAACCCCGAGCAAGCCACTCAACCCCGATTGCTTTAAAAAAAAAAAAAAATAGTTCAACTTTGATAAGTTCCTTATGATTTCTTTTCCCTGTTTACTTTCTCATGCTTCTCTTGCTTCTTGTATCTGAATGTCAAATTTTCTATTCAACTCTGGTTTTTTCAGCAAGAATGCTTAAAAGTCCTGTATTCCACTGAATGACCATATTTTCCCCTGAAACAGGATACTCAGTTTTGCTGGGTAGGTGACTTTTGGTTTTAATCCCAGCTCCCTTGACCTCCGGAATATCACATTCCAGGCCCTTCGATCCCTCAGTGTAGAAGCTGCCAGATCCTGGGTTATCCTGATTGTGTTTCCACAATATTCAAATTGTTTCTTCCTGGCTGCTTGTAATATTCTCTCCTTAATCTGGGAATTCTGGAACCTGGCTATAATATTCCTAGGAGTTTTCTTTTTGGGATCTTTTTCAGGAGGTGATCGATGGATTCTTTCAACCTCTATTTTGCCCTCTCGTTCTAAAACATCAGGGCAGTTTTCTTTGAGAACTTCCTGGAGGATGCTTTCCAGGCTCTTACTTTGGTCATGGCTCTCAGGCAGTCCAATAATTTTTAAATTATCTCTCCTGGATCTATTTTCCAGGTCAGTGGTTTTTCCCATGAGATATTTCACATTGCCTTCTATTCTTTCATTTTTTTGGATCTGTTTAACAGCATCTTGATTTCTCATAAAGTCATTAGCTTCCATTTGCTCCAATCTAATTCTGAAGCAATGATTCTCCTCAGTGAGCTTTTGAGATTCTTTTTCCATCTGACAAATTCGACTTTTTAAGGCATTCTTCTCCTCATTGCCTTTTTGAGCCTCCTTTGCCATTTGAGTCAGTCTGTTTTTTAAGGTATTATTTTCTTCAGTCAGGCTGTTGACTCTCATTTCATAATTTTCTTGCATTGTTCTCATTTCTCTTCCCAATTTTTCCTCCACTTCCCTTATCTGCTTCTTAAGGTCCTCTATGGCCTGTAACCAGCTTGTATTTTCCTTTTGGTGCAGGAGTTCTGACTTCACTGATTTCCTCCTGTTCCATGCCTTGCTCCTTCTTATCCCCAAAATAGGAGTGTAATGTTGGAATCTTCTGTCTGCTTTGTTTCCTTTGCCTGCTCATTTTGCCACTCAATGATTTGACTTTAGGGCTTTTTGCCACAGTAGGACTCTGCCACCAGACAGGGGAGTTTTCGTCCCAAATGCTGGGGTTTTCTCAGCTGCCAGAGGTATTAGATGGGTGCCCTCTCTGAGGTCTCCACACGCTCTGGCAAGCTGGACACACACCCCAGGACCTCCACCCTAGACTGCAATCCAGATCCAAGCAGGTTAAAGCAAGAGCGATTACCCCTCAGACTGGTGCTTGGTCCCCCTACACTCTGCAGGCCAGGAGCTGAAGCCGCCACGTGGAGCCGGCAGGCTGTGCCAGAGTCTCAGTGGTTTCTCGCCCCGGGGGTAAAAGCCATGCACTCCCACTTACTGGGTCCCAAAGTCCAGACAGCACTGGCCTCTCACCTTGTCCTTTGCATCTATGTATTGATAAATCTGGAAACGGCCACAGCTGCTGGTGATCTGGAGTCCCTCTGGCCAGCGGCTGGTCAGGCCGCCCTGGGGCTAAAGCCTCGGCGTGGTGCTGGGCTCGGCTCCCAGAGCGTTGCACTGGCCGATTCCTGCCGGCCTGCCGGGCTGTTCTCAGCGGGAGGTTAGCTTCCTGTGTCATTTTGTGGGTTCTGCAGCTCCAAAGTTTGTTTAGAGTCCCATTTTTACATGGATTGGGGAGGGTGGAAGCCGGAGCCGGGAGGGTCGTGCTTCTACTCCTCCATCTTGGCTCCGCCCTCTATGAACATTTATAGCAAATATCCCATAAGGCCTGATTTTTTCATGACTATTTCAAGGTTGAGTATAACCTACCTAAACTAATAGGGTTGGCTGCTACTCAAGCAATCTCTTACAGGACTCCGAGGGTCATAGAGGAATGTAACATAGTCCAAAGTGTGAGTTGAGGGTAAAAGTTGGATAGGACTGTGGGAAACCTGCAAAGTTGTGTTTAGTTTAAAAATGACAATCATTTAACTAGTAAAATGTAGAAACAAAGCTTCCCACTCACTCAAACACAAAGCCCCAAATGGAAAAATCCATCACTCACAATAAGACATATTCAGGATCATGAAGAAGATAGTGTTTCAAGCCAGTCAAAAACATGAAGGAAATTGTACATTCCTGCTCTTTTTGACACTATCACAGCAAAATATCTTTTCCCAAACATGTAAAGTTACTCTCATATGAAAAATGAAACTGAAAAATTTGAAAAACAACCATTTCCCAAACTTTCACAAGACACAGAAAAGAAAAAAACCTGACCCATTAACAATGGAAACAAAGAAAATGCCTCAATCCTTACCTTTATCTTCTTGTCATCAGTCTGATTTTCCAAACACTGGTTCTCTTTATTTTGTTCATCACATAAAGCATTTCCCTCTGATCCACTGAAACCTGTTAGCTAAAGAAAAAAAAAAAAGAAAGGATTGGATTTCTAACTTACTTTTGCAAATTCAAATTAAATTTAAACTTTTCAAAAGTAGTGTTTATACTAGTATGTCCAAGACATCAATATGCATTTTTTGTGGAACTTTATTTGGTACTGCTAATGCCTTATAAATGTATTCATGGCTAATGCATAATTTAAAGAAGAGGCTTTTTATTCAATGCTATTTTGTTAAAGAGAAGAAAAAGTAAGTGAATTATTAACTGAAGGTAGTGATTATCACTTAATATCTGTGGTGAATCAGTGACTGCTCTAAAGTAAACTGAATATCCAGTGAGCCTGTGAAACCAAGAAAGATGACACCATTCTGTGAAATCTTCATATTTCCAGCAGTTTTTCTAACTACTGGTCTAACATTGTTCGTAGTCAGACTGCCCTCTCTACAACACCATCATTCTCTACACCAGTGATGTTAAACTCATGTAGAAACTGGGCCACTTGACCATCCCTGTGGACGGCATATTCACTTTTTGCTGATGTTCTTGAGTCATTCAGTCATCTTGGTCTCTTTGTGACCTCATTTGGGCTTTTTTTGGCAAAGACACTAAAGTAGTTTACCGTTTTCTTCTCTAGATTATTTTACAGATGAGGAAACCGAGGCCAACAGGGTTAAAGTGACTTGTCCAGGGTCACACAGCTAGTGTCTGAGACCAAATTTTGACTCAGGTCCTCTTGACTCCCAGCCTGGCATGCTATCTACTATGCCATCTGCTGTCTTATTCACTTTGAATATTCATATTCACTTAGAAGACTATATATTCTATTGTATTATTTTTATTTTTTGAAATATTTCTGAATTACATTTGTATGCCGTAGTGTTGCATGTGGATCCATTTTTGTCAATTCTTCCACAGAATCCTATCACATGGCCAATGGTAAGTGAGCCAATGGTGAACTATCCAATATTGATGAGCTACAAAATGTAATCAGAAACAAGCGAATTATAGCTTTCCTGCCTGACTTTTCTTTGACTACATGTATTTATTTATCAATAGATTGGTATTTATTGAGTAACTACTCTGCACCCAGCCCTACAAATAGGTTTCTTAGGTCACTCTTTCAGCTGCCTCTCTGAATAATTCATTAAATAGAGTTGCCAGGTCACATGACCAGGTTCCTATGGGTTTGTGCTTACTCTCCATTAAAGACATTGGGTACATTTGTGGGAGAACATGACCCAGGTTTAGAAGTGGATTGCTATGTTATGTTATGATTAATCTTGCTTTTCCCTTTTTCAGTAAATGTTTCATGGTTAAGAGGTAATGGTTTCCAAAATATTTATCTGACTACACTTTTTGTGTCAGCAAACAACTAGGAACAAACAGATGTTCACTGATAGAGAAATGACTAAATAGAGTGTGGTACAAGAATGCAATTAAATACCCCTGTGCTGCAATTTTAAAAAATGACCAATATGATAAATACAGAGAAGCACTGAAACATTTAAATGAAATGAGGCAAAAAGAAGTAAGTAAGCAGAGACAGGAAAATAATATATATAATGACTACAACATGGAAAGAGCAACCAACACAAAACAACTAAAAATGAATGCTGTGAAATTATAAAGAATAAACTTAGCCCCAGGGAAGAGATATAAGAAGATACTCCCTCTCCTCACACTCATTTATAGAGGTAGGGGCTACATAGATGTGAAACAATGCATGTCAGATTTTTTAGTATTGCTCAGTTTTGCTGAATTGTTTTTTCTTCTTTCTCTTTTTCTTTCATAAAGAATTTCTAAAGGATAACTCTTGAGGGGGGAAATGAGAAATTTAGGGGAGAAATTATGTGATATGAAAACAAAAGATATATTTTATATAAATATAAACATAGAAAACAATAAATGTTACATTTTATGATATAAAATATATTTTAATTTAATTTGTAATATAAAATATATTTTGAAAAGTCTTGCAGGTATTATATTACCTGATTTGTTTAAATGGGAAACAGACCAGTGAGGCATAGGAACCACAATCATAAGTAATAGGACCAGTAGTGTATTGGTAAATGTCTAATAACTGGCTCTCAAAAAACAAATGCACAAGAAAAACTTTTTCCCCTTTTTTATTAGTTAATTTATTTATTTTTAGTTTTCAGCGTTTTTAAAACCATAAGTTTTAAATTTTCTCCCCCTAGCTCTCCTCGCTCTCCTCAGGAAGGCATGCCATCTGATATAGGTTCTACACATACCTTCCTATTAAACATATTTTCACATTAGTCAGTGCATGACAAACTTTTAAGTCTAATTGATCTTACTATCATTTTTTCTATTACTTTATTAAATTTAGACAATCAACAATACAATTAATCAAGCCCTAATTTGCACCATCTGACAATTTCTAAGGTGTAAATGTTCACAATGAAAATTTAACAATCAGCTCTCACAAGCTGGTATAAGATCATTCCAACATACCTTTGAATAAGACCCTAGAGTGAGTTGTAGCATTGTGTCATCCCTTTCAGAAATCACTCTGAATAATCAATAGGGGTGTGGATGGTGTTAGGGTGCCAGTCCCAGTCCCAGAGACAGACAAGTGCGGGGTCAGTGTCATGGGTATGGCAAGAAGACTTACACATGTAAATGAATTAATACCATCATACCAGAGTTTTCCCCAACTTTAGAAGTGAATGATATTGGAGGACTCTGTCCACAATCCTTGTGACAACCTGACTAACGTTCTATAAAAATCTAGGGTCGAATGAATGCCATAAAGTAAGTCAGGAATATTCTGGAGATCAGACCACTGAGAAAGGATTCCAGCATGTCCTTTCCCTCCCTTGAAGAGTAGAGACTAAGTTTCACAATTGCCACTTCCCAGTCACCCTCCAAAGTAACAATCTAGCCTTGATATTTGGGTCCCCAAGACAATCAGCTTTTTCAAAAGACAGTTTCTACAAGAACTAGGGGTGCTGCTTACTCTAGCATTGCAAATTTGATTTTTTTTTTAATTGGACTAAGGGAGATTATGGTTGATAATGATAAAAAGAAAAGAGAGAGAGCTAGAGGGGTGGCTAGGTGGCACAGTAAATAGAGCACCGGCCCTAGAGTCATGAGGACCTGAGTTCAAATCCAGCCTCCAGCCTCAGACAATTGACACACTTACTAGCCATGTGACTTTGGACAAGTCATCACTTAACCCCAACTGCCCTCCAAAAAGCAAAAAAAAAAAAAAAAAAAAAAGAGAGAGAGCTAATATTTAAATATTACTTTAAGGCTTACAAAGTGATTTACAAAAATTATCTCATTTGATTCTCACAATAACCCTGGGAGATAGGTGCTATTATCATCCCTATTTTACTAAGGAGGAAACTGGGGCAGTCAGGAATCTTGTGACTTATCCAGGGTCATACAGCTAGGAAGTTTATAAGTCTGCATTTGAGCTCAAGTCTTCCTGATTCCAAGTCCAGTTCTCTATCTACCACCTAGCTGCCTGTATTCTTCACCACAATTAGTCACTATTTCTTCATGACTTCTCTTCCTAGGAAATTTCTTGTCTGCTTCTATAATTCCTCTGTAGAGAATCTACCCACAGTGCTGCCTGGAGCCTTCTTTTTTTCTTTCACTATCTCAGCAATACCAATGTGCATTGGGCAGTCCATTTGTTGCTCCTCGTTCTTAACTCATGACCAACTCATATTCTAATCATTTAGCATGTCTTTAATAATACCTCTCACGTGCAAGTCTTCCTTGGTGACACGCCTAAACTTACATCCCACACACATTGTGCCTATTTTAATCCTACCCTTTGCCTCTTTGCCTTCCTTTTACCCATATGATATTCTCAGATGGGTGCATTAGAAATATCATTTTGGCAGCTTAGTGGAGGATGGAATGAAATGTGGGGAGGACTGTCATTCAAAAAAGGTATGACCAGAAAAAAAGTTGAATGTGTCAATCAGACATCAAGCATGGATGGGAAAAGGGAGATAGATAAATCCTGAATTGAGGCCTCAAGATGTGAAGTGACCTGGTCAAACTCACACAAGTAATGGGTAACTAAGCTGAAATTTGAACTCAGAAATCCAAATTCCATATTCTTTTCATCAGCTCACCTTATTTCTTTGGATCTCAGTTTCCTCATCTTTAAAACAGTGGCAAAAATACTTGCTGCCTCCACACAAGAATTGTGTCAAATGAGATAATGAACGGTATGTGAGAATGTTTTGTAAAGTGCTATTATATGTGAGCTATGGTGTTGTTGTTCACAATTCATACTGTTTCAGGCTGCATGCAACACTTCTGCAGGGTTACTGGAAAGAAAGGGGAAGTCAAGAGCAGAGAAGAGGATGAGAATGGAAGAGGGGGGAGGGCATTATCCAAGCCAGCCAGTTCTATCAGTGCTTTGCCTGGCAACAAGGTACAATGAGGCACTCTTGGGACCTGGAAGCTTTATCACTTGAGCTCCTACTGATTCACGGCTTGCAATTTCATACACATTCATTTACAAAATACTTCGCACAATGCCTGGCACATAGACAGTGCAGTAAAGGGAAAAGAAAACTGGATTCAGAGTTTGATTTAGGTTCCAATAACAACTCTGTTGCCTGTTACCACAGTGATGTTGGACAAGTCACTTTCCTGCCATCTAGCAGCCTAAGCATCTAAGGAACATTTTAGCTCTATATCTATGATTCTATAAGTTTCTACTCAGCACAATGCTTTGTTTTCAGGGAACCACAGGGGATGCAGGGCCATTTGCCAAGGTACACAGAGAGAGATACAGAGAGAGAGAGATACAGAGAGAGAAAGAGAGAGAGAGAGAGAGAGAGAGAGAGAGAGAGAGA
>NW_027187352.1:18473738-18499679 GCF_028583685.1 Petaurus breviceps papuanus
AGAGAGAGAGAGAGAGAGAGAGAGAGAGAGAGAGAGAGAGAGAGAAGGAGGGTCAGGAAAGGAGGGATGGAGAGAGAAACAAGGAGAGAGATAGACACAAAGACAGAGAGAGGTGATAAAGATATTTGCTCCAATTATTTATCAGACATTTCAGATATGTTCCAGAAACATCTGAAACCCAACATCACTCCAAGATTACCTCATTAACTTCCCCCCTTGAATCCCTCCCATTCAAACATTCCTGTTTTTGTCAAAGACACAACCATCCATCCAATCGGTAACCTCCACATCATCCTGGCCTCCTCATCCTCCCTCACTAACACATAACCAAACTATTGCCAAACCTTGACATTTCCACCATCACAACATCTCTTGAATCTGATCCCTTCTATCCTCTCACACAGCCATCAGCACCTTACTTCAGGCTCTCTTCTCCTCCCCTCTCACGTACATTATTGCCACTGTTTCCTAATTGGTCTCCTTGCCTCAAATCTCTCCCCACTTCAGGACATCCTCCACACTGCTGCCAAAGTCATTTTCCTTAAGCACAGATCTAACCATGCCCTACTCAACCAATTCAAGTGGCTTCCTATTGCCTCTAGGATAAAATACAAAGTTCTTTGTTTAGCTTTTAAAGCCCTACATAACATGACCCCTATCTCTCCAGCTACATTGGGCACAATTCTTACTCTCACACTCTGCAACCCAGCCAAACTTCTCCCTTTTCCTCACCCTTGACCCTCTATCTTCCATCTCTGTACCACTCTCTATTCCTTTGTCTCTGTCTCTACCTATCTCTCTCTCTCATCTCTGCAGAGATGATTCACAGATTTATACACACACCTTATACACAAATATTTTCACTAGTAGACAGACCCTGGACTGGGAGATGAATGAGAACTTGGCTCTCATCCTACTAACAAGACCAAGCCTAGGTCATATTGCTAGTTAATGCCTAGAAAGTGAGATTCTTCTAAGCTGAATCCTGTGCTCTCACATCTACACCACACTGTCCTATTACTTTGTTTACTAATTGCCAGTTGCTACAATGGTTCTCGAAAGTTATGTGTTGCCATTCAGAATAAGAGTAGCATTTTTTTGTATGGGATATGGCTAGATATACATATGTGTAGCTATAGATATGTATCAATAAATGACCATCCCACATGCCTGAATATACACCCCTCTCCTTACCTCCTGCTAAGTAAGAGGTATGTATTACCTTCAGGGGGGTGCATATTGCTTACTAAGCCTGAGTGTCCTTATATTAATAAGGAGGCTATCCTCATATTACCACACCTCTCTTCCTTTTGGATATAAAGTAAGCTACTCTCTTCCTCTTAAAACCTTTCCTAATTCCCTCCAACAACTAGTGCCCTTCTTTTCAAAATTCCCTTGTACTTATCTACTTTGAATAGGTTTGTATTTATTCATTTTATATTAATACTTTATGAATTTTATAAGGACTTATTGATTCTTCTATTATTCTGTAAGCTCCCTACAGGTAGGGATTGTTTCATTCATCATCTTTCTATCTCTAAGGTCTAACCAAGTCCCTTGAATACAGTAGGACCTTCATAAATACTTATTGATTAACTATGAAATTCAATTTAATACTCATATATAAAATGCCTATTATGTGCAAAGCCCTGAGTTAGGTTTTAGCAATACAAAAACAAAATGGTGCCCAGTCTTAAGGAACTTAGCAAGTAGTAGGGAGAGGGAGAGGACAGAGATGAAAGAGACATGCATGAAATTATATATAAAGTATACAGAATAATTTCAAGAGAATGGTAAGGATCATTTATTTTGTTTCTTCCATTTACATATAAGATGCTATTCAGGCAAAAGAAATCTAAGGAAAATTCAAATTGATACAGTCTCTATGGATGCTTATTTTAAATATTTGAAAAAGTTATAGCTCACATTTCAATAGTATGTTAAATTTTCTACAATAAATTTTGTTCCCAACAACCCTATGAGGCAGGAATTACAAATATTATTATCCCCATTATGTAGCAGAGAAAACAGGTACAGGCTCTGGGAACCCCCTTTATTTCTCCTTGAATCTTACCACATAGGGCATTTGCATGAGGCCATAGGCTTTTCACTGTGGCTCTGCCTAAACCTTTGTTACTAGCTTGGCCCTCCATTGTCCAGCTATCTGCCACCCTTGATCCTCAACGGTTACACCCTTGAACTGACCTAGCCCATCATTGTCTGTCATCTCCAGGTAGCCTCCAGCAACTTCACTCATTTACTGAAGTCTGATCTCATTAACTCCTCCCGAAGACCCTCTCCAAACTCATTATTGGAGTCTGACCTCATTGACTCCTCCTGAAGACCCTACCCAAACTCCTACCACCCCAGATTCCTCCCCCAACCTTTCTGTATATAAAACCCCATCTTGCCTCCATGTGGTGTGAGAGCACCATAGAATTTTCTAGCACAGACTTGCTTTGTATCTAATACAAGCCTTACAGATACTGAGGCTCCTTAAATGTCTATCCAATATAGCAAACTTTTAATAAACTTTGCTTTTCTTTGGCTGAGAAAAGACTTGAGTCAAATTCACTAGGCAGTACCCAGCATGTTGATATTTTGGGGTCTTGAGCACCCCTAATCCTAAACCTCATTTTATGATAACCCTCTTCACAAAGACATTAAAGGCCTAGTCCATGGTTAATAACCAGTTAATAGTCCTAGGTATTGAAGTTGGAATTTGAACCTAGTTTTTTTCACTCTGGGCAGCTAGGTGGCGCAATGGATAGAGTGCTGGGCCTGGAGTCAAGAAGACTCATCTTTTTGAGGTCCAACCTGACCCTAGACACTTAGTAATTGTGTGATCCTGAGCAAGTCACTTAACCCTGTTTGCCTCAGTTTCCTCATCTGTAAAATGAGGTGGAAAAGAAAATGGCAAACTGCTCCAGTATCTGCCAAGAAAATCCCAAATGGAGTTACAAACAGTCAGACATGACTGAAATGTTTTTTTCCATACATCTCTAATATTGTCATCTTCTCCCTTCTCTTCTTGCCCCATAACAACAATTCAACATTCCTATGTTGGTTCAGTTTGCAAAATGGTTTTACTGTGTGGTGGGTACTGAAAGTATTATTATTCCTTTTTGAAAATGAGGCTCAAAGAGATAAAAATCAATCAATCAAAAAACATTGATTAGGTACCTATTATGTACTAGATAAGTAGTCTCTGGAGATAAAAATACAAAAATGAGACAATCCCTGCCCTGAAGGAGTCTTCTTGCTAAAGTTTCAACACTAAGTAAACATAAAGGGAACTCACTTGGGAGTTACCAACACCTAGAATAATCAGGGAAAAAAATTTTGAAGGTGGAACTGAAAGCAGGCCTGGATGGGAACCATTGTTTCCAAAAGGTTAAAATAAGGAAGGAGTGCATTCCAGGCCAGGGGAAGAGGGAGGGGAAAAGGTAGGAAGGGGGAGGAGAGGGGTCAAGGAGGCCAGTGTGTATAGGACATAAAGTATACACATGGACATAATGTGAAAGTAGCCTAAAAAAGATAGACTGAAGTCAGATTGTGACATGCTTTACATATTAGACATGGGAATTTAGATTTTAATCTGGAGGCTTTATAGATTTTTAGTCAGGGGAGTGACATGGTCAGACCCAGAACTCTACTGGAACCAATTCAAAATAGCTCAGGAGAGCTGATCATTAAATTTTTTATGTAAATATCTATCTCATAAATCAATGTATACTCCAAATAAGGATTTGATTCATTGTTTTGTTTATTGTCTAGACTCAAGAAATATTAATATAGATTAAATTTAAAATATGTTGTCCGTACATTGCTTGGAAACCCCTGATCAGACCTGTGTTTTAGCAATATCAGTTTGGCAACTCTGTAGAGGACGTAGAATGGAGAGACTTGAGTTAGGAGGTTCTTACAACAGTTTAGGTGAGAAGCAACAAGGAAGAAAATGGAACATTTAGGACAGATTTTGTAGAAGAATAATCAATCAGACATATGATTGTATATGGATGCTGGGTACGAGGTGACCCCAAAAAAGACTGAGGTTGAATGACTGGAAGGATAATGGTACACTCCACAGAAACAGGGAAGAATAGGGTGGATTGAGGGGAAAAGATAAAAGGCCATCATACATCATACATCACACCTTTAGACTAGAAGGGACTTCAAAGGCCATCTATCCTAACCTCTTCGCTTTACAGATGAGAAAACTGAAGACAATAAACATTAAGTGACCTGAGTTCACACAGATAACAAGTAGAGTTTGAGAAGCCTGTGGAACATCCTTGCATCGATGTACAACAGATGGGAGGAGAGAGAAGACTGGAGATCAGGAGGAGAGATATAGATTTGAAAACCTTCTGCACAGAAACAACTGCTGAATTCATGAGAGACGGAGACATTACTGAGGACAGGAGAGGAGAGGAGAAGAGAGGGGGGAGTGATATGTATGATGATCTTGTAAAGGAGACAGAGAAAGCTCAATTATTTAAGTACAAAGAAAACCATTACTAAGCAAAGGCTACAGGTTAGATAGGAAATGACTTGGCAAAGGTCACACATATGGAAAATTAGAGAGCCAGGACTTGCCTCAGGTTCCATGACCCTAAATCTAGTCTCCATTCCATTACATCATCACATGGCTATCACTGATTGTCCACTACCTGAGAAAACCTTTTCTTCTTGTCTCCCACAGAGAAGAGATGATGGAAGCATTTTTCTTCCTCTTAGTTCAGGTTCAGGCTCAGTCAGCAACAGGAATTGAAGTGAGTCCCAAAAGCATGTGCTATTTTTCTGCAGACATACCCTCTCTAAGGAATTGTAGCATTTTTGTCACCAAACACCAGAGAATCATAGAGTAATGTGAAATTTGTACAGTTGATGTTTTTACATAGATAGCCTTGTAGATGTGGGTCACAGATTAGTCACTAAAATGGGTAAAACTGGGACACAAGAAAGAACAAATGACTCAATCTCATTCAAAGTGAAACCAGAAGAGGCAGGAAGCATCTTTAGAAGATTTGTTCAAGGCATCCTGGCATAGTGGAAGCTGCACCTGAACCGGGCATCATAAGACATAGGTTCAAATCCAGGCTCCAACACATACTAGCTACATGATCTTTCACAAATAACTTTGCATCCCTGGGCTTCAGTATCTTCATCTGTCAAATGGGGATAATTAAATTTATACCTCCTGATTCACAGGAGTATAGTATAAGAAAGAAGGCTATAAACCTAAGAGTCCTGGGAAAATGTGAGCTGTTATTTTTTGTCAGATGCATGGCTGAAGACCATGAAGGAAGAATAAAAATCACAGATCTCTAGAAATGGAAAAACTCAATCAGAATTGAGTCCTCAGTCCTCCAAATTCCCATGAGGCACTTAACATATCATACCTCATAGTTAGAGTTGTGTAACTTTTATTGTCTTCTTATGCTGGAGGGGTCTCCCTTTTCAATTCAATTCAATCCAATCCAACAAGCATTTATTAGCTATTAAATTATTTATTTGCACACATGTATTTATGTAGGTAGGTAAATAGGTAATAAATAAGTACATATGTGTACAGTAGATGAAAGGTCATCTCAGAGGGAAGGCACTAATATTAAGAAGGAGCAGGGGATGAGACTTGATAAAAGCCAAACAACAATTTCTTGTCCTGGGGTTTCAGAAGAGGAATTCCCAACTCCAAGGCTAGCTCTCTATACAAGAGGGGAGAACAAAATCAATAAAGAATGAACAGCAGACCAAACAGGAGGGCAAACTGGAAAATCATCAGAACAAGTCAAGGGTCTATGGAGATTGTCAGAGCACTGTAAAAAGACATTGTTAGTCTTGGAGTTAGAAGAGAATTGTATGGAATCCCATACCTGGTACTTAAAAGCCCCTTAATCTCTCTGGTCCTCAGTTTCATCATTGGTAAAATGAAGATAATAATACCCTTGGTACCTCATAGGTTTATTGTGAGGTTCAAATGAGACAAGATATCTAATGTACTTTGCAAATTATAGTTAATTTTCTAACCTAAAATCATAGGTTAACATCAGGGATCTAGAGCTAAAAGGGACCTTGAAAGTCATCTAGTCCAACCTCATTTTAGAGTCAAGGAAAGTGACTTGTCCAAGATATCACCAGTAGTAGCAAAGATAAGATCTGAATTCAAGTTTTCTGACTCATGGTCCAGTACTCTTTCCATTGCAATATATTAGGAGGGAGAGGGAGAAGAAGAGGGACTGTGATTTCATTGGTGTAGGGAACTAAAGGAATTCATGTTCTTGACTGTACTTATGTGATTATTATTGTATGTCAGTCATGTCCAACTCTCCATGCCCCCATTTGGGATTTTCTTGGCAAAAATACTGGAGTGGTTTACCATTTTCTTCTCCAACTCATTTTACAGATGAAGAAACTGAGGCAAACAAGTTTAAGTTTGCCCAGGCTCCCATAGCTAGTAAGAGTCTGAATCCAGATTTGAATGCAGGAAGATGCATCTTCCCAGTTCCCAGCCCAATGCTCTATGCACTGAGCTCATGTGATACACAAGGCAACTAGATGGCAGAGTGGTTCTGGAGTCAGAAAAGACTGAGTTCAGATCCTGCCTCAGACACTTCCTAGCAATATGACTCTTAATTACTTAAGACAAGGGCACTTAGGACAAGTCACTTAATCACTGACTGCCTCAGTCTCCTCTTCTATAAAATGGGGTTTTATTAATATCACCCATCTCCTAGAATTGTTGTGAAGATCAAATAAGATAATATAACGCTCTTTGCAAACCTTAAAAACCCTATGTAAATGCTAACTAATATTATTATTATTATAGTGGTTCTGTATCTGTTTATCTTTTTTGTTTTGTTTTCTGATGAGTCAAGAAAGGAGAGACAGAGAAAAAAGAATATTTGATCGTTAAAAATACACTGTTTTTTTTTTTTAAAGAGAAAGAGAAGAAACTCCCTCAGCCATTTCAGATGGGCACTTTCTCTACAACTTAGAGTCTTAGAGGATTGCCTCAAGAGCTGTGGGAGGTTAAATGATTTTCCCAGGTTTCCACAGTCGTTATGTGTCAGAGGAAAGATTCGAATCCAGGTCCTCCTGTTTTCAAGGCCACTTTCTATCCACTATATCATTTTATACCCCTTGTGATAGAAGCCAAAGGAAAACCAGCAACCAAGAGAAAGCCATTAACAGACAATTCTATAAAGAGCTCAACCTGCACCCTAGCAATGTGTCCTTTAAGGTCACCTTACATGGCTCAGTTCTTCCTTCTTAAGGGACAGAAGAGTCAAAAGCTAAAATTTCCACAGCAAGCAAGAGACCAAAGTGTAGGAGACTGAAGAGTATTGGGAGACTAGTTTCTTTGTGTGCTTTACTACCTCTTCATGGAAAGAGTTATTGGAGTTGGGATACAGTTCTAGATACAAGTATTTGGTTAATCTAAATATTCTGGGAGGAAGGAAAAGGAGCAGACTTGTCATTCTGGCCCCACGCTTTTGCCAAGTGTTGGGTACTGATCTCTCCTGGTATTTGGGTAAAATGCTGACAGGGAATAAAAATAGCTAAAAGACAGAGAGAATAGTAATAAACATGATATAATGGAAGGGTACTCAAGAAGTAGAAAATCAGGTGAGTGCCTGTCCCTCCCATAAGAAGCCAGCTGTGGATCCAATCAATTTCATGAATTAAAAAAAAATTGAAACAATTAACTCTAGAAACAAGTATCAATGAATACAAATCATACTGGCTCTCAGATGCAAGGACAATTCTTCCTTTTTCCTAAAAGGTCAAAAGACTTGTGAAACGGTCACAAAGCAAATGGGTTCTCAACAGCTGAAGTTGAACACAAGGTAAGCTTCCTAGGACACAGTGAAATCCAACTATCTCATTATCAGCCCTCAGATTATCGTGAGAGAGAAACTAAGAGCTATGAATGAGATATCACCAGGTGCCAGAAAAAGATAGCATTTTTTTAATACAATCTTCCCCATTGTGCAAACTCAGGGCTTTAGCCTTGGGATACAATAGAAACTGTGACTCCAAAATGAGCCTGGGAATTGAAGAGCCTTGCCATTCAAGAAGCATTCAAGAGGATCTGCAAAGATATTCAAAGAGCAGTAAGATTCCCCCACTCTCTCCACTTCCCACTCCTGGATCACTGCCTTGTCATGGCAGAGGGGCTCATGTAGCTCAATGAAACTATGAGCTAATGGACAGGTAATAGAAAGTTCTAACAAAAGGGGATCCACTGGAGAAAGAAATGACAAACTACTCCAGCATAATTGCCAGGAAAACCCCATGGACAGTACTACAATAATAATAATAAAAAAGATGACACTGGAAGATGTACCCCTGAGGTCAGAAGAGATCCAACACATGACCGGGGAAGAGCAGGGGTCAACTGCAAGTAACTGCAGGAAGAATGAAGTCGCTGGATCAAAGCCAAAAGGAAGCTGAGCTACAGATGCATTTGGTGACAAAAGGAAAGTACAACACTATAAAGATCAATATTGCAGAAGAACATGGGATGTAAGAGTTATGAACCAAGCTACCTTACATATACATGAAAGGTTGAGAAAAGCAGTATTGGGGTATAATCTCAAAAATGACAATGATATCTGTTCAGATCCAAAGCAAGCTGTTCAGCTACCATAGTAATACAAGTATGCTCCAGTCACTGATGCTGAAGGGGACAGAGTTCATTAGTTCTATGAAGATCCATATCTTCTAGAAATAATAGCCAGAAAAGATGTTACATTAAAGATGTCACAAAAAAAGATGTCCAGTCCCTATGGGATTAGAATGTTAAATTGTAAAATCAAAAAATGTTGGAATAATAGGCAAGTTTGGCCTTGGAGTACAAAATCTAACAGGGCAAAGACTAATAGATTTTTGTCAAGATAATTGATAGGTCATAGCACACACTTTTTCAACAACCCAAAAGGTAAAGGTGACTCTCCACATGGATATCACCAGATAATCAATACTGAAATAAGATTGATTGTATACTTTGTAACCAAAGGTGAAAAAGCACTATACAGTCAGTTAAAATAAGACCCGGAGCTGACCATGACTCAGATTATGAGCCTCTTATTTAAAAATCCATGTTTGAATTGAGGAAAGTAGGAAAAACCATCAGGCCACATAGATGTGATTTAAATAACACCTTTTCTAAATATGAAGTGGAAATGAGAAATAGATTTAAGGGATTAGATCTGGTAGATGGAGTGCCTGAAGAACTATGGACAAAGGTTTACAATATTGTACAGGAAGTAATAACAAAACATTCCAAAGGAAAAAAGGAGAGAGGAAAATGGTTGTCTGATAAGGTTTTACAATTAGCTGAGGAAAAAAAGAAAGGGAATGGAAAAAATATACCCAACTGAATACATAATTCCACAGAATAGCAAGGAGAGATAAAAAGGTTTTCTTAAGTGTGAATTGTAAAGAAACAGAAAAAAAACCAACAGAATGGGAAAGAGAAGAGATCTCTTCAAAAAAAATAGAGATATCAAGGGAAAATTTCATGCAAAAATGGGCATGATAAAAGACAAAAATGTCAGGGACTGCACAGAAGTAAAAGAGATTAAGAAGGGGTAGCAAGAATAAACAAAAGAACTATACAAGAAATATCTTAACACCACCAATAACCAAAATGGTGTGGTTACTGGTCTAGAGTCAGACATCCTGAAGAACAAAGTCAAGTGGACTTTAGGTAACATTGCTAACAATAAGGCTATTGGAGGTGATGGAATTTCAGCTGAGCTAATACTAAAAGATGATTCTTTTAAAATGTTGTACTCAATATGCCAGAAAATTTGAAAAACTCTACAGTGGGCACTGGATTGGAAGAGATCAGTTTATATTCCAATCCGAAAGAAGGGCAATGCCAAGGAATGTTCCAATCACCGAACAACTGGGCTCATTTCACATACCAGCAAAGTTACGCTTAAAATTCTGCAAACTAGGTGTCAGTAATAAGTGAACCAAGAATTACCAGAAGAGCAGGCTGATTTTCAAAGAGGCAAAGAAACTGGAAATCAAATTTCTAACAATCTCTGGATTGTGGAGAAAGCAAGGCAGTTCCAAAAAGACATCTATTTCTGCTTTATTGACTACACTAAAGCCTTTGACTGTGGATCACAACAAAATGTGCCAAGTCCTCAAAGCCATGGGAGTAGCAGACCATCTTACTTGTCTCCTGAAGAACTTGTATGTGTACCAAGGAGCAACGGTTAAACTCAAACATGGAACAACTGATTGGTTTTAGATTGTAAAAGGAGTATGGCAAGACTGTGTATTGTCACCTTAATTATTTAACTTATATGCAGAGTACATCATGTGAAATGCCAGGCTGGATGAATCAAAAGCTTTTGATTCCCAGGAGAAATATCAACAATCTCAGGTATGCAGATGATACCATTCTCATGGCAGAAAGTGAAGAGGAATTAAGAAGCTTCTTGATGAGAGTGAAAGAAGAAAAGTGTAAAATCTGACTTGAAGCTTAAAAACTAAGATCTTGGAGATTGCTCCCATTGTTTCCTGGCAAATAGGAGAAGAAATGAAAGCAGCGTCAAGATTTTATATTCTTGGGTTCAAAGATCACTGCCGAGTGTGACTGCAGCCATGAAATTAAAAAGATGTTTGTGCCTTGGAAGGTAAGATATGGCAAATATGGACAACATACTAAAAAGCAGAGATGTCATCTTACTGAGAAAGGTTCATATATTCAAAGCTATGGTTTTTCCAGTAAGGCTGTGAGAGTTGGGCTCTAATGAAAGCTGAGCACCACAGAATAGATGCTTTTGAATTGTGGTGCTGGAGAAGAGTTTTGAGAGTCCCTTGGACAACAAGCAGATCAAATCTGTCAATTCTTAAAGGAAGTTAATTCAGGACACTCACCTGAAGGTCAAATGCTAAAGCTGAAGCTTAAATACTTTGTCCACATAATGAGAAGATGAGACCTATTGGAAAAGACTCTGATATTGGGAAATATTGAAGGCAAAAGGAAAAGAGGATGGCAGAGGATGAGATGGATAGATAGTATCGTGGAAACAATGAACATGAACTTGGACCGACTTTGACAGTGGAAGATAGGGAGGCATGTTGTGCTATGGCCCATGGAGTCAAGAGGAGTCACACATGGAAAATAAAGGGGGGAGGGGACAGCTAGGTGGCACAGCAGATTGAGCACCAACCCTGGAGACAGGATGGCCTGAGTTCAAATACAGCCTCAAATAATTGGCACTTGCTAACTGTGTGATCCTAGGCAAGTCACTTAACCCTGATTGCTTCAATTGGGGAAACAAAAAAAAGAAGAATCAGACATGACTGAACAATAATAAGATCATGGGACTGAGAAGAACCTCAGAGGCCATCTAGCCCAACTCTTTTATTAATGAAACCAAGGTCCTGGCAGATTGAGTAACTGGTCCAAAGTCACAAAGGGAGTTAGTGAACCCAGAGAAAAGACTTGACCTCAGGGTATCATATTCTAGAGTCATTGTGCTTTCTACTATCCCATGACTTCATGCCCTTATTTTACAGATGAAGAAATTAAGGCCCAGAAATGAAGAATGACTTGTTCAAGGTCTGGCATGTTAGATGCCGAACTTAGGCCTTTAGATTCCCAGATCCTGCCTTTTCCTATGATCCCTTCATTCCTTATAGGCAACTAAGTGGCATAATGGATGGAGTGCTGGGCCTGGAGTCAGGAAGACCTGAGTTCTTAAATGTTAGCTGTCATTATTATTACTTTTAATCCTTTCTTTATGAAGTTTGGGCAGCTAGGTGGTACAGTGAAGAGTGCCAAGTCTGAGGTCAGGAAGACTCATCTTCATGAGTTCAAATCTGGCCTCAGTTATTTACTAGCCTTACTAGCTATGTGACCCTGGGCAAGTCACTTAACCCATTTACCTGTTTCTTCATCTATAAAATGAGCTGGAGAAGAAAATGGCAAACCACTGCAGTATCTTTGCCAAGAAAAACCCAAAAGACAAAGAATCAGATATGACTGAACAAAAATATGAAGTTTATTTTGCCCATCATCATAGGAGTATATATAAAAAGCATCTAGTGAATGTTAATCATTTGACTAAACTAAACATTCATTTAGCTGATAAATGAAAAAAAGTATCTTTTTTTTTCAAAATTCATCAACCAGTCAACAATGATTTGCTTCACTCAAACCATGGACCCAGTACTTCCACTCTAGTGCCATTAACAAAAAAAATGATAGTTTGTAAACTCAGTGATCAGGGTTTTAACTTGCTGAGAACAGCCATATGCAGCCAGGTATACTATACTTTGGATCTCCCTCAGAGCCCAACACAATGTTTTATACATAGTCAACTTTTCATAAATGTTCGTTGAAGGGTGCACGAATGAAAACAATTTAGTTCCTCATAAGTACTTTCTCTTATTGTCATTTGGAAATATTTTGCTTGTCAGTCATTTCTTTTTGGCATTTCTGTGGGCAAGAAATTTTATCTTTCTGGGTCTTGTTTTCTTCATCTGCACTGGACTATATATATAATCAAAATCTCACTGCATAATTATATGAATCTTCATTTTTATGTGATGATTGTGTTGAATTATTCTGGAGTTCTTCCATTTTTTTATTCGTCTTGTTGTTGTTCATTCATTTTAGTCCTGTCCAACTCTCATATATAATTTTACACTCATTATCCCAGTAGTCCTTATATAATGCTGTAAGGTCAGTAATGCAAGTGTTTTTACCTTCATTTTTATATATATATATATAAATGAAGGTACTGAACTTAAAAGCTGAAGTGGTTTGCCTGAGGTCACACAGCTAATAAGGAACAAAGGTGGGATTCCACTGTAGACAATCTGACTCCGTGTCAGATTTTCCTCTATATACATCATACTGCCTCTCTCTTGGGAACTTAATTAAAACTTAAAAAGAACTACAAGGTGTGGTGCTCATTTGTTATCTATTAACTCACAGACCTTTATCTAGGGTGGGGAAATTAGGACTTTAACCTAGGTTACTGAAATTGAATATTTTTCTGAGGAATGGCTATTCTATTCCTAGCATCTAAACCCCTCATCCCCCTTCCATCCTGTCCTGCTGGCAGTAGTCAGGCCCTTTAGCATTACAGAAACCTGAAAGTATGCTGGGGGATACTCACTTACCTCAACTTTTATACCCTAGTTTCCCCCTAACTCTCTATACCTTTTCCCTGCCCAGTTGAACAAACTCCTAGTTATGGTTCTGTTGAAATATTTATAGGGTCGAGGGCAGCTAGGTGGTGCAGCAGATAGAGTGCCAAGCCTGGAGTCAAGAAGACTCATCTTCCTGAGTTTAAATACAGATTCAGACATTTATTAGCTATGTGAACTTGAGCAAGTCACTTAACCCTGTTTGCTTCATCTGTGAAATGAGTAGGAGAAGTAAATGGCAAGCCACTCTAGTATCTTTGCCAAGAAAACCCCAAATGGGGTCACAAAGAGTCTGTATCTGGATAAAAATATAAGGTACCATATAAATGTGAGTCATGGTTATTTCTGGCCCCTTGCTATTTTTTCTTATCAATATTACACACAAATACACACACACACACACACACACACACACACACAAATCATTACCCAGGACTTGACAGAGCATTTTGCCAGGGACATCAATGGTGTAGTTTTCCTTCCTCCCAATATATATAGGTTAAACAAATACTTATATCTAGAACTGTCAATTATTCAATATTGATAAAGCATTAACTATATGTTAGGCCCTGTGCTAATATGGAACTCAACATGTGTAGCAGCAAGCACCCCAAGAACGTCCTCAGGGTTTGCTGCTCTTGGATCTGCTTTGTTAAAGGAAAGCAACTCAAAATGGGTTAACAAGCTTACTTTAATCAGTCAAACATATATCGTTTACCTTGTTCATGAGAAAAGGTCAGCACCCTGAACCTCAAAGTATACAGGCATAA
Source organism: Petaurus breviceps papuanus (assembly GCF_028583685.1). Classification (NCBI taxonomy): domain Eukaryota; kingdom Metazoa; phylum Chordata; class Mammalia; order Diprotodontia; family Petauridae; genus Petaurus; species Petaurus breviceps. Next base: position 18,487,697 of record NW_027187352.1, read on the forward strand.
TTATCAAGACAGAAACATCAAGTAGACAGATTTCCAAACTGTCCAACCATTACATCCATACCCAGTCAACATCTGGGTTTCCACATTCTGGGTTTTTCAAAGCCGGGGGACTCTCAACAACGGCTTCCCAGAATTCAGATCAAATCACAGAACACTTCTCAAAGTGAGTCCCAAAACAAAGCTACACATCAGGGCTTATATAGCCTTCTCCTGGCTCAGAGAATGTAACAACCTTATTGACTCACTGGCCAATCAAGAAGTATCTACTGAAAAACAAGCCTCCCACCCCAGGCTTCAGGTGCACATTAGCCTAGGGGCAGGGAAGATCTTCAAAATTTACATTCTTATTACAACATGTCAAAAACTAAACTCATCCCCTCACGCCTAAAATGTGTCATTCCTTCAAATCCCCTTATTTCTGTTGATGGCCACCATCCACCGAGGCTCAAAACCCTGGATTCATTTTTTGATTCTTCTCTCACACCTCATCCCTCTCATTGCTTCCCAAGTCTTACTTTATATACATCCACAATATCTTTAGACTCTGTCTCCTTTTTTCTTTTCACGTTGACACCATTCTGGTTCAGGCCCATATCACCTCTCATCTGCATTAGGAAAGTAACCAATTTAATTGGTCTCTGTGACCAGTCTATACCTGTTCCAATTCATCTTCCACACAACTGCCAAAAAGATTTTCCTAATAATCCTGATCAAAAATCTTCATTGGTTTTTTATCAGCTCTGGTATAAAATACAAGTTTTTAAGCCTGGCATTTAAGGTCATCACCTGTCTTTCCAGTCTTACTCAGCTCTACTAACCTTCATAAATGCTCCGTTTCAGTCAGACTCAACTATTGGCTCTTTTATAATCCAATCTTGTCCTCCCCTAATGCCTTTATATGTTAACTCAGGACTTCTTCCTTGCCTGAAATCGACTCTGTTGACATTTCTATTTTTTGAAATTCTAATCTTATTCAAAACCCAACCTAGGCCACCTCTTCTAAAAAACTTCCCTGATTTCTGACAGCTTAAAATGATATTTTTCCTCTTATTTCATATAGAACTTCTTTTAGACTTTTTAAATCTTATTATATTCTACTTTGTGGTATCAGAAACTCCCAGGCAAGATTTATTACCAATGCAGTGTGGCACCTTCACTGCAACTTAGAGCCTTATGAAGTAGCCTAAATCACTGAGAGGTTAAACAACTTTCCCAGGGTCACATAGCCATTATGTGTCAGAGGAAGGACTTGAACCCTAAGCTTCCTGACTCAGAGACCAGCTCTCTATTCACTTTGCCAAACTGCCTTTAGCATATCCTATTCCCTTTATTAAGCTGTCATCTTTTGAAGAGGCAGTTACTTCAATGGCCTTTTAGACAAATGGTAGAGTAGTTGGCCTTTTCCGGGCCTGTGGAGCCTCATGCATTCTCAAGGATCTTTCTGTTAATTCTTTCAGAGAGTGTAGATACAATTCATCAGGATCTGGCAACTCAAACTCATCCAAAATAGTCATTTACTCTTTTACTTTTTACTCACTTATTTTCAGTCTTAACTACCTTTTAAATAACTTTTCTTCTATCCTTTTCCAGTCCAGAAATAATTCTCCTTGGCACAGAAACCAGATGCAAAATAAAAGATGAACAGGTCTGTCTGCCTTCTCTTTCTTATGTAATCATTGTTCCACCTACCTCAATCAAGGATCCTAGCCTGTCTTTGATCTTCCTTTTTTTTTGCCTATATGGTAACAATGAAACCCCCATACACAAACACACAGACACACAAATACACACACCCTTTTTGTCTGTTGTATCCTTCACAAATCTCAGCTCATTATGAATTTTGACACCCCTGACATTATTCTTCCAGAATCAACCCCACTTTTCCATTATTCATGTTTACCTTCCATTGCCTTCCTCTGTACATGTCTTTTAAAAGTCTAAGTTGGTTAATGAGTTCCTTGTGTTTCGACATAAATCTATTTAATTAAACAGCTCTCCCTTTTCCTTCTAATTATAATTGTTTCCTCTTTGTGACTTCAGAATTTTACGCTTGAGAGCTTACTCATCTCTCCCTATAGAATTTTAGTCCTTGTGATACTACTCATCCTTTTTCTGAATTCTTTCAAATCAGCCCATATTCATGTCAGACCAAACCGAAATTTTCTCTCCATCTCCATCACAAATTCTAAGATGAAGTGGTCATTTTTCCTAAAGATTTCTCTCATTTTCACCTTAGCAATCAGTTCATTTGTCTTAGAATTAGATCCAGAATATAATTTTTACTTGTAGGTCCCTCTACTTTTTGAAGTTTGAAATTAAGTCAAAATATTGTAACTTTTTGGCAATGAGAAGACTGCAGGAGATGTCCAGATAATTGAAGTCCCCCATCAATACAGTATTCCACCTCTGTCCTGGACTTAAGATGTTTCCTGAAAACTTGTATTTTATCTTTCTGTTCAGGTAGTCTATAGTATATTCATATATATATATATATATATATATATATATATATATATATATATATAATTTCTGTTTCTGTTGACGTTCTTCCCTTCTGTTTCTCAATTTGATATGTAAGCATTGCCACATGTCAATACTTTTTTGTGATCTTATCAAAATGGCTATTTCTTCCATCCTTCTATCTGTGCCTGCCTGTCCTGTGTTGCTCTCATCCAGAACTGCCCAGAAAATTGCTACAGGAACCATAACCAACGTTCTCAAATCCTTCTTCAAATTGTCTTCACATTTAATGGAGCAAGAGCAGTATGATTCAGATCCCTTATTAATATGTTGATTTGCTGGTCATTAGGCAATTATCTTGTATTTAGAGAACCAATAATATAGTTAATATTTCTATAAACCATGTGATTCTTAAAAACATTTACCTCCATATTTACCACTATATCACTGTCACTGAAGACATGGAAGGAGACTACACTTTCCTGATAATGATTTTGTGGTTTTCATTGGTGGAATACCATGCCCAAGAATTAGTCATGATGTAACCAACCATCAGAGCAGGCTGAAGGAGAAGGAGAAAGAGGGAAGCTCAGCTCCAGTATTCTTAATCATATCATATGTGCTGCATTACTTACATCTACCTACCTATGAACAAAGAAAGCTAATTTTTTTTAAATCATAAACCCCACAGAGCATAAGATATAAAAAGCTACATTGTGTCTAAAAGTTCTGAAGTCAGGCTTCTGTGGCTATCACAGAGAAATTATTCAAAATCCCACCCATTTTTAAAAATAAGAAACATGCCTTAATTTATGTTGCAGTCACCACAAGTGTCTCAATAAAAAGTACCACATGCTGCAGGCCATCAGAAAAAAAATTGTTAAATAAATAAAGTAGCCAAACTATTAGCATGAGCCTCTTCATCAGCTACACTAGGCTTCTAGAAAGCAGACATAGTCTTCTGCAAGGACTTTACATGAGGTCCTTCCAGAATGGTAAAAAAAAAAAAAAAACAGCCAAAGCTGGCACTCTGATAAGGCTTATGGGGCCAAGGGTCACTTCCATTCCATTATGACAAATTGGAATAGAACTCTACACAGGCACATCAGCATAACTTCCTAATATGTAAAACCCTCCCCTACCCATTTTCTATTCTGGTATTTTGAATAAGGCATACATTTTCATAGTCATGTAACAATCACAGGACTCATTGTCAATTTTCAGTAGAAAATTTATGAAGCTAACTTTACCCCATTATGTCAGGATTTCTAGTTCATCTTTATTTTGACCCATTATTTAAACACTGTTATAAAGACATCAATCAATCAACCAAGCAAGAAAATTACTTACATTAACTACCTACTATGTGCCTGGTCTTGTGCTAGATACTAAAGATACAATGACAAAATGAAGAAGTCATTCTCTTTCTATTAGAGCAAGACAACAAATGCATGTATATCCAAAATGAATGCAATGTAATTTTGAAAGGAAAGATACTAGCCTCTGGGAAGGTCAGAAAAGGACACAGAAGACCTCATGCTTGAGCTGAGCTTTGAAAGAAACTAGAGATTCTATGTGGAAGAAGAAAAAAACAACTCCTTGAGAGCATGGGAGATAAACCATTGTAGAAGCAGAGGGACGATGGAGTGAGGAATAGTAAGAAGTTTGTCTATTCATTTATTTGCTTCATAGCATGCATGAGAGCATGATATAATAAATATATTATATGTATAGAAAATAAATATATAACGAGAGGTAGGTACAACTTAGATTATTAATGTTTCCTTTCTTGGACTTTTGCCTCCTGTGAATTTCTAGATGATATTGGCATTATCTTCTTATATCATACTCTCTATTATATCTAGCTTTGCTGAAAGATGTAGGCCATGTTGTTCCCCCTTTATTTCTTTTAGTTTAAAGTTCTTTTGATTAAATTATCTAGACACAAGAAAAGTATAGTCTCTGTTGCTGTTCAGTCATTTTTTAGTCATGTCCAGCTCTTTGTGATCCCATGGGATTTTTGACAAAGACACTGGAGTGGTTTTACATTCTCCAGTTCATGTTACAGATGAGGAAACTGAGGCATATAGGGTTAAGTGATTTGCTCAGGATCACACAACTAGTAAATGTCTGAGGTCAGATTTTAACTCATGAAGATGAGTCTTCCTGATTCCAAGCCCTCTATCTACTACACCACAATCTCTATTAGGTATTCTCTATCCATGATCAGATGCCTGTAATTCTTATATTATACACTAGTCCAAAACCGCAAACCCCATTTTCAGTCATCATCTTCTTAACCAGAGCTTCACTTCCCAAAATCTATTTTTTTTCTAAAGTCATTGCTTTCAATATGCACCTTCAGTTTAGTGATCAAAACGTCATAATTTTAATCAATGCTTTCTAGCTTCCTTTAAGCTTTATCACTGACAATATAAATAAGCAGAAGTGGGTAATGGTAATCCAGTTTGGAAAGTCTTAGGATGTTCTCTGCCATGTATTAGATCCATAGAAGACAGTAGACCTCTTACAGTTGTTATGAGGCTGGCAAATAGCTTCATCAGTCTGCAGGGAATCCTTACATTCCACAGCTCCTTTCCTTCATTTGCCTGTAATTGCATGATCTTGAACCTATGGGACCAACTTATTCCTAGGAGGACAAGCCGAAGATGTTCCTTTTCAGAACATCTAATTCTCTCCTTTTTGAGAAGGAGCTCATAGTTTTTCTTAGCTCCAAGCATTTGGTGACCCTTCATCTCCATAGTGTTCTCCCACCATCACACCTCCAGACACAGGGCAAGATACACTTCTGCTTTTGGATTGCTTCAATATTTCTATACTAACGCCCTTTTTCCTTTTAAAGAGCATTTCCTTCTCCCTGATTACCTGGAGGAGAGGAGAAATCACTCCTGGAGGTCATTTACCACTATTTCTTCCAGAAAAAAGATCAGCCTTCTATCCTTCGACCACATATAGTAGCCACTTGACCATGACCAGAATATAGACATTCCTTTGCATACTACTGCAACAATCTCTCTGCTCCCAATATTTTCTGGAAATGAAATATGTAAACTTCATCTTTCTTGCTAGCAGCTACCCTAGAGAAATAATGAACCAACATGCTTATGAACCTATTCCTAGAAACCTGTCACTCTTCTCACCTCATTAACACCATGGTGGCACCTGGGTAGCGAGCCACATCTTTCTTTTTCCTTCTCTTATAAGCCTCGTTATTTTTTTAACAACTTGTCTTACTTACCTTGGACTATGCCTATCCTTAACCTTTTTTTTTGAATCATGGGAATTTTGAGCAAGAAATTGAAGATCTTAGGGGCACTGACACATTGAAGGCAAGACTTCTGGCAATCTGGAGAAGTCTGTTGACCCTTTCTCAAAGAAATATTTTTAAATGAATAAAATAAAATAAAAAGGATTACAAAATAAACCTAAAGTTAAAGAAAAATAAAGATATAATTATTTTCCCATTAAATTCTTGGTCCCCTTGAAATCTATCTATGGACTCCTTGAGAAGAGATAGTAGACTCTCATAATGGGAGTCTATAAATCTCAGATTAAGAACTTCTGCCATCTACTAACTACCTTCCCTTTCTTTTGAAGGAGACCATCTCTCAACTCTTCTTTCTCTTCTTTGATTCTTTCTCATGCTTCTCTTCTTTTCAAATTATTCTTCTCTTCTGACTCATTTTCTTCAGTTCTATACCTCTTCTAGTCCTTCTCCTTTAATCTTCTGAAATTCTCCCTCCCCAAATTAAATTTCTGACATTTTATTAAAAATCACTTCCACCCCTATCATCTTCCCAATTCCTCTCCTTCTTTAGTTCAAGGCTTTGTATTTCTTCCTGAGGGCAATTTTCTCCTGAAGAAATCAGCATTCTCTCCTCTTCACAGAGAACCACAACTAAAATCTGGTAGGGGGGTCCTATGAAGCCTGAGGGAGCTTTCACAGAAGAAATGAGGTTTTTCACTGACTTTAGTCATTGAAGGGGCTCAAGAAAGACTATACCAGCTAATTAGTCAAGAACATCTCTAGACAATTTAACTGATGGCCACATTACTATTTCTGAGCAATAGAAAGGGCATTTGAAGGTTCTAAATATGCATACATACACACTGTGAGATTTTCTGACTGTCAGGGATGACTTTTATGCAGTAGGGCATTTCAGTGCCTAAAATCTTTCTCCAGTATTATATTCGGTACTTATTGGAAGTAAAGATGCAGGCTGTGCTTTCAGGCAGCATTTAGGGAATTACTGTCACAGTGATGCCCTGGCGGGTTTTTTTTTTTAAAGGACACAAGAGAACAACTTGCATGAAGTTGCTATAGAAACAGGAGGATGTGGGTTGAAATTTATATGTATCCATTGTTGCAGCAGAAAGATTCTAAATGAGATCCTAGTGGCTTGATGCACCTCACTCAATACTTAGCTTACTATTAAGGACTGAACTTAGACATAGAAGAGATTTCATTGAATCACAAGAATTGAACTGGAGAGAGACCTTAAGGATCCCTTCATTGAACCTGCTCATATGACTGATGAGCAAAGTGGTCTCATAAATTGTAAATGATTTAGATTCATCATTTTATGAAAGAATCATAGAATGTACTCAAGGCAGAATAATAAGGGCTCACGTGAATACAGTGCTTTAAAGCTTACAAAGCACATTTTTCACAAAAATCCCTATAACATAGGTAGTGTATTGTCAACATTTTACACATTAAGAAACTGAGACTCAGAAAGATTAAATGAGTGGTCCACAGTCACAGAGTTAATAAGTACCTAAGCCAGGATAGGCACTTTAAGTATTCTGAGTCAAGATCAATGGATTCTGCTCCTTTACACTTCACAAAAACAAATGAACAAATAAATATTGCTGGAAAATTTTGGTCAGTGAAAGCTAGAACTGTGTCTTATAACAGGGTCTTGAGCATATCAATAAATAAGTATTAAGCTATGACTGTATGCCAAATATTGTGTTAGATGTTCAAGATACCAATGCCAAGAATAAAATAATGCCTACTCTAAATGAGCCTACATTCTAATAAGATGAGAAGCACATATAAAGCACATATGTATGTATATACACATATATGTAAATATATGTATACACACATATATAAAACATAAATTTTTTTAGTAAATACAAACATATGAAGTAAGGACAAGGTAGTTTGGGGGAAAGGACATTTGCAGTTTGGGGACAAAAGACTTCAGGAAGATGATGGTACCTAAGTTGTATCTTCAAGGAAGAGAGAAACTCTAGGTATCTGTGGTAAGGAAGGAGAGTTTTTCACAAAGCAAGACCCTCATAAGTGTTTGCTGAACAAATGAATAAACTTTCCTCAGAATGGCTCAGCATTCCTAGATAAAACTAGAGCTTTACTTACTCTCTGCTGAGAAGAGGGGTGTAGATAGCTTCTGGACTCAGATGGACCTGAGAATCTGCCTGCTATAGTAAAGGATCTCACATTTATTAGGAATGCCTGAGTAATTAAATCAGGAAGGCAGTGAAGCAATCCACGGGCAATAATGGTAACTTTTGATGTGAGATTTGTTTGATGCCTCCTGTGTGAGGCTGATTGAAGCAATGTACAGAGAGGCAGCAGTAAACTAAGCCATCCCTTGCTTTTAATCCCCTGCTCCAATCTTTGATGGGCATACAGGTTGGAACCATTTTCCAGTATGGAAAAAAACAATCACCTAAATATCACAGAAAGAATGTTATACAAACTCATACTTGAATATTTAATTAAAACTCAAATATAAATTTGTATTGCCCATGTTGGGATTTATGCCACTGTTTTCTTTATTACACCTCCATATTGTACTATGAGCTCCTTCTGAGGAAAAAGCAAATTACCAGCTTCCAATAGAACAAAATGTGAACAGAATAAATTTAACAACTATGCCGTGTTATCATAGCAACCAAAGTTTAAAAAAAAATCTGATGTGATAAAAAATGACACAAGAGAACAAATGCATCAAGTTGTTATGGAAACCAGAGGATGTGGGCTGAAATTTATGTATCTGGAATTGAAGGAAATATTCTAAGCAACTAAAATAAACATTTGCTTATTAGAATATCCCCCCAAATAGTACTTATCTATAAGCATTACAAAATTTACACTATATTGTCTGCTTTTCTTTTTATTTCCAATGATTGACTTGTTTTTTGCCAACATCTTCTCTGGGATAAAATTTGGTTTTCAGAAAATGGGGCAAAAGCCAATTTCAAAATAGACCTCTTGATCACATTTATATGTCTTATTTTCATTTCATCTTCCTTTTAGGAAAATTTCTCTTCTCTCTCTCTCTTTCTGTCTCTCTGTCTCTCTCTCTCTCTCTTTCTCTCTCTCTCTCTCTGTCTCTCTCTGTCTCTCTCTCTCTGTCTCTCTCTCTGTCTCTGTCTCTCTCTCTCTGTCTCTCTCTGTCTCTCTCTCTCTCTCTGTCTCTCTCTCTCTGTCTCTCTCTCTCTCTCTCTCTCTCTCTCTGTCTCTCTCTCTCTCTCTCCATTTTAAAGTAGTAGCTCTTCAGGGTATTATGGGAAAGAGCACTGGATTTGGAGTCAGAGAACCTAGGTTCAAATCCCACCTCTGTCTCTTTACTTCTACTGTGACCCTGAATAAGTTCATTCACCCATAATTACACTATTTATAAAATTATGGGGCTGTCCTACCTGACCACTAACGTCCCGTTCACAAAGCAAAGGCCCAGTCATTGGACAACTTCAAAGGCCTTTAGATATATGGATGGTTGAATAATTATCATCGAAATAAGCCAATTCAGATTTTGTCCACTTATATGAAGTAATTTTCGCTCCATTGGTGCGATAGGTATTTGTTTTTGGCCTGAATTATCTGGCTGAATTCCTCAAATTTTCATTTCCTTTTGATGCTGTAAATAATCTTAGAATGAGAGCCAGAAATACGACAAATGAAAAGAGGCCAAACTTGGTGGAAACCTATTTGAAATAAATGTGGCATCTCTCACCCAGAAAACATATACCCCTAAAAGATATTTCATAAGATTGCAAAGATTGGGTATTCCATAGCAAAAAACACACCAGTGGCAGCACATGTTCTCTATCTTATTATTATTAAGATGTTAACTGGTCTACCTGGCCTAGTCCTCAGTTCCAAAAGAAAGGGATTCTGTTGTTTCATCTGTCTTTACTGGAACCTAGAGTCAGAGTTTTATCATCTCAAATCCCAATCTTTCAATTACATAACAGGGCTGACATAGCCTGCAGCTTGAGGGTGGGATAGATGATCTATTTTCTTTCCAAGCTTCTTGCAATCATTTTAATCCATAACTGCTCTCAGTAACCTTATTAGGAAGGTAAAGTATGACAAATTGAGTAAAAATATTTATTTATTATAAGGAGTTTTTTTTTTTTTTAATGTAGAACATAGTGATCTTGGGAAACCCAAATTTGCAGATAGAAAAGGACATTAGAAAAGTCTTGGACTGAAAAGTATTCCAAACCAAACTTTGTGTATAGGAAGAAAGAGAGGAAGAGATGGAAGATGGGAGGGAGGGATGATTCATTATGCTCCTACTATGTGCCAGGCACCATGGTAGGTGCTTTGCAAAGCATTGGATCCTCACAACAACCCAGGGACACACATGCTATTGTTATCCCCATTTTACAGCAGAAGAAGCTGAGGCAAGTGGCAGTTAAATAAAAGCATTTATCAAATACCTATTATGTAACAATTACAGTGCTACATACTGGGGATATAAGTAGAAAAGAAAAACATTGCCTGCCCTCAAGCAACTTATACTCTTGTGATGGAAGACAACCCACAGGACAATGTTGGCCAAGGAAGGAAGTTTTGGTTTAGGGAAAGGAAATCACAGGAAAGGTGATAAGAGCTATCAGGCAGGGATTGCCCATTTCTTTTTTTTTTTTTTAAAGCAATTGGGGTTAAGTAACTTGCTCAAGGTTACATGGCCAGTTATTATTTCTGGGTGTGGTGCTGAGTATCTGAGCCCGGATTTGATGCAGGTCATCCCGACACTGGAGCTTGTGCTCTTACTCGCTGAGCCACCTGGCCGCCCCTAAGCAATTGGGGTTAAGTAACTTGCTCAAGGTTACACGGCCAGGTGTTTCTGGGTGGGTGCTAAGTGTCTGAGCCCGGGATTCGATCTCCAGGTCTTCTCAACACTGGAGCCAGTGCTCTTACTTGCTGTGCTACCTGGCTGCCCCTAGGGATTGCCCATTTCTAAAAGGAAGAATAATATTGATCTCATTACTGATCCTTAAAGGTCCAAGGTGGACGATCAGGGAGAATGGTCTGCAGTTGGCTAGATATAGTAGATTAGGTGAGGTTGCAGTCACTCGCTCATCAATCAGAAGGGAAATAGAGCCATCTACTCTAACATTCTAGCCCAAGAGCAAAACTGGACAGAGATGACATTTTTTAATGGTTTGGTTTTGTTTTGTTGGGGGGTTTTCAGGCTTCACTGTCCACAACACAACCTTCAAGGTATAGAAGGGAGATCTTTCTACCTGACCTTTCAAAATCACAAATATGCTCCCAGCTCTAAGTGTCATCTGAAGAGCAGGAAGGATCTCTCACTTTCTCATTGCCAATTTTTTAGTGCATAGGAAAATTCTCTTTAGGAGTGTTCTAGGGAACATGGGCAGTGTTCTAGCATATAGCTATTGCCAGGGAACATAGCTATTCCCTGGATCTCCTCTTCCTCCTCTCCTCAATCCCTCCCTCTACATACATACAGACAGACACACACACACACACACACACACACACACACACAAGCTTAATGCCTCACAAACTGGACTGTATGGTCCTGTCAATGTTTGAGAAGACCAGTTCATTGTAGAAGCTGTTCCTCCTATGACTAGGGAATCGAGACAGTGCTGGTCATACTGCAGATATAACAGGAGAGGAACTAAATTTAGCAGTCTGAAGGGAAATTAGAAAGGCCACTCTTCACCAAAATATCTTCCCAATTAATCCTTCCATGGGGAAATTTGCTTTCAAATGTTGATGTCCTCTGGAAAGAATAACTCAGCCATCAATTCCCTTTACTTGAGTTAGTTTATAGAATATAAGCTCTTTGAGGTCAAAGACTGTTTTATTTCCCCACTACCCAGTACTATTCTTTACACGTAGTAAAGTGCTTAATTAATGTTTATGGGATTGAATTGGATTGAAAATTAGCAGGGCCCTGTTGCATAGGGAAGGTAAATTTTGAGGAACATATAAATATGAGATAGAAGAAGAGAATGAATCTCAGGGAAGATGCTTGGGTGGGGTAGAGGGAAGGTTAAGGATACTAAGACAAAAGAGTGAAAAACCTGAGTATTAAGAAATAAGGAGTAGGGGAAACAGGGGGAGAGAGACAGAGATTGACAGAGACATATGGGGGGGAAGGGACAGAGAGATGAGAAAGAGACAGAGAGACAGACAGAAAGAGAGAGAGAGAGAGAGAGAGAGAGAGAGAGAGAGAGAGAGAGAGAGAGAGAGAGAGAGAGA